>NC_071616.1:31360699-31663730 GCF_014839835.1 Dryobates pubescens
AAATTGAAAGCAAAGAAAAAATTACAGAAAATACAAATTTTAGATAAAACCTGTTAATTTATTGGAATAAATTCTGTCACTTACAAAGAATAATAAATTGGTTTACCCCACCCTTAGTAAAAAAAAAGGCACATTTTAGGTGTTTTTCAATATTCAGAGCAAGTTAGTTTTGTATTTGCATGAAAGAAGGGGCCTCTGAATGTAGAGTCTCATGGACATGCCATGAATGTTTCTCTGAGGCAAGGAGGGTGTGGGTTTGGCAATGTCCAAGGTCCTCTGAAATCAGATGGGGATATGTCTTCAAAAGTTATTTCCTTATGTAAAATTCAGACTGGATTTGCCCCTTTTAGCACTAAAGTGTTACACATATCACCATATAAATACACAGTAACTGGTTAAAGTTTTGGGGTGTTGATGTGAAAAATCCAATCACCAGTGAAGAGATCAGCAAAGTAACTAAGAAATGTTCATCATTAAAAGAACCAGAAACCATTTTCTATATTCAAGGCACTTACATGGATACCTGCACACACCTCACTTCTCATATCCAGTGCAGCCAACCAGTTTAAGTGAAAACTTGATAGCCCAAGGGGAACCAGCAGCTACCAATACTATTATATCAGAGAAGGAATAAGAAGCCTGGAGACCCTCTGTCCTCTTTGATTCCAAAATACTTCAGCCTCCCTGGATGTTAGCATGTAATTAGTCATAGTTATAGATCCCTTACTGCACATATCAAGCCTCATGTTCTTTTTTTGCCTGATGCTTGGTGTTGAGTTACTGAGTTTCAGCAGTAGTGGCTATAGCTGTGATATTGAGGAAGCATGAGGAATGAAACTTCTCAAGGCACAGCCTGTGCTCTTCCTCATGTTGCACAGAGCAGATAAAACATACTCTTGTGCTAGCTGTGCAGGAGGTACAGCTTTAGCTCCTGCAACCATCCTAGAAAATCTCAACTTGCATTCAGGATAAGTGGTGAGGCTTCACCAACAGAAGGGGCATCACAGCCTATCTTGCTTATCTATTTTGCAGCCTTGTATGTGGAATATTAACTGGGGGGAAAAATGGATTATTGATTGTTTGAAACCATCTTGCATCATTTTAGAAACTCCAAGTGATGGTGCTGCTGCCTAGGGAGCTTGCCAATCTTTAAACACCTCTGCCACCAGGAAACTTGTCTGTCATATGTGACTGTCAAATTGCAGCTTTGGTCCTGTGATGCATTCCTGGCTAGCCATGAAAAGAAGCTGCCTCCAGTCACATGCAAATTTTCAATGTCTAAATGTATAAGGAAGTGATCAAACTATTCCTCAGCTTCCTTTTTGAGTCAAATCTACTGAATCTTCATGACATGCAATATGGTTTTCTAGACCTTGGGTAAGTACTGTGAAATTTAGACTGTGCAGCAGAAAGTAATTCGCATCTGCTAAAACTTCACATGCAGTTAAGAATTTATCATACAAAATGATCTGCACAAGATGCTTCTCTCCTACTATAGGCTCATCTGTGCTTTGCTGGTAATAAATTAAAAACTCTCTATTCAGTGGTGTATTTCCAAATGTCATAGCTATTGAACACCCCATTTATTTAGCCCTAGTGTTGCTCATTGGACTTGTTCTCTCTAGGAATTACTCTGCCATAGTTAGTGGTACTGACAAAGATTTGGATTGTAACTCACATATCGATATCCAGTCAAACCAAGAGGAAATGTGTTATTTCACAAGTATGCCTTCTCTTGTGTTGCTAATGCAGATTTAGACTTTAGCCTTTTCCACCTGAAAGGTTAGTAATTTAGTAATGTCAGCTAGTTGTCTCTTTTCTTATTAACTCATTAATATAACAAAGGGCAGCTATACCCAGAATGCTTATTATGGAGTATATGTTATGCCCATCTGTTACAGTAGGATATTGAGAGGCTAGAGAAAGATGATTCACAATGATTCTGAGGCAGTGTCCTACAGATAATATAGAGCATGGTGGCAGATGGAAAAAGATGGATCCAAACAAATGGATCTGGGTGGGGTTCATGTCACACAGAGCATGGGGCTAATTTCTTGACAGCAGAAAGAGGCTGCACTTGGAGAAATCACTGATGGTTACCAGAATAATTCAGCTGTGAAGGCAGGCGTGCTGATGATGCTGCGCATCCCAACCCAAACGCTGGCAGTGCAACTGCACAGCAATAGCCAAGAGCAGTATTTTTCCTCCAGAACAGAATCACAGAGTGACAAACTATGTAATGTGTTCAGGTATGACTGCTGATGGTGGCTAGGTTTATTTTGGATTGACTGATAGGGTTTCCCACTGGTCCAAAAAAATAATTCTGCAGTGACAGTGAAGTGACATTGGCAGCAGAATGTCCTATAACATACCATCTACTGAAATGGTAATTAATGTAGGAATACCAGGATCTGTATGAAGAAGGCAGTTCTTGGTAAAGCTAAAGAATATGGTTAGATCTACAATACAGTGTTTTCAAAACAGTGTAGTAATACTTAAGATGGTCCAAAACAGCAGCCTAACCAAATGAAACCTTTAGCAGTGAGACTATTTGGGAAAAGTTGGGTAACACTGATTAAATACTATTTTCTATTTAAAATTTGAACTTGCTGTTACTAATATTGCAAATGCTACTCATTCTGTGAAATAGGATGTAGTCCAAATCTCACCAGAGTCACTAGGGATATTGTCTCATGGTCTGATGGGAGCTAGCTTATGCCTTTTGTACACTGATACTGATTTTGAGAATGCAGTTGCTCCATGAAAAAAAAACATTTTCAAGATGAGACAAGATGGTGAGAAAGAGAAATAAGTAATATACCTTACTACTGTTATAATTAATCACTTCTCTAATATGATTTATGTTCAATTCACAAATTGTACTGAGTCTGGGTATGAGAAAGGAATATGTGTCCCTGCAAAGGGTTTCAGGCAAAATTTAGTTCAGGGTAAGTTTCCAATAAGCCCCCTAAACCTTTTCAATCTTTCCATTTAGAATTACATTTTCTTGCTTTCCTTTGATCTTTAGATTGGAACTATCAGAATTCATCAAGTGTATTTTAGTCAACAGTGGGCTGCACAAATACGTGAATGGTCATTTTGACAGCCTTCTGGAGACCTTTGAGGCTATTTCTTCACCATCATATCTACATGCAAGGAGACACAGCTTGAGAGAAGAGAGAAATATATTTGAAATATGCCAAAAAGAGACCTGTGCCTGAAGGATTTCCACAGAAGTCTACTCTCAGGCCCAGAGGTACACTATAATTTAAGATGAGTAAGTTTGGCATGGGCTTACACATGTTTGATACCTCTCTCCCTAGCATGCACAGAAAGAGCTCAAATTCAGCTCTCCTCAGTGCCAGGTAGCAAGACTCCATGAGATTTCAAGCACCTGTCAGAAGCTCAGCAGCCTCAATCCCTGTTAGCACTATGCTGTCTTGGATCTTGCTCTTCAAAGCTTCTGGATAAGCTATAATTAATAACTTTGAAGGGTTTTGAGAACCTCTCAGGATCTTGGCAAACAGACTTCAACTGGAGTCTCACGTGCTCAGAACAGCTCAGAATCAGCTTATCAGGAAAAACAGCATTGTAAAATAAGCCATGTTTAATAACTGCGCACTACCAACAGTAGTAAAATATTCAAGAGAAGGTCTGAAAGCAGAAGGCAGGTGCATGTTGGTCATATAGTCGCATTTGTACCTTCCTCCTTCTCTGTTCCCTTCAAGAGGATTTTTATAGCTACATTTCCCATTCTTTACTCTCTTCCTTTATGCCTCTATTACAAACCCCGTTGCTCCAAGCTGCAGAAATCAGCTGTCTAGCAGCCTAGGCTATTTTAGGAAAACTAATGATTTACCTATAAACAGAAAGGCACTTGTCTGCAAGGTTCATCATAGTAAACCATGTGCTTCTAATAAAATATTGATTTCCTCTCATCGAATAATTTATGTCTTCAATTGGCTTGATCAGGTACCCTGCTATTTCCCCCCCAAGATACAGCATTCACCAGGGATTTAAGGTCTTTTTTAGAATAAGAATCTGCCTTTTTTTAACAAAAAAGGTACTGTATTCATATGCAGTTTTGAATAGTGTCATTACAGAAAGCTGAATCCTGCAAGGCAATCACTGCTGCCATACCCAAGGGAATCACAAATTTATTTTTACACTTACCTGAATGAATTTACTGAATTGGTTCATGCTGTAGTTAAAGGTCACTGCCTGCACATCATTTTTAAAAGCTGCAGGTTTTTATGTGAATTCTTAAGTGCTATTGATTGAAAAATGAAAGCCAGTTTGAAGAAAATGAGGTTCTCCCATTCTGTGCTGAGATGAAAACTTCTTCAATACCCTCTTAATCAAAGTCTTCATGGTTTAGCATCTCACACTCAACTTAATACTTTTCTACAAATGGCTGATAGCAAGGAAGAAATACAATGAACTCAGGATAAAGAGGTTATTTTTAGAACTCTGTATTGTCTGCTTGGCATCAATTTTCTATAGGACTTGATACTAGCATGACATATATAACACATATATGGTTAGACTCCCCACTACAGTGTATTCAGAGTCTGATCTTATTTCTATCTTTGCTGTAGGAGGTTTACACCCATGTGTGGTGACTGACCAGCACTGCCATAGCCTTTTTTTTACTGTTTCTTGCAGTGACTGGTAGTGCAAATGCTACTGACAGCAGCAGTTCACTAATAATAAACGGAGAAGAAAAATTAGTATTTTGGAAAGAACAGTAATTAAAATCTATGTGTTTATATTAGGTAGAAAATAGATACTGTGCTGGTGACCTGTGCTTAAGATAATACTGGTTAGATAGGAGTGGCCATATGATAGAGGATCTGTCTTGTCCTGGTTTCCCATGTATTAGGAAAGGGAAATTTCTTGATTCTGGTGATTCTCTGCAAGGCTGTTTTCCAGCAGTCTTAGATTTCTGTGACTGCCCATGTATATTTGCACACATGCTGCTCCCCTGCTGACCGCATGCAGCATATCCTCAAGGAGAAGTGACACCCAGTGCAAGAAAAGAGCAAAACACAGAATGACAGTTTGATAGAAAAGGGAAGAGTGAGCAGAGTGACTGGCCCAGCAGACAAGCCTCTACCTTAATCAAAAATCCTGTATGGGGCTTAGTATGAATCACAAGCACAGATATTGCTAATGCTAATTACATAAACAGCAGAGCATCAAGCATGTATGTTCCTTTAATATCTGTTTAACTTGATCATGTTCCCACAAGACCAGAAATTTCAGACATCTTCCTTATTGACAAAAATGTCTATCACATCTTTTCTCATTCTGTCCTGAATGACATAGAATGGACATGACTTGGATGTCTGTTTTTCTTCTGGTGAATTATGCAACCACTTGTTCTTGAAAAATGATTGTGTTAGTGGGAAATGATGACAATAAAGTAAAATAAAAAAGGCAGTGTTGGTGTGAGCTATTGAGAACATTATCAAAATGTATTCTGAGACAAAAATGTAAACCTGGCTCCAACACTTGAGGCTAAAATTGTGTTTTCTTGCCAAGGATTTGCACTACCAAAACCTGAATGGACCACTGGTCCTCCTGACCCATTATTGATGGTTTTTGTTGTTGATAAGTGTTGTTGGCATTGTTCACAACTGCAGACCATGACAGAGTCAATACTAATTGAGGAGAGAACATGCATCCTCTCTGCATTCAGCTGTGACACAAATTACTCTTCCTAGAGTGCAAAAGGAAGGATGAAGGACATTTTTCAAAGGAAAAAATAAACTTCTCTTCTTAAAAGCTAAGTATAAATAGAAGAACTCAAAAAAACCCCAAACCCACAACCATTTCCTTAATTCTTGATAAACTTGCTTTGTCTGATAATGTGAAAATGGGTTAAGTCTGTGGGCAGGAATGACAGAACCATAAAAGAAAATAGAGTGTGCATTTTTAAAGCAATGGCGCACTATAAGGAAAACACAAATACCCACAAGGAGCAGATGCATTAGAACACACAAATGTGTGGGGTACTGAACTAGATTGCTTCCTCTTTTTCTTTTTTTATAGTACTGGCTAGGTGAAATACTGAGTTTGAGGCTTTTTTATTCTCAGAAGACTTTGGTAAATTTAACTAGAGGAAGCACTAGATAAGAGTGGTAATGGACTGCAATTCTGGAAATTTCTGTTTCTGGTGCTGCTCTGAGATCTTTTCACAAAAGCTGTAGGCTAAGTATGAAATACTGGCAGTGGGATCTAGAGCTAGAAACAACAGATCTTTCATCTTTGTTACCTGTGTTTTCTCATGTCATCAAAGGACAAGTTCTGTCATGGCTCAGACAAGTGCTGTCTTGCCATCTGAAGACACAGTGTGGAAGCAGAACAAGTTCTCCACTATATGAAGCACACTCAGAACTGGGAGAGAGATATGTAGCCTTTTCAAAGCTTCCTGTGAATGTTCTCACTACTCATCCTAGGAAGTTTTTCAGCTGCGTGTGTCTGTCCCTGGCTGTCCTTTTAACTGTGCTTCTTTGGCAAGCTGTAATTAGGGGATAAGCAAGCAACAAGGTTCTGAGGGAGTTGGAAAAGATTTCTGTGGATCTTGCATCAAGCTCCATGGTCAGCAGCTCAGAGGACTCCTAATTAGATATAGGTCATCTAATCCTTTGAGCACCTCGTTGCCATGCTTGCATATCTATGAAAACATTTCAAAGCAAATAAATACATGCAATACTCCCCTCACTGCTACTGATATCTGAGGATATGAAGCCAATTTCTTGACAATGAAAGCTGATTATAGATTAGCCAAGCTAATGATAGAAATGTCTTCACTTTTGAAATGATATTAATGAAAAGACGATGGGGGACAATTCTGTAGGAGAAGGGAATAATTCAAGAGTCATGTAATTATTAATTAGTGCTACTGTAACTCAAGTTCTGAAATGTAGGTGTTTACTTATATTTTTAAGAGTCTAGATGTGTGTTTCATACCTAGGTGTTAGAAAAGCATTATTGACTCTTCAATTAGCTTTCCAATGGACTGATGGGGTTTTTGCTGGTGAGTTTAGCACATGCATAATTAACTTACTTTGGTACCCCCACAGCCTGGTTCATGGCTGAATTTCTAAACCATGGTTTCATTTGGTACCCTAGCTTTTATTATATGTCTTTTACCTTAAGTATCACTGCAATGGTGGTTTTCCTAAAAATAGCTTATGAAATACATGTCAGTCTTTCCTGAGTCAAGAAGACTAAAGGAAGAATCTCAGCCCAAGAAAATTACACTCAGTTGATGATACAGGACAAAGAAAGCTATTTTTTTATTTTAACTTAACACAAACACATCTCATTCTCTGGCAATTCCCACCCCCAGCCTTTCATTTCAGAGAGGAAAAAACATCCTGGTTTAAGTAAGTAGTTGTTATTCCTACCCAACATAGCACCCTACAGTTATTCATATTGTATTTATTTCCATATGATTATTAATATGATGTAAGAGCTTCTTCTCATTATTCTTCCCAAATGTAATGAGTAAAATGAACTAGTAGTGAGCTACCAATAGCTAAAGCAGCATGTGGAAGAGCAGTGTGGTAGTAAAAGGTTAAAGATCTGTCCTGCTGGCCCTCTGAGGATTTATATGACAATTTTCCAATGAGTGTGCACAAAGCAGAGTGCTGAGTGACACCTAGAATTTACAAGTTGAAAGCTTTCCTGAAATAAAAGCCTGATGTGAACTGACAGAAAGAGCCAGAGGTCCTCACAGCAGCAACAGGAGGCTTTAGTATCCAAAGTCTAGCTTTGTAATAGATGTAAAGCTGCCTGTTTCCACTGAAAATCTCTTCTTATGCCCAATGTTCTTCATTTTTATTTAAATATGAAAGCAGATTCAGAGCTTTAGGTGGGTTTCCTGCAGAGCACAAAATAAATCTAATAATATTTTTTCTAGTTAAACAGAAGAGTAAAAAATTGCCCTTAATGTTTTGTTTAAAATAGAAATGTTTCATTGTGGCTCTCACTTTCAAAATAATAATATCTCCAAAGTATTAGAAAATTGTATAAAGAGAACACTCTTTCAAATAATCCATGGTTGAAAATGTGAAAAGGAATCAGTACTGGTTTTACAAATATTGTCTTCTGAAGTATTTGGCTTCAGCTGATATGAATCAATAAATGTGTTGTTCTTATCTGTTTTATTAAATAACTACTGGTTTTATTTGCCCATCTCCAAAAAAAGGAAACATCTAAGAACACCAGGAAGAGGATTAATCCCTCTGAGAAGCAGACATGGTGATTATATAAGGAGGAACTCTTGAAGGCACAGGATCAGGCTGTGCCAATGCGCTGGAAGAGGAGCCGCCGGGGCAGATGGCCAGCCTGGATGGGTGATGAGCTTCTAAAAGAACTAAGGGAAAAAAAGAGGGTGTATCATCTTTGGAAGAAAGGTGAGGCAACCCATGAAAAGTTTAAGGATGTTGCTAGGTCTTGTAGGAAGAAAATTAGGGAGGCAAAAGCACATTTGGATCTTAGACTGGCCTCTGCTGTGAAGGACAACTAAAAGTCCTTCTATAAATACATTAATAGCAAGAAGAAGGGCAGGGACAACCTCCACTCCATGGTGGACACGGAGGGGAATGTTGTAACAAAGGATGAGGAGAAGGCAGAGTTACTTAACAACTTCTTTGCCTCAATTTTTTCTAGCAGGACAGAATGTCTTCCAGACAGCTGGCCTGCAGAACTGGCAGAAGGAGTTAGGGAGCAGCATAGTCTTCCTCTGTTCCAGAATGGGGTAGCTGGTGATCTGCTTAGCCACTTGGATCCCCACAAGTCCATGGGACCAGATGGGATCCATCCCAGGGTGCTGAGAGAGCTGGCAGATGTGCTGGCCAAGCCGCTCTCCATCATTTTTCAGCAGTCCTGGCTCACTGGAGACATCCCAGACGACTGGAAGCTGGCCAACGTGGTGCCCATACACAAGAAGGGCCGGTTGGATGAGCCAGGGAATTATAGACCTGTCAGCCTGACCTCAGTGCCAGGCAAGATTATGGAACAGGTCATCCTGAGTGCAATCACACAACACTTAGAGGATGGCCAAGGGATCAGCCCCAGCCAGCATGGGTTTAGAAAGGGCAGGTCCTGCCTGACCAACCTGATCTCCTTCTATGATCAGGTGACCCGCCTGGTGGATGCGGGGCAGGCTGTGGATGTAGTCTACCTAGACCTCAGCAAGGCCTTTGACACCGTCCCCCACAGCAAACTCCTGGCCAAGATGTTAGCCCATGGCTTGGATGGGAGCACACTGCGATGGGTTAGGAACTGGCTGGAGGGCCGAGCCCAGAGAGTGGTGGTGAATGGTGCCACATCCAGCTGGCAGCCAGTCACCAGTGGTGTGCCCCAGGGATCAGTACTGGGCCCCATGCTCTTTAACACCTTTATTGATGATCTGGACGAGGACATCGAGTCCATCATCAGTAAATTTGCTGACGACACCAAGCTGGGCGCAGGAGTTGATCTGCTGGAGGGTAGAGAGGCTCTGCAGAGGGACCTCGACAGGCTGGGCAGATGGGCAGAGTCCAACGGCATGAGATTTAACACATCCAAGTGCCGGGTTCTGCACATTGGCCACAGCAACCCCATGCAGTGCTACAAGCTGGGGTCAGAGTGGCTGGAGAGCACTCAGGTGGAAAGGGACCTGGGGGTGCTGGTTGATGGTAGGCTGAACATGAGCCTGCAGTGTGCCCAGGCAGCCAGGAGGGCCAATGGCATCCTGGCCTGCATCAGGAACAGTGTGGCCAGCAGGAGCAGGGAGGTCATTGTGCCCCTGTACACTGCACTGGTTAGGCTGCACCTTGAGTACTGTGTCCAGTTCTGGGCCCCTCAGTTTAGGAAGGAGGTTGACTTGCTGGAGCGTGTCCAGAAAAAGGCAACAAGGTTGGTGAGGGGCTTGGAGCACAAGCCCTATGAGGAGAGATTGAGGGAGCTGGGGTTGCTTAGCCTGGAGAGGAGGAGACTGAGGGGTGACCTTATTGCTCTCTACAACTACCTGAAGGGGGGTTGTAGTGAGGCGGAGGTTGGTCTCTTCTCCCAGGCAACCAGTACCAGAACAAGAGGACACAGTCTCAGGCTGCGTCAGGGGAGGTTTAGGCTGGAGGTTAGGAGGAAGTTTTACACAGAGAGAGTGATTGCCCACTGGAATGGGCTGCCTGAGGAGGTGGTGGGGTCGCCGTCACTGGGGGTGTTCAGGGCGAGGCTTGACAGGATGCTTGGTTGTATGGTTTAGTTGATTGGGTGGTGTTGGATGATAGATTGGACATGATGATCTCGAAGGTCTCTTCCAACCTGGTCTATTCTATTCTATTCTATTCTATTCTAGTCTAGTCTAGTCTAGTCTATTCTAGTCTATTCTATTCTATTCTGCACCTGAAAAGCTTTACTCTGATGTGAGCTCCTGGGAGAAAACAGGATGAACCAGTACTCTTTAGCAGATGAAGCTGGATACCACAAAGATTAAAGAAGTGATGTGGAAGAAAGTGACTCTAGTACAGCAACTGAAAGGTCTGATCATTGAGAAAACAAGCAGGTGAAAGTGATTTACTACACCTCAGGGAAGTGAACATCTGCAAATAAATAAAGAGGTAAAGCATAAATTTCTTGTGGGGCAGGATTGGGGCTGGAGGCTGTGTGCTGCTACTCAGCAGTACAAAGCCTATTCTAATGTGCTTGGAGGCTGACAATAAGAGTCCTGTAGCCTTGGGAAGTCATCTGCTACAAATGCCTGAGGAGACGAGCTGTCTGATCATGAGTTTGAACTGTTGGTGAAATGTGCTGATGTGATATATCAAATACAGTGTTTTGGCAGACACATGGGAGCATTACAGCAGCTCTAAGTGAGCACTGATGGTAGCCTGCAACTGGTGCTAGCCCCAGGAACAGAGCTCAACTAGGACACAATAATTAAATTGCTAATGGGATGAGTTTTTGAACCAGTAGGAAACTCATCAGGCTAGAAGATGGAAGACCCTGCTTTGTTTAGCAACATAGATGCCCATTGCTTGTATGAGTATGTACATATTTACATTGGGAAGAAAGGAGACACAGTTATAGAAAAGAGTTGTTGCAAAGTAAGCACAAACTAACTGTTAGTAAATCCAGGCTGGAAGAAAGCTCCCGAGGCTCAGTGTCAGGGCCTCTATTTGAGGCTTCTGTGTCTGACAATTCACAGCCTGACAGCTTGCAGCAGCTCAAGGCAGAGGCTGAAATGATCATGATGGCTCATCCCAGCTTCACAGGAACTAGTGGCACAGTGGCCAGCTCTGTTTCCATAGACGCCCTTTACTTATCATAGAATCACAGAATCAATAAGGTTGGAAAAAACCTCAAGGATCCTCAAGTCCAACCTGTCACCCAAGACCTCATGACTACTAAACCATAGCTTCAAGTGCCACATCCTATCCCCTTTTGAATGCCTCCAGGGACAGTGACTCCACCACCTCCCTGGGCAGCCCATTCCACTTCTTCTGAAGAAACACATTTTTGGATTAGGATTTTTCTCCTCCTCTACAAAACCCAGCTAAACAGGCCAAAATCGCCACCTAGTGAGTGAGGACAGTCTCTCAGTTCCCTTGCTTCGCAGTCTGCTGTAAATGCAACAAGGGCAACTGTCAGCGTGTAATATTTTGCTGCATTTCTTTGGGTGAAAAATAGTACATAATACTTTACAAGAACAAATAAAGCATTTAAGGAAAAATTAATTTGATGAGGTGACAGGAAAGCAGATACTTTTCCAGAAAATAATATGTATTTAAGCACGGAGATTCCTACCACCTCTTGCTGCAATCATTAAAGTACTTTAATGTCTTCAGAGTATATTTATAAGGGGTCTTGAGTGAAGGGCTAGATGTTATGTCTGCACTGGGTGTCTTCTGTACTCCTGCACAGATAGTGCTTCCCAGGGTCCCATTTTTTTTCTAAAGCTTTAAAAAAACTGTACAGCAAATCACTGTTAAGACTTTATTTAAAAATAGTAACATTTTCAACATGCATTATTTCAAGTCCTTTCCCCCTCTTCCTATATTTAGGCATTTGAAATTCAAATTATCAAGACTTTGTGCAGTGATAAACTTAAAACAGAAGAAATGGTAAGGAAAAGTACACAAGAACCTCCTGTTGCAACTGTGACTTTCAAGTAACCACATGAAAAAGTTCTGAAGAAATTGTGAGTATACAAGTGAGACAGGAAGCATCAGGTGTGTTTTTATCAAATGAAATTGTTTTCCTTGACTTCCCTTGGCAGAAATGGAGTTGTGCTTGCTGCTGATAAATGTCAAGATCTTTTTGAAACTGCATACGCCCGGCTTATCTAGTCAGATTTTGAATCTGCTAGTGAGGTAACAAGCATCTAAAAAAACTTTGGGACTGTATTTTTCCTTTCCAAAAGGAGCTACTTTTAAACTGCTATATGCTACTGTCTAAATTTATTCCTACTTTCCACAACGATAAATCACTCTCTAAGTGTGATCACCAGACTTAATGATGAAATGTACTACTCAAGCAGAATGTGGGGAATTACAATGGATGCAAACTTCAATGTGAGGTTAAACATTGAGTCACTGGAAATGCCTTCAGAATACATTATAGTATCTTACTGCTTCTCTTATGAGTTCCCAAAGTAATATGTGGACTGGGTTGAGACACTGCATTGTGCAACAGCCATATAAATAGGGAAGGATGATTGGCACAGAACACATCAAAACAGATGTCCAAGAAATTACATCTTGTATTTCACATAATTCTAGCACTAGTTCTATAAAAGATTTGAATGTATTATGGTTTCCCTGTACAACATCTCAGTATGAAGCTTTTTCTTAGTTTGGTTACACTACACAGAACCTGTAGTACATTCATATATGGCAACTGAGCTGCCAGACAGTGACACGTTTATTCTCTGCGTGCCAAGAAAGACAGCTCACTTCTGCCCACGTGGCTTTACCATGAATATATCAGCAGTCACTGACAATTGACCTTTTCTGGGGTTTTCTGCTGTGCTGCATTTTAAGAGGGAGCAGAAACTTTAGTTTGCTGAGAATTATTTATTGTGTTGCACTCCATGAGGATAAACAAAGATGGGTGGAGCCATATGTTTATTCCCTCATTCTGAGAATACAATGAATCTCAGGAATTGCTTCATAGATATTTGAGAACAGAATTCCTCTTGCCCTCTCAGAGTTAGAGTTTTTTACTGTCCTCCCCATTCATGAGCCTTTGGGTCACCTCAGGTGAATAGATAACTTGGAAGATGAGTTGCCATAAGACAGCCTGCTCTGTGAGACCCTATCATAGCAGATGTCATATATGAGCCCTGGTGCCTCCAACAAGGATACCAACAGGAACAGTGGGTGTAGTGGGAACAGTGGGAAAGAGCTGTGTCCCAAGGCCATTTACAGCATGCTCTCACACACAGTAATCATCTATTGTGTGGATGGACTGTGGAAAGCTGAAGTGAAGAGACTGACTGTTAAGAGTTGCTGAGCCAGAAGCGCTGACCCAATGCAGGTGCTGTAGTGCTTTGACTGTTTTCCATCTGGCATCTAGAAGTAGCTTGTTTAAGGGAATGTGAGGGGAGGATGTATTTTCACTGGCATTGTCTTTTTCAACCCTGCCTTCTTTCTTTGTGTTCATTGGAGTAGAGCTGTTAATCTCTGCCATTTCCCCAGAAAAGTCAGTCTCATTGTTCATGCCTCCTCACTCTCATCAGTTCATTTCATTTAAGGATGTGAGCCTAAGGGATTCTGCCGATACTGCCATTTAGAGGTTACATTGCATTTCCCTTACGTGTTTCCTCACATATAATTAAGTATATGAAACAGTAAACTGTAGCTATCTGGATTTAGTACTTGCTGTGACATCTGCTAAGGTAACAGCTATCAGATGAAGGAAAGTGAGATTACATGTCTCCCCTGAGACAGGGCTGGGATTGAGACACAAGTGAACTGCTAAAATGCTAGAAATTTGAAACAAGATTGTTGCTGGGTGTAATTTTTAATGTGGGGTTGGAAAATGGACATTATTTTGCACGTTGTTAAAAGGGAGGAGGCTTTTAAACAGTAAGAAATGACAGGTAAGGTCAAGTTTTTACAAGATATCAAAATAAAGCTTCATCTGGGATGCAATATAGCACAGATTTGTGAATACTAGGACCAGTGGGTGGGTGGGTGGGTAAGTTGTGAAAATCATTGTTTATGCAAAATGCACTTCAGTATCTCAGAAATGCAATGTGCCACATATAGATGATCTGAAGTGCCACAGAGAAATCCATGATAAGGCATGAGCCACACCCTTATCTTGTTTACTTTCATGCACAATGAAGCTAAAACTAAATGTGATGTTTATATATATATATTTGATTGACACTCTTACAGTATCTGGGTATGCTTTTACTCATTCTTTCACCTCATTAATTGTCCATCCAGCAAGAGACCTTGACTTTATCAGGAAAACAAACACTGGAAAAGAAGTGTGTCTTCTGTCCCTGGTATTGAATCTTTAACCAAATAGTTGCCATAGCAATAACATTTCTCAAAATACTAAATTTAACAGCTCCTGAGAGCTACCTCATTTCTTGTGAGACATCATATTTTTAGAGTGTTGTTTTTTATTCAGTTTGTCACACTCCATTTAAAGAAGCTGTTTTATCATTTGTTTTCCACATTAGGGATGTGTTTAGTATATATGTGTGCACTGATGCTCAGTGAGAGATGCTATGGGATGTGTTCTAACTGTAGAGGTGGTAGGTGCTACACTCTGCCAACCATGCCTCTGGGTTGGCATTGAATCATAGAATCAGAATGCACTAGGTTGGAAGGGACTGATAGATGTCATCTAGTCCAACTGCCCTGCAGTAAGCAGGGACATCCCCAACAGATCAGATTGCCTGAAGCCCCATCAAAGTGACTTTGAATGTCTCCAGGGATGGGGCCTCCACCACATCCCTGGGAAATCTGTTCCAGTGTTCCACCACCCTCATGATCAAGAACTTCTTCCTAATGTCTAATCTAAATCCACCCTTTTCTGCTTTGAAACTGTTGCTCATTGTCCTATTGCTACCTGCCCTTGTAAATAGTCCCTCCCTAGCTTTCTTGTAGGCCCCCTTTGGGTACTGAAAGGCTGTTATAAGGTCTTCCTGGAGCCTTCTCATCTCCAGGCTTACTGTGTCTTGGGGAGTGTCTTTGAAATCCACCTGTATTGGGCCTTTTACATATCACTGGATACAGCCTTTACAGTGCTCTGTATAGTTTCTTCTTTTTACTGGTTGGTTTGTTTGCTGGGGTTTCCCCCTCCAAAGCCCCAGTCCAGAACAGACTTTGTGTCTTTCAAGGATATTACAAGATTTAGGTGAAATAGCTTGGTTACTTGTAATTCATAGCTGAGCAGCCCAAACCTTCCTGTGTCAGCTTGGGATAGCAGTTTATCAGTTTTGCAGCAAAGAAAAATCTTTATGGCATGCACAAAGTGTTTTGGAAAGTGGCACATGGCCAAACTATGGCCCAATGCTCCCTTCTTTTCTGGCATTAATTTAAGAGAGACATCGCTGAAGATTGTCCCTAGACTAATATGAATTATTTCAGTAGCGTCACTCTCCGTGCATGGAAACAGAAAGTGGAATATATAAAACTTGAATTCACACTTCCCTTCATCTTTCTCAGTGGTTTTAAAGCTAACAAAAAAAAAAAAAAGGTTAGGTGAGAGTCTCTGTGAGTCAGGACTGACCGCAGTGACATCAACAAAGCAAAGCTGATGTGTAGCTACATCAGAAAAGAATAATACCCTCCATCTAGAACACCGTGATGCAGCTTGTGGTTAAGATTCCAGATTAAATTAAGTCTGAAATATCACCAGCTAGATCACCACAGTTCACTTTTCAGTTCACTGAAAAGCTCCCAACTCATGAAGCTGAACTACAGCTTTGGTGCATTTTTGGCAGATTCTGCTTTTAAGTGAGTTATTGACATATAAATTCACATTGGCTGTTGTTATGCTGACAACAATATCACTTGCCACTGACAGGTCATATCCTCTGGATATTAACTAAGTTACTACCACAGGCCTTGTAATTATCCATATTCTTATTGTATAGATTGGGAAGGAGATACGAACTAGAGAGACTTACTGAGGCTAAACATTAATGCTTTTAGGCATTGTCTATGAGGAAAACTGAATTTCTTCCTAATATTAAATAGACATTTCTGTAAGGAATGCTCTTGTTTTGGGAAGAGTTTTTAATGAATTTGCACCTGTTTCTTGCCTGCAGAGCCATTAGGAATTTTAAGTGTAATATTCAGTAACATAGAATACATAGAATAAACCAGGTTGGAAGAGACCTTCAAGATCATCGCGTCCAATCCAACACCACCCAAACAACTAACCCACGGCACCAAGCACCCCATCAAGTCTCCTCCTGAAAACCTCCAATGATGGTGACTCCACCACTTCCCCAGGCAGCCCATTCCAATGGGCAATCACTCTTTCTGTATAGAACTTTTTCCTAACATCTAGCCTGAACTTCCCCTGGCGCAGCCTGAGACTGTGTCCTCTTGTTCTGGTACTGGCCGCCTGGGAGAAGAGACCAACATCCATCTGTCTACAACCTCCCTTCAGGTAGTTGTAGAGAGTAATAAGGTCACCCCTGAGTCTCCTCTTCTTCAGGCTAAGCAACCCCAGCTCCCTCAGCCTCTCCTCGTAGGGCTTATGTTCCAAACCCCTCACCAACTTTGTTGCTCTTCTCTGGACAATAACACACAGTATGGACTTGAGCCTGGATGAAGACATTTACTTCCCACTTATGCCACTTTTGCATAGTGAAAAATACCTCTGTAACAGTGCAATTTTGAAAAGAACATAGATGTTCACTTTCACATGGTAAATATGGTCCAGCTGGGACCAACAAATTTGGAGAGATTGAAAAAGTGTAAGTTTTTAAACTATGTAAGAATAATGAAGTAAATACAAAAATGTTTGAAATACAAGACACTGTAGCTCTATGTCTAAGTTTTCTCATTTCTCCAGAGGGTTGTGATTTGGATGCATAGAGCATTTCAGAACAATCAAAGGGATTAGGAACCTACATTTTATTACCTTAAGGTGACAGAACCCTTTTCATGAAGCCCGGCCTACAGGCCAGCCATCATTGTTTTCCTTTACCTTGAAGTCAATCTTCAGAAATGCAGGGAGGCACTATAGGAAATAAAGTGATGAATAACATCTACATGTACCAGTGTAAGCTGGTGCAGCATAAATAAGGCTTTCATGAGCGTTGGTTGAATATTAAAAAGCATAAAACCTCAGGGTCAAATTTTGTGGAAATTAAGCTCTTTGCACATGATAAGCACCCTAAGTTTACCACCCGGATTGTCATCTCTTGCCTACTTGGGGTTTGGCTGCATGTGCTGACGCCAGCACTCACATGGCGTGGCTGTGCCTGGTCTCACAGCTTGCTGATCCTGACCATAGTTTCCTGACTTTGATTCCTGGCTTGACCTCAGACCTGCCTTGCCACTACAGATTTGTCTGGTTATCACAGAGCTGTTGGCCAACACTGGTTGCATCACCAGAGCTGTTCTATGTGCCTTGCTGGGGTGCTGTGGGCATGCATGGCTTCTTGGTGAAGATGCTGCCCAGCCTGCCTTCCTGTTACTCTTGGCTCCTGGTTCTCCATCTCTCACAGAGCAGCCAGTTCTGACTACTCCCTGAAGTATAATGTAAATTTGACTCACTTTTGTTGCTTAGTTTTCATTATTCTTTATTTGAAATCAATTCAAAGTCTCTTTAGAATTAACTTCCCAGGTTTTCTGGCATGTCAAGAAATGAACCACTGAGTTAATTTTTCCATGAAGTTACAGTGAATCTCAGTTCCTCTTTTATTCCAGTGCTGCAGTGAAACTTCACATTCTGTTGCAAAATACATAGGTCAGCACAGTAACAAAGCTGTGGTAAAATAACTTGCACTGCCGCTTGCATAGTTTTTCCTTCATAATATATAAGCAGGTATTACAGGGAAAAACCTCACATTGAAACAAAGCAAAATCCAACAAATGGAAACAAAGAAGGGAAGTGACATACCTTTTAGAGATAAAACAGCCAGAATAGTGATATATGCAGTTCATAGGATCACAGAACAATTCTGGTTGGAAGTGACCTCAGACAGTCTCTAGTCCAACCTTCTACTCAAAGGAAGGTCAGCTAGGAGGCCAGATCAGGTTACTCAGGGCTTTGTTCATTTGGGTTTTGAAAACTTGTGAGTGTGGAGCATGAAGAGCATCTTGGTGCAGTTTGCTCAACTCCTTGGCAGTCCTCTAGTTCAAAAGTTTTTCCTTGTATTAACTCTGACCCTTTTAGCTTCAATTTATGCACATGATTTCTTGTCCTCCTGCTATGGATTCTTATGAAGAGCCTCTCAAGTTCCCCTCTCAGAATGTGCAATTAATTGAAAGTATAAATAGACACAAATGAAAGTGGTTCTTTGTAATGGAAAAATGTGTAATTTACATACAGAGTGATCTTGTAAGAATTTCCGTGTTGCTTGTGACCACTGTATGCTCATGCTCCAAGTATAATGTCAGACCTAGAAATGTGCTGAAAAAAAAATGTTGGTTGAGATCTTTCCACCACAGACTTGCAAGAGAAGGATTTTTTTGATGAAAAGAAAATTACTTTTTCCCCCTATGAAACTCTACAACATCCACAACCAACATTCTTCCTGATAACTGAACAAAAGTTTTAGGTTTCTACTAAAATGGGAAGACAAATGACTAGCATAAGAGGACTCCAGCCTTCCTCCAGCTGAGTATGTTTATGTCCATCCCATTAGCTAGCTAGCAAGCTGTGACATGAGGCAGTTCTGTGGTGAAACCTGTGTGTCATGGTCATCTTTCTTGACTGTGTGTGTGTTTGTTGACATTCATTTATTATGTACCATGCCTGATTTAAAGATATGTGTTGATGCTCCATTGATTTTGTTAACCCTCTAATAACTTCTTAGATCCAGCTACTGGTTTCACTTCAAGTAGTGTCTGTGACTTGCCAGGTATTTCCTAGGTGCAGGTTGGGAAAGAATTTTTCCCTTTCTTTCTCTCCCCTTTAGGATACCCAATTTTATTGTACTGCTTGCTCAGGCCTTTTGACAGTTACCACTTCACAGGAAGTTCTGTAGGTGATTAGTGCACTGCTCTTTGTAGCAGAACTGTACAGACAAAGGTCTTTTGTTTGGTCTCCCTCATACTTTTGTAGGCACAAGCAACACCTGAGTAAATTCAGTATGTCTGTTCGTGTAGTTTCACTCACAAAGCAGTAAAGAATGGGATCAGCAATGCAATTCAAACTTGTTAAGGCCTGTGTGATTCTGTAAACCTTATACATCAGCAGCAAAATCTGTGGGTCTTTGGTGTAAGGTTCTTTGATGCTGCGAATAAGCAATACAATGTGATAAGGAGTGAAGCAAACAATGAAAGTAACTATGATATTCAGAATAAGTTTCTTCACTTTTTTCTTTTCTTCATCTACTGTGGCTTGATTACATCTCACTACTTGGTAGATTTTATGGTAGCAAAACACAATGATTATCAAAGGAAGCAGGTACCCTGAGCATATGCGCAATAAATTCATCTGTGACTGCCACTGTTCCAGGGGGTATTTATCATAGCATAATGTATGATTAGTGAAATTGCAAGGATCATTGAACACTTCGTTGTTCACCAGTATGGCTGAATTTAAGACACTTTCCAAAAGCCAGACAAGTATGCTGACAAACAATGAAATTCTTCTTGTGCGCAAGTGCTGGAGCTTCAGGGGGTGAACTAATGCCAAGTACCTGTCAACAGAGATGCAAGCAAGGAACGCGGTGCTGGTGTAGAAATTCATATACATAAGGAATGCAGAAATCTGACAAAGCAAGGCAGAGAACCTCCAGTTGTCACCGTTCCAGGCATAGTCTATCCACAGAGGCAGAATCAGAGAGTACAGAAGGTCAGCCAGGGATAGGCTGAAGATGTAGACTGCTAACTCATTCTTTTTTCTCACCTGAATGCAAGATGCATAGAGGGATATGCAGTTGATGGGAATACTGATGATCATCACAGTGCTGTACACAAATGGAAACAAATACTTATCCAAGGTGTGATCATCATGGCACTTAGCAGTGTTGTTCATTGTCCACCCCGAGTATTATCTTTGGGCTAATTCCAGTCTGGATGCAATGAAAACCCTCTGTAGTCTGATGAATGGTCATCTGTTAGTTCTTCAGGACCTGGTTGGTAAAATTCCAGCCTTCTGTTACCAAAAGGAAAAACATCAGCTATAATAACATTTTGAGTTTGAAGTTATTTTGTTGGTGGTTTTGTTGGGGTTTTTTTTTGTGTCTTCTTGACTTTTAAATTTTTTTTTTAGAAGAAAGAAACTCTGTTTGTAGGAGGTCAAAGGTTTTAAACACTCCTGAAATTAGCAGTGCATGGGAAAATGAACCCAAATGTCTAAGGTGGCCAAGGTCAGTTACATGCAAGCTTTTGGAGCAGAATTAGGATAAGTAGTCAAGACACTTCCAGAGAGGTAAGGTCCTGCAATCCCAGGTCTCTCTTGTGGGAGAGTTGAAGGAGATCAGAAAGTGCACCACAAATAACAAGTGCACCTTTCATTATTCTGGTGGGCAGAATACCCTTTGGCCATAAGAATACAGCAGATTTCTTACCCCAACCAACCTCCTCTCCTCTAATGCAGAGACAAGGATAGAAAGACAAGGATTCAGGTACCACTAGATACTGGAATCTGCTCAGGAGAGGAGGATGTGTGGCTGGTATATCTCCTTATTGTGAAGCACTCTCTTCTCCTCACATCCTCGTGTTTCCCCACTTCCCCTCCCTTCCTTATATGTGATCCCCCAGGAATTTGTCATCAACTGTGCTATGCTACCAAAGTTTACTGCATGGTAAACTTTTACACTCATGTGAAATCTAGCAGGCTGTGGGGTTCCTGCATGTATAGGAGAATCTGCCAGGGTGTCACTCTAGACTCATATGAGGTAAAGAGTCTCTCAGCATAACTTTTAATTTACACTTCTTTCCTCTAAGAATTGCAGTTGCCGTGCATGAGTTTATAAACCCATTAGCAATTAAGCTTATATTAGATATTGCCAGGGCTGTCAGTGTCAACAGCTTCAACATGAAAATACCAGTAAAATGGCAGCCCTGACTAAAGCAGTATGACTGAAGGACTTGCATGCATGAACCTTAGAAGCATTTAGGAAAGATAACCTTTAAGTAACAAAGGGTGTACAACCATAGCTATGAGACAGCTTGTACTCACTGATTAAATCACAGCTCTGACACTGAGTAATTCTTCAAAGATCTAATTGTTAAAGTCAGGAAATACGAGAATGAGGAATATTTGTTGTAGTCCAATCTACTGCCAAATATACTGCCTCAGAGACTGCCTGTGATAACTCATCTGTGGTTTAAGTGCAGACTGCCAGCAGAGGTGAAGAGGTTGTAGAACAAGTAGGACAGAAATGTCTACAACTGTTCCCATGTAGGAAATAGCTCAAACTGAGGACAACTTGGGTGCAGGGATTTTCCCATCTGGTAGTCAAATTCATTCTGCCTTTATGGGTTTCATGTGTGTACACATGTAAGTTTGTGGGTTTATCAGAGAAGTTCAAGTAGGTTTATTGGCCTAACCCATAATAAACCCCAAACACTTTCGTTTTACCAGACACTGTTTTATTTGATCAAGTTGGTTAACTTCTCACAGTTAGGGCTACATTCATCCACAAGCTTAAAAGACAAGGAAGATACTTGAGAAGGACTTGCCAGTTTGGTTCATTGAGCAGCTTTACTTACTTGATGACTAATTACAATAACCACAGTGTCTCTAAGACACATGTAAGATGTTTGCTTTTCAGCATTGTTTAATAAAACCACATAGTAAATAGGGCATCACAAGCTTATTAGTGTAAGTAAGTACCACAAACTAAAAATCTAGCTCTAGAAATTTGATCGCGGGGTTTTGCTGACCCAGTTCTCACCAAACTCGAAGCGAGCGTAACTGATCAAATAAGTTAAAAGATAAAATACATACCTCCTTTGTCTAATCACATTTTAGCATCTTTTTTCTTATGACAGGTCTTTTCATGTCTAACAGGGAAACTGTGCCCTTTGAGCAGCATGTGTGTAATGTAGCAAGTGTACGAGGCAGTGTTTACTAGTCCTGTGACTGAGAAACTGGAATTCCTTCTCCCTCCCCCGCAAACTCCTTCTCCATTGTTAAGTCAACTTGTTATATTACAGACTTATCATCCTTACAAGGTCACGACTTGTCTCTATGTTACTCACAACAGTTCCTCTCTCAGTTACCTTTATCAACACCTTCATATCTACTCACAGGCAAACATGCCTATTTCTTTATACCACCCACCTTCCTTTTTTCAGCTTTCTCTTTTTAGCTTATTGTTTCTAAAAGCTTTGTTCTGTTAATTGCATTAATCATAGGGTTAAACACTTGTCTTTACATTGCACTTACCTGATGTAATTATGCCTTCTTTGGGGAAGACCTTGCCTTTCTACCACCTGCCTTAAGGAACTAATAATATATTACTGGCTAATGGCAGGCTGGGGCACTGAAGATGGGATTCAAAGCAGGGTTGACATCACATGAAATTTGCCACCTTGGCAATTTATTTCTGTCCTTCATGTTCACAGGTCACCACACCCCATGGTTTTATTTTCAACCAATACCATCAATATATTCTATGAACAAAGCCCTGGAGGCTGTATAAAATTCCCCAGGGAATCCATGTCCCAGTTTTGATGACACATTAATGCTACATACATGAGGACATGCTTTCAATGAGACTAAGAAGTGTGTCATTCTGGCATGTAATGATGGCCTTTAATGAAGTTTGTCAAAGAGCCAGCAAATGAAGCATATCACAATGCATGGTGCAGTTTCTTGCACGGAAACATGGAAGCAGAAAGCACTGTTTTGCCCTGATTACAACACATTTCATTAGATATATTGGGGCCTTATCTCAGGGGAAATGGTCCATATCATACTTCCTTGCTTAGTTATTTTCTGATAATTAAGACTATGCAGTGAAAAATTATTTGCCTTACCTGAATGCATGATCTGAAGCATTCCCAGATTTTCTCTTGGCTATTGAGTGAACCTCTTGGTTTTGCCCAGGAAGATGGTAGTGGAGTACAGCTATCCTAAAACACAGTGTTTGATAATTTTTCTAACTGATTGTTATTTTTTTTCTTTATTGAGAATTTTCTGTTTAGCTGTATAGCCTAATGCTTTGACTTTCATAGTCCAAACCCACTGTGACTAATTCTGTGCACTTGTGACTTATTTTATAGACTCCTTTTGGGATTGGATGTGTTTTGTGTGAAAAAAATAATAATTCTACAGTTTTGGGGTTGTTTTGGCCACGTTATTCAGTGATTACTATTGTCATCATCTCTGCTTGCTACTGAGAATCTGCTGCAGAACAACTCTAAAAGGTCAGTCAGACGTAAAATTAATAGACAAACGGATGAGTAAATGCTATGCTTCAAGTAAAGTATGCAAACAACCCCATAAAGAAAACTTGTGAAATTACTGGAGAAAAGTACTTCTTACACATTGTGCAATCTTGCAGATCTTTTTTAGTTCTTTTTCAGATTCAAAGAGCTTTAAGCAGTCTCTCAATTTACGACATTCTGAAATTAACAAAGTATAACAAAGTTAGTTATACTTTCATAAGTACAAATACTCTAAGCTGTAAATGACTCTCTAAGGGAAGAATGGAAGAATATTTTTCAGATAAATTAATTCTACTATAGTTAGGGAAATTAGGAAAGATTACTAGGACTGTAAGGATTTTGTGTTATTAACAGAACATTTTAGTCATCAATTAAAATGAATCCATTAGCTAATAAACACCAGTTTAATTTTGGAAGTACCTGCAACTGATACATATCACCTTTTATTTCAAATTCAAGCTCATAAAAGGGCAAGTTGCTGTAAGTAACATTCAATATAAATTGGGAAGTTTTTGAAAGTACTTTGCTTTTTAGCTAAGTTTCATGTAATAAAAACAATGTTGTATGAGCTAGTGTAGTAGCTTCTGTACTTGTGCTGTAGATCAGCCCTAAGATGGAAGGACAGAGAATTTTCTTGATTGCTTTTTTTCTCTCGGAGCAATTTCAACAAAGTAGGTTGCTTTGTGTTCTCAAAATAAGTTAAAGTGCCAAGCTGATTTCCTCAGTACAAGGATCTTTTACAGGTAGATTTTTTCCCCCTCATAAGCAGATCTCAAAACTTCTGAAAAACTTCACCATTTAGGAGAGTTGAAATATGCCTTTCAGTATCATTTTTACTTAAAATGAGCAGCATTTTCCCTTGTGCAACACTAAATTTCACTTGCAGGACTCAGTGAGTTGCTCTAGAGACAAATTGGTTTAAAAGACCTCAGGCTTTTTGTGATACATTTTATGGACTGTTTAACAGCACATAAAAATTCTGCTAACATGAGCGAACAGAAAGAAAAGCTTTAGTTTTTCAGGATGTAGGCCATGCAGGCAAGTAGTATTTTGCTATACTGTTACATGCATCGTATTTCCTTCTATGCATACGGAAAGATTCTGTACAAAACAATTTTAATGTACATGATACTTGGTATTCTAGGAAGCTATTTTTAGCACAGCTTCTTTTTCTGCCAAGTTTTAAGCATTGTTCATATTGATTTAAATAGTTAGTGCCTCGTTAGTGCCAAAAGATACTAAAGAACAGTAACAGAGAGGCTTCTGGGACCCCCTGTGATGACTGAGGCATTTGTTGCAGTGAAGATAAGACAGTTCAGAATCCTGAAAACTCGATCCCAAATACTGTTTCTCTCCATCCGTCCCCCCTCTCCTAAACAACAGGTATTTTCATCATGGAAACATCACCACAACAGTAAATCAAGCTGGCATGTCTTTCCTAATTTTATCTTTTGATGCAATTTGTCCTTTTGTCTCATGTTTCACTTGTGCTGGTTGTGAAATACTCCCTTCTCCCAAGCAATCTTTTCCATCCCCTTTTGTGTCCTTTCTTTTTGTTGTATGATGTCAGCATCACACTAAGGCTGCCTGGTTGCAATCTGTACCAGAACGTAAATTGTGCATCTGACTTTGATTTAGAACACTTACCTAGGCAGCATGTGTCCCCATGTAGCAGTTTTGCAGTGATACCATTGGTAGTGTAACCAGTGTCTGCTTCTGAGAAAAGCTTCTTCATCAGATAAAGCAACAGGAAGCTGCTCTGCAGCAGCAATGAGGCAACAGCTCATAAGTTTCATTTCTTCTTCTTTTTTTTTTTCTTCTCCCCACCCACCCTCTTTTAAAAAAAAAAAAAAAAAAAAAATCTAAACTTACTCACTGGAAAAAAGGCAACATAGTTGCCCACCTGGAGTACTGTGTCCAGTTCTGGAGCCCCTATTACAAGAGGGATATGGACATGCTGGAACGTGTCCAGAGAAGGGCCACGAGGATGATCAGAAGGCTGGAGCACCTCTCCTGTGAGGACAGACTGAAAGAGTTGGGGCTGTTCAGTCTGGAGAAGAGAAGGCTCCGAGGTGACCTTATTGTGGCCTTCCAGTATCTGAAGGGGGCCTACAAGAAGGCTGGGGAGGGACTTCTCAGGATATAAGGTAGTGATAGGACTAGGGGGAATGGAATGAAGCTGGAGGTGTGGAGATTCGGGCTGGAAGTGAGGAGGAAGTTCTTCCCCATGAGAGTGGTGAAGCCCTGGAATGGGCTGTCCAGGGAGGTGGTTGAGGCCCCATCCTTGGAGGTGTTTAAGACCAGGCTGGATGAGGCTCTGGCCAGCCTGATCTAGTGTGGGGTGTCCCTGCCCATGGCAGGGGGGTTGGAACTAGATGATCCTTGTGGTCCCTTCCAACCCTGACTGATACTATGGTACTATGATAGTTACCTAGAAATATGTACAAAGGATGGTACTAGCATTGGTCCAGGCATACTTTCAGTAAGTTTATAAAAGTTGTATTGAAAATATTGCCTAATTGCACCTGTGGAGTACACGCCAAACCTCATATCTCGGACACAATACATTCTCCAGAGGAATCCACTGACAGAAATAAAATACTGTGGTGTGTATATGTAATTGTTTGTTTACTCATATACGTTCAGAACATATGGTCTTGTTTTGACTGAAGGACTTGTCACTTGCCTTTCAGAACAAATTTATCACAGAATCAAATAAGAATCTACCTAAGGAGAGCCCATAGAACAAAAATTTAACACAATGACTTTAGGAATTTGTGCAAAAAGGATTATTATCAGAATTTGTATTACTGTTTTTTTCCCCCATTTGCCTACTCATGGAAGGAAGTTTGTGACCAGTTTTAATTAACAAATAATAGCAGAATTTTGTAACAGGTTGTATATGTATATATTTTATATAAATGGAATCTAATGCTGGATGTGGCTTTTGCAGGAGTGATTCTTTTAACAGATAATTCAGTTCCTTTTTCCTTTCATTTCTCTTTTTTCTCCAGTCAGAGCATGACTTTCTCATCCACTGTTTTTCTACAGATGTGCTGATTATATGAAGCCTAAATTAATCATGCCATAAATGTAGTCATTCCTTAACTTGCATCATATCTCCCTCCAGTCTGGTGAAAGGGAGGTTTTCTAGCTACTTGGTCAGGACGAATTTATAAAATAAGTTCCAGTCAAATCTTTATTTTCACTGAGAGAAAAGTCACTAGAAAACAAAGACATCATCACTTTTCACCTGACTTTTCACAGTGAGATGGTTCTGCTTTTCTATTGAGGGTTCCTGTTCTTCACTGAAGAAAAAGTGATTCTTATCATTAGAAATGTATCAACTATATTTTCAAAGTTCTCCATTGCAACAATTCAGAATGGGACTGAGAGATGCAAGGAAGCAAAGAGCAGAGGTGATGCATTTTATACATTCTGGAAGTAAAGCTATATGCAAAAAACAACTCTTGTCTGGGCCCATGTGGAATAATTTAATTTCTGACACATAGTTTTCCAGTGTTCTTTCGTTTATTTATTCATTTATTTAAGATCTGGACATACATGATATCTCAATCAGTCATCTGAGAATAACAAATGTTTGAGTCACCTGAAGTTGAAGTACTATCAAAGAAGAACCACTGAAATAGAAAAGCATTAACAATGGAAAAGTTGCTTCTCTATAAAAGAACCAATTAATAAGTGCTCAATAATTTTATTGGCTATATTTGGGCTTACAAATGATCATGTGTCCTTCAGTCATGGACAAAGGTGGAAAGAAAACAAAACCGGTAAAAAGCAGTTTCCTAATGGAAAATAAATGTCTTTAGAGTCTCACCAAAATATCCTTGCCATCAAAACAGACTCTAAGAATGTTTCTCTATATGAACAGAAAAGGAGAGGCAATCAGCATACAACAAGATGGAAATAGGAGTTTTAAAAGCTGACACTTTTTGGCTCCCATGAATGATTATGAAACTTTATTCCACATCTGAAACTTTCTATCTGGGATAAATTTATGCATTAATTTAAGAAATTATTAAACTTAACTGATTAATAATTCATTAAGGTTTTGCAAAGCTTTCAGGTGTGCAAAGTTGTGCAGTCTGTTGGAACAAATGTGATTTAGGACTATGAGCATAATTCTACCTCTGCTACTGACTCATTGTAGCCTTGAGGAAGTCACTGTCCCTCTGCATGTAATAATGACATCTTATAGCTCACTTGGGTGTGAGCAGGTTCATTAATTAATGCTTGATATTGCTGTAAAGTGCAAAATGTTTTGTGAGTGTTTGGTATTGTTATTAAAATAAACAGGAAACGACAGTCAGCTAATGTCATCACTGAGACATTATATCCCTCAATGACATTGACAAGGGAGGCAGTGGCTCGAATAACAGCATTCTTTATGGACAGAAACACCCAAACCCTAGGCTTTTCCAAAGCTCTAACACACTGCCCACATGACATCAGCCACTTGCTGGAGCGTGTCCAGAGAAGGGCAACAAAGTTGGTGAGGGGCTTGGAACACAAGCCCTATGAGGAGAGACTGAGGGAGCTGGGGTGGCTTAGCCTGGAGGAGACTCAGGGGTGACCTTATTGCTTTCTACAACTACCTTAAGGGAGGTTGTAGACAGGCGGAGGTTGGTCTCTTCTCTCAGGCAACCAGCACCAGAACAAGAGGACAGAGTCTAAAGCTGTGCCAGGGGAGGTTTAGGCTGGAGGTTAGGAAGAAGTTCTACACAGAGAGAGTGATTGCCCATTGGAATGGGCTGCCCGAGGAGGTGGTGGAGTCACCATCACTGGAGGTGTTCAGGAAGAGACTTGATAATGTGCTTGGTTGCATGGTTTAGTTGATTAGGTGATGTTGGATGATAGATTGGTCTATTCTATTCTATTCTATTCTACATCTCCCATGTCTTATTCTTCCTTTAAGTGCATGTTGAGGTCAGCAGCCAGCCAGTTCTCCTGTAAGCATTTTTATAGGACAATCAAGCTGATTGACAATCTCCTGATTACTTTTCCTCTGAGCCCAGTGCTTTCATGAGCTGGTGTTTGAGTAACACCAGGGCTATCCTGACGGAAACTTTCAACATTTGGCACAACTCCCACCTCAGCTGGTTGTATTCTTGTGCAGCTGCCGTACTGTGTGCCGTGATGGCTCTAAAGAGAAAGGCTGGTTCTATCCTGCTAGTGCCACAAGTCAAAACCAATGTTCACGCTCTCTCTCCAGGGGCTTGCTGAGACAGCTGTGGCTCTAACTGGGGCAAACTAAAAGTCCCAAGGAAACCCCTGAAGCTACCAGCATTCAGCTCCTGAGTAAGGCCTCTTGGTGCCTGGCCCTGTACCCCAGAACACACCCTGCTTTTCCTGTGCAAGAATTCAAAGGTCTTTCTGACAAGGTGCTGGAATTTTCTACTTCAAAGTGCCGCTATTTGCGTAGTTTAAGAAGGATTTGGTAGAATCCCGAGAGCGCAGCAAACCCAGGAAACTGGCTGCTGTGTCCTGGTGAGAGCCTGGAAATGCGCATCCCTCTCAGGAAAATGCCGTGCCTTGCCAGAGGCCCCGAAAAGAAGACCAGTGTGATTCAGCTCTCACCGCCTGGCTACCCTGGAGGCTCTCAGCGCAATTTCCTTGTGCCTCCTCGCAGAAACCCTGTACCGTAGTGACGCCCACACCCCGCCTCGCCCCACAACCCGTCAGCTTTCCCACAACTAAGATGGCTCCACGATAGCGTCTCTCGCTTCAGTGCCCACTTCCAGCATGGCGGTACCGCTCCTACTAGCCGGAACTTGCCTCACCCGTTCTCAAAATAGCAACTGCTAGCTGCAGCGTAAGCAGGGGTTGGCCGTAAAGGCTGAAAGCCTCCCTCTCCTGTCGCCTTTCCCTTTAGCAAAATGGCGGCGAAGGGCGCTCCTGCCCCGCCTCCAAGGTGACTGCCAGGTTGTGCGGTCATGTACTAGGCGGAGCCGGGTAGGGGTGAGTCGCGGTAGGGACGGGGCTGCGCGCGGGTGCTTGCGGCAGCGCGGAGCTGGTGGGATGGGGTGCGCGGCTCTGCTGTGGGGCTGGCTTCTGCTTGGCTGCAGCTGGGGCCCCGGGCCCCTTGGGGTTGGTGCCGCTGCAATCTCAACGGCCACCTATGTGCTTGACGATGCCGGTGGGCTGAGCAGACAGTTCGACGGGATTGGGGCTGTCAGCGGCGGCGGGGTGAGCGGCGCCGGCGAGCGTGGGGGCTCCTTCGATGCTATGATACTAATGCGCTCTTCGGGGTGGCGGTTCAAACGGACACTTGGCTGGGGGATTCCGTCAGTGGGAGTGTTTGGTGGGTTCAGTGCAGGCCCTTGAGGCTTTGGCGGGGCCTGGGCCGGAGGGTGTCCCTGAGGGAGGTCGGAAGGGCTGTGTGGTGTCGCTGAGACGAGCCATGAGAGGTGGGAGAGAGAACTTCTGAGGGCAGCCGTGTGAGCAGGTGGGCGAGCAGGCGGGAATGAAGTTCTGCTGGGGAGTCCTGGAAGCTCTCAGGAGAGTAGAGCAGGCAGGGGGGCCGGCTTCGAGAGTTGGCTGTGCAGTGGCTTTTTCCTTAGGGTACCCGCCGCATCCTCGGTGCTGTTGGAGAAGGGCAATGCCAGGGTGGTTTGTTTTTTTTCCCCTTGTAGCAGATCATTCTAATGCTGGACAAGGCAACAGCCAGTCGTATGCTTTCCTGTGGTTCAGCAAGCAGAGCTGTGAGATTCAGAGAGTTGTTAGCCACGCGTGGACCTGCTGAGTTGCCACCCGCCTGTGTCTCGTGAGCTCCCGTTAGTGTACGGCGAGCCAGAGCAATAGTGGGAAGTAGAGAGCTGTGAGGGAGCTGTGTTTTGCTTGTGCTACATCTGAAAAATGCCTTTGTTTTTCTGTTCTCTGGACTCGGTGGTAAATTACAGCTAACCAGAGTACAGATCAATTGCAAACTGCAAAACCAGAAATGCACGATTGAAACGTCAGAAAAGAGTTTTTGTTGGGGCTTAGCTGAGTTTCTGGTGCTGTAAATATTTTTGTAGGTTTGTGAGCTGTGTGAGTCCTAGGCTAATGAACTGCAAGGTACTTAAATGTTTGAAAGTTAGTTTTTAATATTTGGGTGTTTTCTTTCCATTTTAGGCCACATCTAGACTCCTGGTGAACTACCAAGAACCTTATCGCTCGCAGATTTTAGATTATCTCTTCAAGGTAAAGTCAGTTTCACTAATACAAAGAATACATAGAATACAATAACGTCTAGTTTCATGCAGAGTTCCTTAACCATATAGTGTTGGAACTCCTATGCTATATTCAGTACTACTTTAAATTAGAAAATACCCATCTTGGAAAGCACCGAGTTCAATGCTGATTTTTATCAGAACCTTATGTTTTAGCTGTTGTTTTTGACAATCAGTATGTTGCTAAGTACCCTTCTCTTCAGTATATTATGAAAATTCCTTACATGTTTTCAACATATTTCAATCATCCACGTGGACTTAATGAAGGTTAAATTGTTTTTGTGTTTAAAATGAGGGGTTTAGTTGTCTGTAGTGATTGCAGGAAGTGGGGTTTTGAAACTTTTCTTGTTTTGTTTCTTTGTTATTTGGAGTACAGACAGATTGACATAATGTGAAAATGGCTATACAGACTACATCATTTCTATAGCTTATGTGTTCCAAACTAGTCTCAAATACAGGTGCAATTACTCTAGAAGGCATGTGCACATTATTGGTTCGTAAGCTGCTTTGGCTGGCAAGTGTTACCTGTGTAGTTATCCAACTTAATATATGGTAAGATTATTTCACCAAATAGTCATACCTTATTTTGCTTTTGGCACTGTACATTACACTGCTGGAAGAGGATGTCATGTCCCTTTCAAGTAGTGCAATCCAGATGCCTGGAGGGGAATAATTTACTGTGTAGTTTAATGAATTGGTTTTAAAGGGTCGAGTAAGAAATGTATGTGACTGGGGTCCCAAACACTTTGTTTTTGGGAGACTGAAGCCATGTGTTAGGAATATGAGTTTTCTGAAGGAGTCAGTAGACATGCAAGACATGCAGTGGACATGTGGGTCTGGGAGATCATGATTTTCCAATAATTTTTATGCATTTTTTCATTAAAACCTCTTAAGCTGTTATGAGGCACCCGGATATACTTTGCCTCATTCACCTTGTCTTCTAATGTCATTCAGTTTGTGTGATGGGATGGGAAAACCAATGCATTAAATGTCTAAAAGCAGAAATGACAAGAAGAGAAATGGTAAACTTGCAATATTTTCTTATTTAAAAAAATGCAAAGCTTGTAAGCCAAGAAAGCTACTGTCTATGCAGCATTTTTTTCTGTTTTCTTTAAATCATACTGCATTCTCTTATCTCAAAACTTTTTTTTTTAAGATGCCAAAATTATAATTGAGTAGTTCCATGGAGAAATATCCTTAAGGGTGTAAGGGTCAGCAAAACTGACTAAAGATAAGCGTGCAATTTATCTTGCTCAGTTTGGTTTTGAAGCAGAATTTTGCATTGGATCTATAATTTGCATATAACAAAAAAACAAAGTGTTGAATTTTCAGTATCCTCAAAATTGTACACTTACTGCATTCTTCTTAACAGCAGAATCCTGTTTGTTTTTCTGTCTGTCTTTATTTCTAGCCAAATTTTGGTGCATCTTTACATATCCTCAAAGTAGAGATTGGAGGTGATGGACAATCAACAGGTATGGATTTTGCCTGAGCAGCGTTTAACTTTTCATTGCAGTGATGCTGTAAGTAGCGTGTCCTGCATGTGTCACTGTAGCTGAAGCATGGAGATGCATTCTGTAGTTGTACTGAAGTTGCAGAAAAACATAAAAAATGTCAGCTAAGTGGTAGAGGAGAAATCTATATTAACACTATGGAGACAGTTTGTGCTATCATATGGTTAATAAGCTGCATTCTAGAGCAAATGAGTTTTATCCCCCTCTAAGATTAAAGTGGGAAGATTAGTATCATAGGATTGTTTTGGTTGAAAAAGACGTTTATGATCATTGACTAAAACCATTATCTAACTACCATGTCACCACTAAAACATATCCCTTAGCACTACATCTCTGCCTCTCTTAAAATGCTCTGGGGATGAGGATTCAGCCACCTTTCTGGGAAGCCTATTCCAGTGTTTGGTAACCCTTTCAGTAAAACGTTTCTTTCAATATCCAATCTAAACCTCTCTTGCTGGAACTTGAGGCCAATTCCTTCTATTCTGTCAGTTGTTACTAGGGGGAAAAGATCAACATGTGCCTTACTGCAACCTTTCAGGAAGTCTATACAGAGCAATTAAGTCTCCCCTCAGCCTCCTTTTCTCCAGATTAAACCACCCCAGCAACCTCAGCTGCTCCTCATAAGATGTATTATCCAGAGCTTTCACTTCACCAGTTTGTTGCCCTTGGTGATCCTGAGGCTCTTTTCCAGCCTGAATGTTTCTGTGATTCCTCTGGACCTGCTCCAACACCTCAAATGTCTTTCTTCTAGTGAGGGTGCCAAAACTGTGTGGCCTCACCAGTGCTGAGTACAGCAGGACAGTCACGTCCCTGGTCCTGTTTGTCACACTGTTCCTGATACAGTCCAGGATCCTGCTGGTCTTCTTGGCCACCTGGACACACTGCTGGCTCATATTCAAGCAGCTATCAGCCAGCACCCCCATCTCTGATAGGCAGCTTTCCAGCTACTCTTCCCTGAAGATGTATCATTTCATGGGGTTGTTGTGACCCAGGTGCAGGACTAGCCAATTGGCCTTGTTGAACCTTATACATTTGCCTGCAGCTCATTGATCCAGCCTGTCCAGACCTCTCTGTAGAGCCTTCCTAACGTCAAGCAGATCAGCACTCTCTCCCAGCTTAGTGTCATCTGCAGACTTACCTTGTCCAGATCATTGATAAGGATGTTAAAGCTGAAAGATACTAAGGGTTAGTAGCTTTCTGAATTGCAGAGCACTTACCTAACATCATTTTTGCAATGCAAGCTGTAAAACTTGTAAATGACTAGGTAGGTTATGTCTTAAAAGTATGGAAATGCAAAAACAGATGGTCAGAAGGAACTACTTTTTTGTCTTTCTTTGTCTGGCCACAATTGCAAATGAAAATGTTTTGGCATCATTTTCCTAGCCTACTGTATTTACATATGAGAGGCACAGTTTAGTGACTGCTTGTGATTGGAAGCAGTAACTACACTACAGTTTGCATTGCCTTTTTTTCTTTTCTTTTCCATAAATAAGTTAACCACATCAAGAATAAACTTAAAGCAGACTCAGATACTAAACAGAAAGCATAACATCTGTCTTTGTGAAATCTTATGAACTTTTCTTTTGGAGTTATATATTGGTATAACATAATACTGGTTTTCATTCTTATGGTTTACTTTCCTTAAGAAAAATTAATGTTGAAAATTATTATACTGGATTTAAGAGCCCAGTATTTGGTCACTGGATTGCTGGTTAGAGGCAAATGGAGTTGCCTTCATGTATGCACAGACCTCCTCTCAAAGGCTTGCTGCTGGCTAAGGAGAATGTTACATACTGGCATTGTGACTTTCCAGATTCTAGGAGAGCAATACGATGCACATGTCTTAACACACACTACACTGCAGCTCTTACTCTTGTTAGAAGTATGATCAGGAGCCTGTTTGAACTGGGATCAGGAGTCTTAATTTCGGAATGTAATTGCTATTCTAAGTTTCTGACAAATAGAAATTCTAAATAACTAAGTGTTAGTAAGGTAAAAAAACCAAACCCCACCACCAAACCCCACAAATAACTGTATTTTCTGTAATGAAATGCACTGTTTCAGCAGGTTCATTGGAAAAAAAAAAAAGTCTCATCATAAGAGATCTCTGGAACAGTTAGGCATATAGTTTACCATAAGTAATTATTGCAGTTGCATGCACAAGTTATTAATTTTTGAGTATGATGACTTTGCATGCAACACTTCCCCTTCCCTCCCCCCCTGCTTCTTTTCTCACCTTTGCCTGAGGGAATTTAGCGCATAGCATTTCACTCCAAAAGCTTCAGCAGTTGCAGAACATCATGGAAATTACAAATTAGATCTTTACTACAAATAAATAAATAAAACTTTCCTGTCACTGAAAACCTTTGACAGTTTTTCTTTTCTATCCCTAGATTTGTCTTCTACAAAAGAAACATAGTAGAACCTTCTTTTGCTTTCTTTTTGTTTAGATATCACCTGCTTCTACAATCTTTAATTTTTTTCTACTTCTGGTCTTAATTCTGTAACTCTCCTAGTGGTTGTTGAGCCAAGATAATGAGTATAGACTTTGTATTGTCTTAGCTAGGGATATAAAATGCCCAACAATTAATATGCTAAGAATAAAGGTGGCATGTTTTCCCCCCCCACCTCCTGCTTTGCTTTGACATATATACCAAAGAATATGTGAACCATGTTGGAGGTATGTGCTTGCATACTATGGCAGTGAACAATACAGAAGACATTACAATGTATGACACAGAAGATAATTGTGAGGTACCTGTCTCTTTCCTTCCTAGATGGTACTGAACCCTCCCATATGCACTATGAAAATGATGAGAACTACTTCCGGGGCTATGAATGGTGGCTGATGAAAGAAGCTAAGAAGAGGAACCCCAAAATTAAAATGATTGGTAAGCTGCTTCAAATATTAGAATTTGAGTGCTTTCTTCCCTCTCAGCTAAATTACATATTTAACCCTTAATTAGCAAAATTATTTTAATGGGCACATGCTTTGATGTTACCTTAGACAAATTAAAATCTCTAACATTTAGTAAGCTTGCCTTGATGCTTCACTTGAGCTTGGTGTGTTTTACTTAGTTACCCAAAGGAGTAGCGCAACAAGCAGCATAGGATAAGAAGTGACTCTAAAGCATTTGGTTGTTTCAAGTAACATTAATGCTTAGGCTATATCACAGTAATAATAAATGATTTGTTTTGAGAACTGAGTTTCTGAATAATGGAGTAAAAGTTTTGGTTTATAAAATTTACAGATTTATGCTTTTTTTTACATGTTAAATTCCATTATAGGTTCTTATTACAAACCCATGACCTCTTCCCCACTACAGTGGATCTTATCTTCTGGATTTGTCTTATGTGTGTAGTTGTGCTGTGAGAGGACTTGCCTGTCTCTGTTTTGATTGTGGGTTCTGTGCATATTGTTACAGTACAAATATGTAACTCTAGATTGTAATGGATATGCTTTATAAAATGTATTTCACGTGAAACAAGGTAAGAAATCTATTAATTAATAGGTCTAATCTCCCCTCTTTCAAGGATCAGGCTCCAAGGCTAGTGCAGGATATGCTAGCTGGGCACTGTGACAAACAGTAAGCTTACCATCTGTGACTAATTGTGATTATTAAAAACTTCCCTCCTCCCTCAGATCAATTTTCCAACAAAGGAAGGAGGATTTGCTTTGGAATTAGCCTATGGTGTCTTGTAGAAAGTCAGATGAAAACTCAGCAGAATCTGTTTAGGCTAATTTGTTGTTCATATTTGCTACAAGGTGTAGTAAACTGCTGACACTTGGAAATGCTTTTTCTTGATCCTAATCTTTCTTCCTTTATTACAATCAGATTGTCACTTCTGAAATTCATATTCAGGAGATTAATGATTTTTGGTGTTCAGTATTGATCCTTTGTCTATAACTTTGCCAATTTTTATCCTAAAAGCTTTGGAATTTTAAACCTATTAGAGCTAATGTCATACAATTGAAAGTTATATATAGTCAGTTTTCTAGCTTAACACCCCCCTCCCCCCCCCCCATATACTAATGTTTGAGCAGCATTTATAGTTGGGCATACTTGCCAGTTATGTAGGTTATGTTTTATTTTCTTTACTGGAACTATGTGAGTTTGAAGTGCTTGTTGACTCCTTTCTTTTAGGTAGATGAAATTACAACTTGCTGTTGAAGCTTACTGAGTATGGTAGACCAGCCACTTACTCATTTGTTTTTAACTTCTTTCCAGGGTTACCGTGGACATTTCCAGGGTGGATAGGGAAGGGTGAAAACTGGCCCTATGACTATCCAGATGTCACTGCTTACTATATTGTTTCTTGGATCTTGGGAGCTAAACAGTATCATGATTTGGACATTGATTATATTGGGGTCAGTAAAGCAAAAAGTTCTCTGTATTTTATCTGTCGTCATTACTAAAGTCTTTGTCTTGTCTCTGTTGGTTATTTGAAGAGAGTCATAGGAAGAGATACTGTTTTGTAATGGCAGTTTTGGCTTTTTGTGTTGCTAGGGAAAGACAGAAGTTATGTTAGCTTTACAGTCTTTGTGCAATAATGGCCCTTAGAACAGAACCAGTGTAAAATGCTTTCCAGTTCTAGAACAAATCCCATCTGCAAGAAACTGTCTGCTTGTAGATGGTTGGGTAATCTACACCTACAGAGCAATACTTTTGCCTTTACCCTGAGTCACAGGGTTCATGTTCTGCTTAGAAAAGAAATTAAAGATGTTTCTGGTTGTGTTTTATCGCTCAGTGTTGCGTTGAGCTTAAAGACTCTTTCCATAGAAGATAAATGTCCAGAGCAATGTTTTCCACCTAAACATAAGGAACAACTTTCCTTTAAGGGTGATAGAGCACTGGAACAAGCTGCCCAGAGAGGATGTGTAGTCTTCTCTGGAGACTTTCAAAACCTGCTTGGACACGTTCCTGTGCAACCTGATCTGGGCAAAATTGCTTTAGCAGGCAGATTGGACTAGATAATCCCCAGAGGTCCCTTCTAACCCCTACTATTCTGTGAGGTTGTTTTGTGTCTGTTTACTTAAACTATGTTGAATATCTCTGTGTGTTCAAGCATGGATATTGTGTTGTGTAAATTTTAAGTCTTTAAGTGTCATTGAAATTGTAGGCAGTTGTTCAATATGTTTATTCTAGCTTTCCTATGACAGTGCACATTCGTTAGGACCGTGCCTTGAAGCCACAATGTTCTTAATGTTTTCTAAGCTGTAGATCTATTGGTGGTAATGTCATGTGTAACACTGCTACCATTGTAGAGCTCAAACAGCTCTAGAGTTCTTTTCAGCAAGGCGGCACTCAGTATACCTTAGAGACTGATAGACAAGTAGCTATTTTGAACCTTCATACATTGTTTTCCCCTGAAGAGCTGGTAACAAAACCAACCAGAGCATTCATTGTAGCAAAACAAAACCATGCAGTTCATTAATGGATTGTATAATCTTACATACACAGAAGTAAAATTTTTCCTTATGTGTTGTCACATTCTGACTTTTCTAAATGACTCTTTACTTTTCCTTTATAGATATGGAATGAAAGGGCATTTAATAGCAAATATATTAAGGTATGTATTTTTTTTTTTTTTAAAATTTCTCTACAGTGATATGTTTCTTTTATAATATGTAAAAAAAATAGTTAGCTTTTCTGAACTTGCCTAGAAGAGGGACCTTAATCCTACACTTCCCTTACTGAACTCTTGTAGTTGCAGGTGTGGCAATCTAACAGGATCAGATCTTTAGATTGTTTGTTTTTCTGTGTGTGTGTTTGAAACTGTTATTTTGAACTTTGTGAGTATATGCTAAATGTTTGAGACCTTTGTGTTTTAATGGAAGCTCCAGTTGATGCTACTGAAATCATGCAAATTTGTCATCTTTGTGCTGGCGTGGATATAGCTGTAAATTCCAAAATCCAGAAGTACTTAAGATCCTGTAACAAAGTTCCAGTGAATGTAATGCACTTAAATTATTGCTATAAAGCTTGAGGTTCTTATTTGATGGAAAATATGTTTTTCAGTGGTGCAAAATTCAGGCCTTCCTGTTCTAAAAATATTTGGAAGAACACAGTATTTCACATAACAAACCTTCTATTCTCCAGTATCTCTCATTGCTGTCTGCCCTTCCTGCTCCTCTGCCCTTCTTGGAAAATGCACATCTTTTCATTATTTTACATCAAAGTAGAATCTTAAGTACAAGCTTCTGTTTTGTTCATTTCTTTGTAGCTGCTTTGAGGCTAAGAAACAGTAGCATTTCCAATTTTAAAAAGCAGGGAAGACTTAAATTGAGTGTATCGAAAAACAGAACTCAGCAGGAATTGGCTTCCATTTTCTTAAAATAAGAAAGTGTCTATTTGAAACATCTCACTTCTTACAGCTTGTGTACACTGAAGGAGGTTAGTCACATCATTTGTCTTTGGCAACTTGGGTATTTATTTTGTTCAATGATTAGTTCTAATAAACAATACAGGTAGCTTGACATTAATTAAAATAAAACCCCCTCTTTTTCATAAGGCTGCAATATATAAAATTCTGCCTATTCCTGAAGACTGAGAATGCTCTCCTATAAAAGATCTACATTAAAAGTTAGATTTCCTAGAATGCAGAATTAGATGAATACCCTTCCAGCTGGTTCCTATGATTTGTGCAGTGCTTTGAGAAAGAAGCAGGAAGCACCGTCATAAAGATCTGTTGTGGTCATATACTTTGTACCATGGAAGAGGAATACTTTATATCCAGCTTTATGGGTTTGTTGTTAGCAAATGTTAATCAGCCATGCGTTTTAAACTGATTAACTGTGTCCTCTGCCACCATGGTAGTTTTCAAGTCTTACCATGCCTTAGACCAAATCTTGTATACTTCACTACTAGTTTCATTAGAGGTATTTTTCTAGTCTCATTTTTGTAGGCTTCTAGACTGTTCCTTTTGGACACAGGTTTAGTACTAAACTTTTCAACTGAGTTACAAAATACCTTCCAGAGGAAACACAAATACAATGAAGTATGACACCGGCTATCATGGCATCTGTGTCAGGCTGTCTCGTTTCTTCAGACAAGTTGAGTAACAAAACTCGTGACCAATGTGTAGATGCTTCAGATTTTGCTAGTGAAGCTAAATTCCTGTCTAAACTTGTTCAGTGAGTGTGCTTAGAATCCTCATAAAATATCTCATTCCAGTGTGTTCAGTACAAACCATACGTAACTTTCCTTAAAGCTATGGAGAAATGGAAAACTCACTAAGAAGTCTAGTAGCCTTCTAGGGGAGGAGGGGAAAATGTGTTGATGTACTTCAAATAGAAATCTCTAGTTCTTCTGCAAGTGTGTTAGAGAAGCAAAACCAAACAGAAATCAAAACACTTGTTTGCAGGCTGAAATAAAACAATGTAAGTAAGGTGGAAGATACATAGTAAATGTTTGTCATGTTGTTTGTTTGTTTGTGTGTGAATTTTTTCCATTGGATATTGGTTTTTTTTAGCCTCAAGTGTTGTTTCATTGCTGACTAGATATTACAGTGCTTGGAATCCCTACAGGAGTGAACCCTGTGTAAAAATAATCATCAGAGAGAAGGCAGATCTTGCTATAAATTCTATTTTCCTATATCACTGATTGGCTCTTCCTTAAAAACTGGTTTCCTGGCATTCAATATGTCTTGTAAGAAATAGAAATCTTCTGTTTTTCTCAGTCCTGTGCCATGTCACCTAGAGGCTTTGTCATCTTTGTCTTCCTAACGTGTGGAGAACAAACATGGAGACTAAATTGTCAAGTGTAGGCATGGCATTCTACTTGCTAGCTTTTTATTTGCTGTTGAATTGAGACAGTTTTTGGCTTCTAGAGCTAAATGCTTACTTTAAAATTAGAACTTAGTCAGCCAAATATTTGCCAAGAAATGTCAGTCTTCAAAGCCTCCACTGTATATAGAGCGATATAAGGCTTTTTATGTAACACTGTTCATTCTCTTAGTCTGTATTGTTACATGGCATCTATCAGCACTAATCTAGCTAGATAGAAAGTTTTAAATTGCAAGGACCTTACTGTAAGTATTTCTACCATTAGGAATTTATGCTTCAAAGGCTTCAAGCAGCTGAACTTAATTGCTACTTTTTTTTTTTTCTTAAGTCTATATCATTTAGATCTAAGCTTTTATTGTCACCAACACTTCCGCTTTGCTTTGTGTCCTTATTTGACTACAAGTCAAAAGAGAAATGCTCCCTATTCTCCTTGACATTGCTGGATGGCTATTACAGGAAATTCTTTAAGGATTTATGGCTGCTGATCTTGAAATGGTTGGAAAAAACTTTCTTGTGCACATGCACAAATAGCACATAGTGCATCATTCCTTTATATCCATGACCAAAACCAGGATTTTTTTGACTGTGGACTGATGTCTTTTTTCAGATGCAACTGTATGTGGAAGCTGCTGGAAGGACTTAATTTTTTTTTTTCATTGAGCATTCGGATAAAATAGGCTTTTGTAACAGCCACGTATAAGTCTGATTCATTCTTAACTGTTAGAGCTGGGTATGTTTGGTCTAAGAAGTTCCATGAGAAGTTTATAATCCTTGTCAGTAAAACAGTAAGGAGAAGCTGGAAAGAGAGAATGGCATGTTGGAGTTCAAACTTGACTGCACTCAATTTTGTTGTAAATATGCAATTTCAGTTTTCTGTATTACATTCCTGAAAATTAGTGAGACACATGAGAGCCAAGTAGTGAGTAAACCTAAATATCAGGTGCTTAGAACATCAAGGGTTTTTTAGTTCAGCCTATGAAAAGAATGCTTAGGTGCTCTTCACTTGAAAAGGCAAAATTTTCTGTTCTTTTCTATTTTCTGCTTTCTCAATATACTTTTTTTTTTTTTTTTTTTTGGTTCAGGTTAACTTTTACTTCTAATTATTTAGGTAGGTATATCCACTTCCATACTCCAGCCACTCATAATTTTTAGATCATCCTAATGTCACTGACTTCATGATGACACCATTACTCATATGTAATGAGTTACATGCAGTTGATGGAGTTAGTATGTCGTGAGTGTTCAAGTGGAGTACATGTATACACATAGGGTGTCAAGGATTGAGAAGCCCGTTTTTTGTGCAATAAATGTTAAAAACACTTAGCATTAACTTAGTCTTTAGTTGCCCTTATGACTCTTCTTTGAGAAGTGAGGACTTCTCTTATCCTTCTTGGTTTGAAGGCATGCTTCCACCAACTACTTCTTCAGTTCTTAAATTGTTTTCAGCCTTAAATTTTCATATTGCCTGCTTGATGAAGGCTGTACTTTAAGTGGTGTTATCTATTACTAAGGTACTTCGACAATCTTTGGACAGACTGGGTCTAAGGAACATTGGCATCATCGCTGCAGATGGAGATTGGAACATTTCAAAGGAGATGATAGTTGATCCCTATCTTAATGATGCTATTGAGGTAGTCGGGTAAGTGTGGGAGGAGGGAGGAGTTTTACATATTGCTTATTGCTTCATTTCTGTAAGTCTTCATTTTGAGAAGTTGCATGCTCTTATTTTATACTTTGTAGCCATTCACAGGGTTGTTTTTTTCTCATCATTGTGTACAGTGGTGACTGATTACTCTTTACTGTCCTCCTCTCTTCCTTCAGTTCAGCACATGCATAAAGTAACCTTACCACTCCTCCATCATTTCTTTAGGAGCTGTTTTTTAGACTTCTTACCTTGGCACTAGGAATGATAGGAGACTTCTAGCTGATCTGCACATGTATCTTCAAAGTCAGAAAAACCTTAGGGCTGAATTCTTGGTCTGCAGTTAGTTTTAATTTCAGGAATACTTGAACTTTCACACTGAAACTTACCGCACTGGGACTTCCCCTGTTACATATCCTTGAGATTTTTCTGGTTGTGTCCTAAGACTGGGAGTATTAGAAGCACACACACAGACAAGAAAGTACAAGTAAAAATGAGCATCCAGTGTTTTGTGGGCTTTTGTTTGTTTTTTTCTTTATTTGTTGTTTTTTAGTTTGTTGTATTAAAAGAAACCCAAACATTAATAAAATCTGTTTCAATTTTAGCAGTGAGGGATGCCCACTATTGTTCTAGAAAATGATGACTTGTTGATTTGTCTGCACTCTTGCTCCACAGTATGCTTTCTTAGTACCTTGCTTCTGTCAGCTGGCTTGATACTTATTCTGCTGCTCTTGCTTTCTTGGGAATCTCTGATTTCTCAAAACTATATAAAGGTGTTTTAATAATTACAGCATGTTGCTAGTGGAAATGACTGATAAGTATATGAATTCTTAGCTTGTGTTGCATCTGTTGACTTGCTAACCACTGTTAACCTTACTGTTACTAGTGTACATTTAGAATCTTTGAATGTTTTGTGTTGTCAGAGATCTTTAAAGATCATCTAGTCCAACACTTCGGGAGTGAGTTAAGCTACCAGCTCCAAACCATAACACACAGCCATCTTCAAATAAATTGGGTTGCTCAGAGCCACATCTAACCTGACCTTGAGAATATCTCCAGGAATGGGAGACATACAATCTCTCTGAGCAACTTGTTACCAATGTTTCACAACCCTCTTTGTGAAACCTTGTTCCTTATCTAGTTGAAATCTTCCCTCTTTTCAGTTTAAAACCATTGAGTTTGATATGCTCGTAGTTGTTTAAATTAATGCTTGGTTCAAAGGTCAGTTAAGCAGGGATTTTGTAAATGCTTTTTATGTCTTGAGCTTGTAAACACTAATCACCTGCAAGTGTCTGCCTGAGAAATGACAGCTATGATGAGTAACTTACTCAGTTTAAAAACTTAAGTTTCTTAGGTTAAGAAAGACTTGCACCTCAGCAAGTTACAGTGCATTGGGAAGTGTTTTTAGTTATGATTTGCTGTGCAATGAAACTTGCAGAGTGAAGCTTCTGAAGTTTCTGTGCTAAGTGTGTGCAGCTCTTAATTTTTTAAGAGCCAGACAGAACCAAGGCCATAGCTTTTTGTTTGTAGCCTTTAGGACTATAGGCATGTTCTAATTGTTCTTTGAGATGGAAGTTCTTTATCAGAAATTTTTCTTGAATGCCATACAGATTTCTTCCTTGACTCCCCCACCCCTGCTCATTACAAAACTCATAGAGGTAGCAGAATATTTCCTGTGAAGTAGTCTTGTTATCTATCAAGAAATTAAGGTTAGTGCAAAATGAGAACATCATGCTTCTCTGCCAGTGCTGACTCTAAGGCACAGACTGTCAAAGAGTTCTTGCTGACCTAGGAAAAGATAGTATTTTAGTGTCTGTCCTTCAGAATGGTCAAAAAGTTGTTAGAAGCTCAAGTCTTTTAGATAATGGTCTCTAGCTGTTGCAAAATCTGCTAGTCAGTCCTTTTTCCTAAACAGTCTTAAATTATTTTCTGAGAAACACTTTTCTGTACATTGCTCTGTAATCTCTTCTTGAGTGTAACCCTTTGTCTGACTTGTTGCTGCTTCTGCTTTAGAATAGAAACCTGAAGCTAAATTTTAAATTGTTTTATTTAGAAATTATCAAGCTAATTGAAGTGGCATCCATCCATCAAAAGTAACCAACCTTTTCCTTTCTTTGTTTCCTTTAATTTTCTTTTTACCTTTTCATTCTTTATTTTTGCATCAGGTAATTTTTACCTTTATGCCGTGAAGCTTTCCAGTGAAGCTTTATCCTCTGTACATGACATCCATTGAGTTTTACCCTGCTTAAACAGATAGTCATCTTGTGGAAAGCAATTGTGTTTGTCAGGCATGATTTGCCCTTGGTAAATTCATGGTGCTGCTCTCAGTCATCCTCCTATCCTTCTTGTGCTTGAAAATGGCTTCCTGGAAGACTTGCTCTATAACCTTTCTGGGGACTGAGGCTAGAGTGATGGCCCTGTAGTTTTTCAGATCGTCCTTTCTGAAGATAGGCATTAAAACTATTTTTCTCTAGGTGTCAGGAACCTCCCCTGATTGCAAATACTTTAGCCTTTGTGTGTATGTTATGTGCACAAACCAAGTACTGCCTTATTCTAATGCAAGAAGTAGCAGGAAAATACAAATACAGAAGTAATACTAACATTGTTTTCAAGGTACTTTGGGGCAGGAAGTCTTGGTGTTTCAGGCTACTGTCAGACTGCACATATGCTACTTCAGTTTCTGATCTGTGGAAAAAAATAATCTTGCAGCAATGTTTCCTGCTGATAGTGTTCCCTGTTAGAAAAGATTATATATAGGAGAATTATACAGAATGATTTGAAGGTAGTTGGGCATTTCATACTATTTGAACTTACAAGTACAGCAAACACTGTTTAGTGTACTCTGGACTTCAAGAATCTACATGTTAGACTGTCTTGTGTGACATTTCAGATTTGTTTCACTGCATCTTGAGGCCTTAAAATGTCTCTAGGCAAGTGTACAGTGGTTGCAGTTTTAAAATTGAAATAAAATGCAGTTGAGTAATAAAGTGTGTATGTGTCTGGAGTTTTTCTCATTTCGTGTGTTGGTTATGTTTAGGAAGAGCTGGTCTCATTTGTGTTGCTTCACTCTTATACAGTTGATTAGTATGGGTAATAGGAGCAATCATCTTAATGAGATGTTTACTGTACTTTAACAAGGTTTATGAGTTACAATTCAGTTGTTCTTGTCCTCTGTCGTCCTTGTAGCCTAACCTTTAGCACTGTAACATCTAAATGGCTAATCTGCAAGTGTGGTGTCTTGCATGAAATGTGGTAGGCTTTGTCTTTATCTGCAGTCTTACAAGAACCAAACACTTTTAAAATTTCCTTTTGTTATGTACTTTGTGATTTGGCATGGTAGAGGAAGGTGGTGTTCTTCTTGGAAGCTGCTTTGTGCTTGACAATCTATTACATTCTGCTTTGTGTAACAGTTGCTGTCCAAGTTGCAAAACCACAAATTGGAACGTGATTTGTTTTTGAAATATGTTCAAATAGTGCTGAAGAAGATGCTGCCTATCCCAGTATAAATTTTTGACAATTCAAAAAACACTTTTTTATTTCTCTCTTCTCTCTGTTCTTTGCTCTCCTTTTTCCCCCAAGCTGTTGAGGTACACATTGGATAAGCACGGTCTGCAGCAGGTGAGGATCATAGCCAGCGATAGACTGTGGGAGCCCATTTCCTTTGTCTTGCTGCTTGACTCTGAGCTCCATGGAGTGGTCGATGTCATTGGGTAGGGGGTTCTCTCTGTTTTTCTTTCTAGATGATTTGTTCATAGTTTGCCTTCATCTTGGCTGTGCTAGTTACAAATAATCAAAACTTTACCTCTCAATATGTTTACAATGAATGGATTGATACTATATTTCTCACTAACTAACAAATCACATGGGCTGCAACCCTTTATTTGAATCATGAGACTCTTGTCATGTGAAAGATTCCTGTTGCCTGTGGTTGCACCCTTTTGAGGGTTGTTTTGGTCTTGTCTTGGTATGCAAAAAAAGTACTCGAGAGTTTTGTATACAGCTTTATATCACTGACTTCCACTGGTCTGTTTCACTGACTTCCACTGGTCCATTACAGACGGGATGTGATCTAGAAATGAATTTAGGCTATGCTTATTTTTAAGTTAAGACAGTGTCTTAGTTCCCATTTCATTTTGATAGGTAGGCTGTATTTGGAAAGCGTGAAACCAGCTGACTTGTTTTTCTAGTCTGGTGTTTCATCATATGATGCTAATATTTTTCAGTGGTAGACTAAATTTGAGATTGTTTGCTTGTCTCCTCAATGGAAATGTCTGTAAGACTTGCTCATGAACTTTTAATTTTACAGTCACTCTGGATTTAAACTGTCTGACCCATAGGAGGTGTTGGAATGAAGGTTTTCCCTCTAAATGCAAACCGGCTGTCAGTGTTCCTGTATCAATCCTTCCTGAACAACAATAAGTATCCTGACAGGTTTTTGCAAGTGGAGTCTTGGATCATGTGTAGATCACCAAGTGAAAGCAACTGTGATCTTGCTCTGACCAGGTGTAAATTAAAGTTGCCCTGACCCCCTGTGGTAGTTTCAGTGAGCATGCTTCCTTTCTGGTTTTGACAGCTGCAAATATGCACACAGAGTCAGTTCCTGATGCTCAGCTGCTTTTACACTACCTCAGTAAGTTGTAGTTGCTTAAATCATTGCAAGTGTAAGGTTTATGTTCTTACTCTGATTCAGTCTTAACAGGGACATGAAATTCTCCTCTTATTATGGATAATCAGTTGGCTACTAGACATTTAGTGGTGCTTATCATAGAAAGATAGGTGTTTTTTCGTGGGATTTTAATGAGGATACTCAAGTCTTTCCAAATTACAATGGTCTTTGTGTGGACCACTTATTTCCTGAGACTACAGTCACCCTTTTTTGGAGGTTTCACTTACAGGGAAGTAAAAAGATTGTTTGCACTGCCAAAGGAGCAGAGCATACTGTTCTGTACACAGCTACTCTGTCCTTTGCTGCACATCTTGTGTTAGTTGTTGAGGCTGTAGAGTAGCACAAATGTCTAAAAGAGGGCTGGAGCATGATTTAGTGTTCTCTTCAAATATAAATTGCATAGAGTTCAATAAATCCAGCACACACCAGGTGTGAAAGCCTTCACTATAATCACATAGCAACTGTTTATTTAGTGCATTTGGGTAGGTCTTTTTAAAGTACACATTGCAGTGTGTACTTTTTAAATTGGTGTACTTGTTGGAGTAAAAAAGTTTTGTTATGGAAAGGAGTTAGACACTCAGTCGTGTCCTACCTTTTAAGGACTAATGTAGCTATTAATGAACATAAAACTCATTAGTTGACTGTGGTGTAGGTGCAAAGAATATACAGCTATTCATTATCAGTAATGGAAGTTGCATCTAAGAGCAGAGAAAAAGGATTAATTTCTTAATTGGTGGTGAAGCAGTTTTACTGGATTGTGTATCAGTGGGACAAAATGAGAAGGTTAAAACTGTGTGAGCTTTAAGTGGAGCAGAGCTGCCAATAAAGAAGTGTGCCTCGTGAATCTCTTTTCCCTCTAATTTTGTTTATCATCCCTATTTTTTTCCACTTTATTTCCATAGCTTTAGTGTTAAATTATCTTTCTTCCCTCTTATGCCAATAAGGGTGACCCTCATTCATAGTGCAGGAAATTGGAAATCTATAGGTCTTGTTCCTGTGTAATCTTAAGTAAAGCTTTCTGTAACACCCCCCTCCTTTTTTTTTTTCTTCCTCTCTTTGTATAGTTGAGTTTGTATTTGCCAGGGATGTTGACTTTTAAGAAACAGCTCTTCAAGGTGTGGAGTGTAGAAAGACAAATTACTCCTTTTTTGATTTGTCCATGCAAGCTGCACACTTTATGCCCCTATGAAAACCTCTACTTGGTATTATAGTAATACTTGTATTTTCAAGCCAAAGGTGGAATATACAGTAATCTGTACACAGAGAAGAATGTAGCTAAAATCTCTACTATCCTGTTATGTTATCATGTGAAGCTATGTGTAAAGGACTGCAGTACTTGGGAAATGGCCAGTAGTGAGGTAGGGGTTGGTCGATACCTTCTCCCAAGGAACAAGCCATAGAGGGAAAAAAAGGAAACAGCCTCAAGTTTTGGCAGGGTTGGATGTTAAGAAGAATTTCTTTCTTGAAAGGGTTGTCAAGTCGTGGAACAGGCTGCCCAAGAAAGTGGTGGAATCCCCATCCCTGGAGGGAATGAAAAGCTGTCTAGATGTGGTACTGAGGGATGTAGTTTAGTGGTGACCTGGCAGTGCTGCGTTAACAGTTGGGCCTCATGAGCTTAAAGGCCTTTTCAACCAAAATGATTCTGTTATTCTATGTTGAGGTCCTAAGACATTCTGCAGTGAAGTTCTCAGAATAATACATAGTACTGTATTTTACTGTTGATTTACTAGTTATCTACAGTTTTGTTTAAGATAGTTCAAAGTAGAATATATTCCTCTGTTCAGCACATTACAGTTCTGAAAACATTCACACTGAATTCTAGGATAAAGCTTAGCTTTAGAAGTTACGAAAGTTGCACAACGTAAATCTGAGTTTACTTACATGCTGGCACGTGTCAAAAGATACAATCTTCTACTGATGCAAATACAATAAGCTACAGAATTTTACCTCTCTTTGTCATTTAATTCTCTTTTATTCCGTTAGTATTATTCTAAAGAAAGGTTGTGAGGTTTATTTTGTTTCTATTTTGGAGGAGGTAAAAAATTGCAGTAGTATGTACTTCCAGGCTTAGATATTTATGTGCTAAGTGCTCTTTCTTTTTAAAATGTCATGTAGGGCTCACTATCCTGGAACAAAAACTGTGCCAAATGCCTTATTAACTAAGAAGAAACTGTGGTCTTCAGAAGATTACAGTACATTCAATGATGAAGTAGGTGCAGGCTGCTGGGCTCGGATCCTGAACCAAAACTACGTGAATGGAAACATGACCTCGTAAGTGCTCTGCACTGCTCGCTTTTACAACTTCCTATGTAAGAACTGTTTAAAGTACTATGGAACACATACATCTGCTGTATTAAGATAGTATGTAAACTGAAACTCTTTGCACTGTCAATCTGTATTAAAATATATTAGGGTATGTTCTTACCTCTTTCCATGGTGGTAGTCCCATGAGTTTAAATGTATTCTTGAGTTGGTGTTCAACAGCACCCAGTGCCTGAGTTCAGATGCCTTTGATGACATTTGTCAAAAAGAGAGTATTTTTAACAGGAAGTAACAACAGAAAAGACCTTGGAGGAAAATGAAAATAAAGCTGTGTTAATCTGTATTTTTTTTAAGGTCTTAATCAGGTTTTTTGTCTTCAGTTAAAAGCAGTAGGTATGGATGTAATTATGTAGTTTTTGCATGCAACTTCTTTCTTGATCCCATTCTAAAACATGTTGCAATCTTTTAATATGTTTGCTGTTTCCTGCATGTTTGCTTTCCATACTTAAAGCAGGAATAAAGCTGTTCTATTTACTGTGAAGTTATACAGTTTGCAGTTTTAGAAGAGAGTAGAAAGCATACTATGATGTTTCCAGTGCACTGACTACTAATTTGAAGAATCAATAAAAGAAGTCCTATTAAAGAAAACGTAGGCATCAAGCAACACTTTTCAAAGTTTTTAGTTTTTATGTAACTGAATTTTGGAAAAATACAGAGAAATCTTTTGTCTGAAATTCTTGAAACAGACCACAGCATGAAGCATATAAATACTGCCAAAGGGAATTTTCTAGAGCTACCTAGTTTCTATGAATTTTCTGTTTCCTCTGCAAGCTGAAATTCAGATATGGTTATTTCCTATATGTATTCCTGTCTGTTCTGGCTGCCTCTTGACTTTGATGTGCTTTAATATCTGACTTTGGGGGTCTTTCTTTTCCCATTGTTTTTCATTTTTACAAGCCCTTTGTAATTATATATGCCCCATTTGCTTAGCAGCCACATCTATATATTGTATGCAGAAGCTGTTGTAGTTTCAAGTCTGTATCCAATATTGAAGTTGTGTTGGCTTTTATATTGAAAACAGCCTAACTGATGAAAGGCAGCTTGTCTTTCTGCTAACCTTGTTTCCTTTTGAAATCGAGTTCCTTGCATTTCTTTGCTAAGTTTGAAAATCTGGAGAACAAATTTAATGTGAGCAAGTGTTTACAGCTTGAGATGTGTTTTATTTTATAAGCACCTTTTTGTAGGATTTCAGGATATCTTTTGAAATGCAAATACATTGTGATAAATCTATGGCACTGACTTCAGAAGGATGCCTTTGCATTCACGTATATGCAGTAGCGGAATAGCGTGCCAGCTTTTACTTTTTACATAACTGCTTTATTAAGCTCTACTTCCATACTAAGGGCAAATAGGTCCCAAGTTTAAAGGCCCAGCAAAAAATTTCCAGTGCAGACCAAATCAAAAGATCTAAGCAATTAATCATGTTAGTGTCCTGATAACTTCTTGAAATAGCAACAGCTCCTGGAGGATAGCTGGTTGCAATTGTTTTCTATTCATAATTTTTAAAGATAAAAGAAGGAATTATTTTTTAAACTTTATTTCCCCCTGCCACCCCCTTAAATTTCCTTTCACTGTATGCTGGAGAAAACAGAGAAATTCTTGTATGAAATTTATGTAATGTCATCCATATGAATGGAGCAAACAAACCTTTTTTTCCTTCCAGAACTATTGCATGGAATTTGGTGGCTAGTTACTATGAAGAGTTGCCCTTTGGTCGGTGTGGGTTAATGACAGCACAAGAGCCATGGAGTGGCCACTACAAAGTTGAAGCTCCTGTTTGGATTACAGGTAAAAAGTTTTCCGATCTAACAAAGCATAACTGTATTTTCCAAGGCCTTTATTTGTTCAGTGGCTTGTATATGCATTATTTTTAGTACCAAATTAAAGTAGATTCATGGAGAATTTAGTGAATACTTCAAAGAAGAGGAAGAAAAAGAAAATAACTTCTCTCAATAGAAATGGGAAAGATCTAATGGCAAGGGGAATCTTAATACTTGGCCATTGGATACAGCAGAAATTAATAAACTGCTGCCTTTTATAACTGTTACTATTAAAATACTTTGATCTGAAGTGCCCATAAAGGTTAGTGTGCTTTTCTAGTTCCTTTTCCTTTTTTAATCCTTAAGTAGTCGCTTAATACCTCTCAATTTGAGAAAACGGAACAAAGAACCTCTGTATTATTGTCTTGCTTGAGATACTTGGCTTGTGCAAGTCAGCACTTCCTCATGCTTGAGGGAAGGGTGGGTGTGTATACATTGTGCCTACAGGCACGTGGATTCACTGGCTGCTTTGTGATCCTGTAATATTTTGCTCTCTTTGTCACAGTTCAGTAGAGCAAGTAGCTGCTATAATGCCCTAAAGGAGGAACAAGATGTTATTCTGCTAGTTTGCTGTATGTGTAAAAGCATTGGGGGAAAAAAAAAATAAAAAAAATAAAATTTGCCATGCTGTTACATGAACAGTTCAGGACACCTGAGCAGTTCTTGTTTCCACATTGCTCAAGATTTTCATGATCTAGGTAGTAGTTCTCTCCCTTATATGCTGAAAATGTTAGTAAGTTAGTTAATTTGTTGTGGAGATGCTCATCTATGCTTTCTCTAGCTCAACTGTTTGTTTAAAACAGAAAAAGAAACAAAGAAAACCAAACTTTGCCCCGCCCCCTGCAAGGTGTGGAAAAATCTAAGCTGTGATGAATATTCATGTTGCATGTACATTTTTGACTTAGTTGTGTAATTATTCTTTTCTTTCTAACTAACCACTATCATTTCCATTGTTTCATTGCCACAGAGCTGATGTTTTCAGTTGTGGCTTAGTATAATCTTTCAATCTTTATTCTTGTATAGGTAAAACTTGTTTTGGAAGTTCCATTACTTCCTTCCAAAAATGAAGTTCTTATTGTGTAAGCATGTATGAAAGAAATTTAAATCAGTATACAAATGGGATTATTTCTGAAGACAATTATTCTGATTTTTTTTTTTCTGTTTTGTCTAAGCACATACAACACAGTTTACTCAGCCAGGCTGGTCATACTTGCAAGTGGATGGACACTTAAAAGGAGGTGGCAGTTTTGTGGCTCTGACAGATGGCCTAGGAAACCTTACCATCATCATTGAAACTATGGTGTGTGTATAAGCAGTTCCAATGAACAAGAAAAGATAAAGGAAGTGTTTTTTTATGAAGAGCCTGTTCTAATTTATACAGTTTTGATATCTGTGAATATGTTTTTTGATGCTTGTCTCTTTGTTAGTGAGACAGCCAGAGATTTCTTTTCTGTCTAAACTTTGAATAGTTAATTGAATCTTTTTTCGAGACCAATGTATGTGTCATCTTTATATCACAAATTAGCTTTAATTAGATGACGTATGGGGGGGAAATTGAATCATGGGTATTTTAAAGCAGAATTCAAAATGTTAACCTAATATAGTTGCAGTTATCATTACGATAACAGTGAAATAAATAGCTGCAAATTGATCTATGTTGCTTTTGTAGTTTCAGTTTATGCTGTATGTTTTCATGAACATTGCTATAATACATTCCAGTAAAGTGTTCTCTTTCACGTATTTTGTTTTTCTTCAGACTCATAATCACTCTCAGTGTATCAGACCTCCACTGCCTCATTTCAGTGTGACACCTCAGAGAGCAACTTTCTACCTCAAAGGGTCATTTGTAAGTAGATCTTGATTACATTTCATCAGTCTTATAAAATGGATGCTATTTATAATCAAATACATGTGAGACAGTATCACAGGTCAGCAATAAATGGGAGCTCTTTACCTCCAATACTAGAGGTTTTTACCTAGCAAACTTTTAAGCATTTTAGTTCTGCTTTAACCATGAGATGTCATAACTGAACTCATATAAAGACTAACTCTAGTCTAATCATTTATATATTGAAGAAGAAATTCCACAGCAATGCAACTGGATTTTTCTTAAGCATTTATTCTAAGCATGGGTATTCTGACATACTGATACAGTTTGGCCATCATGACCATGACATTCCTAGTTGTTATCAGCTCCTTTCCAGGACAGTAACTGCACTTGACCATATACTGTAAGATACGTTGTTCCATCTTTTCAACAGAGATTCTGAAAATCTCCCAGTTGTTTGTTCTTTCTTTTCTTTTTAATGTAAAAATTTGATCTCAATTTCCCTCTGAAATGTGAACAATGCTTTCACAGTGAAAACTGAATTGAATCTTTGTTAGTTAGTTTAATTTCTTCTAAGAAGTTAAGAGTGTTTACTTATTTGGAATTCGATTTTGGTGGCATTAGTCTGTTTTCATCAGTGCTCCTGTTCATAAAATTAACTGCTTAGAAAAGTAGTTGAGTGTTATTTGTGATGTACAGCTCCCTCTGGGGGGAGTGTCAGAGAACTTACTCAAACCAAACTGTGACTTGTTTTGTTACTCACCTGAGAAACAAAATGAAAAATTGTGGGGGCTGGATATGACTAAAATCTGTAAGTAATGTAGTGGATATGCCACAGTATTGCACAAGTTTGTTGATCTGTAAGTGAAGTACTTTGCTCAAAATCGAATAGCAAAGAAATAGCAGCTGAACTGAAGGTCTCTTTAAAGCAAATAAGCAAAATTAGCAGCAGATTATTTCAATCTAGTTACTCTTAGGCAGAGAGCTTGTATTGAAGGGATAGAGTTATTGGTAATAGGTAAACTGAAGACTGTATGTGTGATTACAGTGTTTTCTCTCTTAATGAGTAATTTTAGGTCCTGTTAATGGCTTATTGATGTATAAGCTATAAAAAGGTAATCACGTGTAGTAGCTGAATAGATGGCATCTAATGTGATCAATAGCTGTAAAATAACAAAAATTAGGCACCTGTAGAGGACTGATATTTCTCCAGGTATTAAAGTATTTTTCAGTTTGGTGGGGGTCTTTTTGTGTGCTTCATTGTTTGGTTGTAGTTTGTTTGGGTTCTTTGTTGTTGTTTAATACTGTGTTTCATTGTAGTATAAGGTGGAAACCCTTCAAGTGTGGCATTCACGACTTGGTTTTGAATCTGGAAATTCTAGTCTTTTCCAGCAGCTCCACCCTATAAAGGTAAGTAGATGAGTTTTAATTAGTCTCTCTGCAATTTCAGGTCTGTCTTCTTCCTTTGCTGAAACTCCTGGACTTCCATGACTGAAGTGTGTAACTAAGGAATGTTTTATTAATTGTTCAACTACACTTTTACTAGCTTATATGTATATAAGCTTAGATGATGGTAAAGAAGAGTTTGGGAGAAAGGGGTCTTCAGAATAGCTTGGAGATACTCAATGTTGAGGCAAGACATTGGTTTTGCCTTAAATGAGGACTTTACAGAATCTCTAATTCAGGAACTTGGGGATTTTGTTAGTTAGCTGTTACATCTTTTACAGCTTGAGCTTTCTTTAATTCTAGGTGTGGAGGGGAAGTTTTTCTTTAGATCTAAATGTGGATGAAGTCTACACTTTAACCACACTCAAGACAGGGCAGAAATGTGGTTGCCCAGAGCCTCCACCACCTCAGCCCTTTCCTTCAAATTACAAAGATGATTTCAATATTCGTAAGTTGTATTTCTCTTATTGAAAAAAACAATTTACACACAGATGCAGTCTTAAAGTAGAAAGGCAATAACAATCATGTTAGTCATCTAATGTAAGAGGCATGAAGTGGTCTGAATGTGTGTTTTATTTTTGTTTATAGCTATTGATCCAACAATTTACACTTGTGTACTTCACTTGCCATAAGGTATATGTAATTCCGTATGTTGACATGGATGTCTTACTGCAAATGATATTACTCATAGTGAACTAGTTTTTGGAAGGAAGATAGGGAAGAAAGTAATGTACTTTGTTCATGTGTTTAAAAATAACTGTCTGCTTAAACCTAACACTAAAATCACCTTCCAGCTCCCAAAACTTCAGTTTTGGAGACTGTACTTTGATAGAGTAATTCAAAGCCCCAGAGAATATTTTCTAAGGAAATTTCTGAACACAGGAGAGCAATCAGAAGAATAATGTGTCAATATGTATTTTATTTTCTGAACAGGTAATCCACCTTTCAGTGAAGCCCCCAATTTTGCAGATCAGACAGGTGTATTTGAATACTTCGTGAATGCTTCAGACCCTGGAGATCATGTGTTCACACTCCGCCAGGTGGTGATTCAGAGACCCATCACTTGGGCTTCTGATGCAGACCAGACCATCAGTATCATAGGAAATTTTAAGTGGTATGTATATAGCATTTTTCCAGATGTCACCAGAAAATAGTCTCCTACTGCTGTGAGTGATTGTCAGTTAATCTGTTTCAGACTTTGTTTTTCTTGGACAGAGGGCTTTTGCATTCAAAGTATCTGCAAGCTTAAAGGAACTTCCAAAGTCATGGAGCCCTGCCACAGGGCTATGGCCAGCTCTAAGATACCAACTGTGGTTTTGACTAAATGAGTCTTTTGGAGCGTCCACCACATTTCTTGGTATCTTGGCCCACTGCTGCACTGTTTGGGGATTCTTTAATTTTTCCCCCACCCTGATGTCCTGTTGGGCATATTTGTTCAAGCTGATTTTTCAGAATAGTGGATTCAGGTTGGTGTACTTATAAAGAATGACCAACTCAAAACGTGCACTAAGTTTCAGAATGTTTTTAAATGGGACAAAATATTAAAATTGATTCAGTTGAATTACTTAACATTTTGAGCTGCTTTCCTTGATTGTTGAAGATTTGATCAGTCTCCTATCAATGAAATAGTCTGGGAGTTAATTCAGTTATTTGTTGCAGACTGCCACCTTCTGAGCAGTTCTAGGATTGTATGGATTTGATTGAGTAGCTAGCATAACAGTTTTATTTCCGGGTAAATGTAACTGAGATTTACTGATTTGATAAGAGTATGTTATGATTGCAGTTCTTTCTGGGAGTTAAAATAATGGTAATTTGGAATCAAGCAGAATATTTTAGTATAATATTTATTTAAAATTAATAAGCATTTGGGAAAGAGGCTGTTAACTGTTACAGTAATAAGTAGTAATCATGAACTTCAACCTTTTTTGTCTGTTTGGAAGTTTGGCTTAAATTCTTTTGATATGTTCTTTCAAATAGCTATTCTGTCAATGTTTTTTCACTTGGAGATCGATCATTGAGCCCCTAAATGCTTTTTCAGAACATGCTACGTGTTTGTAATTTCTGTCCTGGATGAGTGATTGAATCACTTTGCTCTGAAGCCTGGAAGAATACCACCATCTTGTGGCTGGAGTTTGTTCTTCAGTTTTTCTCCCTGTATCAGCTTTTCCTCACAGTATCTCACGTTGAGTGATTTCTTAAGTTACCCAGGATATATTCTTAAATTCCTAAAAACCTCCTATTTTTTTTCTTCCATAATTTTAATCTTGTTTTCAGAACCAGCTTGCTTCCTAAATATTCAGCTGATTGTGAAAAGGTGCAGATCAGTAATATGAGTGCCAATAATTTTGAATTTCAGGCCTTCTGATTTTAAAGCTCATTTTGGCCTGGGCAGATGTTTTCAAGTATCAGTGCATGCTATTGAAATACAGAACCAATCTTGCACTGAATTCCTCTGTGGAATGATACTTGACGTCAGTCATTGATGGCAATGTATTAGGATTAACTTTCAGGATTACTTAGCTGGTTTTAGTTTGGATTTTAGTCCTGTGCTTGTGAAAGCTTTTTTGTTTCTATTCTTGAATTTCTTAGTATCACAGTATCACAGTAACTAAGGTTGGAAGAGACCCCAAGGATCATCAAGTCCAACCTCTGATAGCTTTATTGAACCTAGCTGTATCCTGGAAATATTACCGTTGATTCATTCTGTATTACTTCCAAATCTCTTTATAATGGCTTAAGCAAGGTGTGGATGGAGGTCTCCTGTTAATACACAGGGTGGCAAAAAAGAAATCATGTTTATGTAATGAATATGTATCCAAAAATCGAATGCATCTAATAGCATTACATTAGAGTGGAGGCCCAGGTGGTTCTTACTATTGTGTTAAGAGCTGCCAAAAAATATTCTTTACCATTTAATTACCAGGTGAGCTGATGTCTCTTCACATTGTAGTTCCAGATACCTAGTTACTTTTGAAATATGCAACCTAGTGGCTGTATCTTTATTGCAAGTCCTTTCAGACCTAGCATGTAGATTTTTTTTTTTTATTTTTAAAAAAAAACTTGAATGCACATTAGTATAAATAAAGAAGGCTTTTAATTTTTAGTGTTAAGAGGTTTGTAGCACTGTTTCAGGGCAGGGAAGATTGTGTACATTTTTAATGTGCCATGTTCTGGTATTCCTTTGCTTTATTCCCTCTTTACAGCTGTCATTATATGTATAACTTGGTAGTTTAGTGTTGAGGTGATGTATCACCTCAGGAAAATCAAATTCAGCCAATTTGAACATTTTGTTTTAAAAAGAGTTTTGTTTTGGCTTTTGGGTGAGAAGTCTGCATTACTTAAAACTTGGCCTGAATTAAAAGTCCTGGAGAAAGGAAGATCAGCTTTTAGCAGATGTGGTGCTATGACCTTGCACCTTGGATTTGATTTACTTGTCTAAAAGCAACTTTTCATTGCACAGACCTGAAAGAAGTATTTCTGTGAAAATATACCCCTTCTGTGTGGCTTGTGTTGTTATGGGGTTGGTTTGGTTTTCTGTGGTGGTGGTGTTGGTTTTAATTTTTTAAAAAATTTGTTTGGTTTGGTCTGGGGGTGGCATTTTTTGACTTTTTAAAAAGTTATTTATTTATTTATATTTTTGTAATTGGTGTCTTGAGAAAAATTCCTCTTCCTAAGAAAACCTATGGACTCACAGGTGGAAAACAAGCAGTCTAGACAAGTTGTGTGTCTTGTACCTGTAAAGGTTGCAGTACTACATAGGGAGTTTTCTCCTAAGTCTTCTACTTAATACCTGCTCAGAAAATAATTTTCTTGCTTGTTAAAACACTAAACTTTTCTTACAGGGTAAACATGACAGTCACATGTGACATCTACATAGAAAAAGCACGTGATGGAGGCGTGTTTATTGCAGGAAGGGTCAATAACGGTGGGATATATGTTCGACGTGCCCAAGGAGTTTTCTTCTGGGTTTTTGCAGATGGCACCTACAGAGTCACTAGTGACCTAGGTAAGCAGTTCTTTGCCACCGTGAATGCTGTTATATGGACATATAATTTCCATAACCTTGATAAAAATGACTTGACATTCAGATTCTGTAGTTCAGTTGTCATCACTACAAATTTAATCCACTGTGCTCTACTGACGGCCACGTTTTGTATGTAAAGACAGTGTCTGAAGGTTGCTGGCTGGTATCCAGCTTTATGGATTTATTATTTTTTCTGTTGACAAAACTTATCTTACATTAGCAAAAGCAAATTATTTTCCTTTTAGTAAATACTCTGGTGCAGTTGATATTATACCAGAGTATTTATGAAAAGGTTTGATCTATATTTTTATACTACACCTAAAAAGGAATTCCTGCTTGAAATACAGTAGCTTGTCTTGTAGAGCAGTGCAAGTCCATGTAGATACATCTGGCTTAGGTGATGATGAGTGGCCTGCTTCCACAAATTATACATTCCACTCTTAGTCTGTCCTAGTGAAGTGAGAGCATATTCTGCTTGTGATGCTAATGTTTGTGTTCATCTGAAGAGCACTTGACAAGTGTTTGAAAGAGTGCATGCCGCAATACTTTATCAGTAGTTAGAAGCTGTTTTTAATTTGCTTTGAAATAGTGGCAAGTTTGTTGTTTAAATGTATTTCCCTACACTTCATGAGTATAAATTAATATTTGAAATAGTTTCTGGTGAGTCAAATACAACTTCCAGATCTACAGTATATCTGATATGAAAACAGCCTAGAATGACTCGTTCCACACAGTACTGGATCTTAAAAGTAGTCTCATTGTTTATTTGGTAGTTGTAGCTTCTCAGATTCCCTAATTTTTTGGGGTGTTGGTGTTTGTCTGTTTTTGTTTTGGGTTTGTTCAGTTTTTAGCATGGATGGGTGGTATAAAAAGACTTCACATTTACTTTCTCTAAACATACTGGTGCTCCTTAAGGAAACTTCACACTGTCCAGCTTTATAACAACTTAAGTTTCAGCTGTATGTAAAAACATACTTGTGTTTAGGATTGACTCCAGTATTTATTTTAATTAGCTATAGCAGCATTATCTGATTAGTTTCTCAGGCTGTCAAAAATAATTTCTCCCAGATGCAATGAGAGGATTTTGTTTACCCGATTCCAGGTTTTCAACCTATTTCATAATTTCAGTCTAAGACACCTGTTACACAATATGATAACTCTTTCCTGTACAACTATTTTCAATAATCTTTGTATTTTTCTCAAAAATAGTTTGCTAAATTAACTTTCATCTAAGACTGTCTACTGAATAGTTGAAGGTTCTACTTGTAGTACTTAGTTTTTCTTTTCAGGTCTTCCATACAGGTGTTAGTCATATTGAATTTTTCCTTAGCTTAAATTTTGACTAGATCTAAGCAATGTGATGATGTGGCAACTCAAACCCTCTGATTTAAAGAAGCTCCTTGATATAAAGGAGGAGATCTGTAGAACAAGCAGAGCAGAAGCTAGTGTCACACTTGATAAACCCACACTCTCAGTAGAGGGATTCTGTGTCTCAGGCCAAATTCCCAAAAGTGTTGGAGATTTCAGTGGAAAACCAGTCCTGTCAGAACAGGCAAATGTGCTGGTGATGTGAAGTCCAGATGTGCATGTTAAGCCTGCCATGCTATAGTTAAAATTGGTGAGACGTCAGTCCTGAACATTTTTGAAAAACAGGTATTAGTTTCTTTTTGCTGGCTTGTTATTTCTCAGTTTCAGCAAAAGGGTGAAGTAAAATTTCCTAACCTTAAGCATATTTTGCAGCTGGAGAAGAAGTATTAATGAAAGGACTTTCTGGTGTCCGGGATAATGCGTGGCACACGCTTACTCTCAACATTCAGGTAAGGACACAGAACTAGAGAGGGTATAAAAAAAACTAATTGGGAAGATGAGCTGAAAGCTGGAGATAGGAGGGCTGAGAGGCAAATGTTTAATTTAGCCTAATGAAAAGATCATGACCTGACTTTCTGTTCTGAAGATTGTCAGTAAACTACTAAACTAGCCTTGTTACTAATCTGTCTCTCGCCAATTCCCTTTTCATACTGAGGACTTGTATGTGGAGCTAGTTAAGGACTGGGGAGCTCAGGTGAGCTGCCATCCTTCTATCCTGTACTAAAGATGCATGGGCATAGTGTTGTTGTAAAACCTTTCAGATTCTACAATGAGTTTACAAAGCTAAGAGTTAGAGGAAGGTGAGTCTTTTACATATTAACTGTAAAGGCAATGGATCTGTTTCAGAGAGCTGATAAGACACTATGCAGTATTTAAAAGCTCCTCTGCATGGAAAATACGTAGTTGAACGTTGACATCTTCCTGCCGTGTTGTTTATCCCACATGAGCAGACTCGGTGTCAACACAATCAATGGATACAAAGCTAATTCTTTCTTTGGTTTTGACAGGGCACTTCTGCCTCAGGACAGTTAAATGGTTATCCACTCTGGGAGAATGTCACCATTTCTAAACCAAGTAATGGCTGGGCTGCTATTGGAACTCGCTCCTTCGAGTTTGCACAGTTTGACAACTTTCATGTTGAAGCTAGCTGAGGTGGCTTTTGTGTTCGGTGAACCCAGTCCTTGTATTACTTTGAAGAAGAGCCAGTTCAGACTTGGAGGACAACTCAGTGCTATGCTGACATTGATCTGTTGTCACAGAATCTGAATTCTGTCCTTATTATTTGTTAAAGGTTTACTTGACTAAGTATCAACATGACTGTAACTTTATCCCCTGTGATGCTTTTGCTCTTTGATTTTTTTTGGGATAAATTTTTGCTCAAGGTAATGATGAAAACAAACACATGGATTTTAAATCTAGTTTAATAACAATAAGTTAACTTTCCAGCTCACTTTTAACATAAGATAACTTTAGAGGTTAACAGAAGACAAAGGCATCTCAATCTGTGTTTTTGTCACTACATGACTGTGTCCATTCCTTTCACTCTGAAAGAAAAAGTTAAATGCCAGTAAGCCTTGAGCCAGTGGCTCCATACTTCTATATGCCTATCCTTCAAATTTCATTTGGATGAAACACCTACTTTTTCTGTAGTGAAAAAGAGATCTCATTTTTCTGCTGCAGTCTGAGGCTGGACCTTACAAGTACTCCAAGTGCACTTGATTACTTTTTCCAATTTTAGTTAACAGCCTTAAAGTAGATCATATTTTCCGTGGAATGGAAATGGGTTTTAGGGTTGATCAGGCAGTGCAGGATGTGCTTTACTCCTAGACTACCTCCTCTTTCCAATGAAAACATTGAAATGGATTAAAAGATAGCATAACTTGCAGCTTGTTAGTTGTACCTGTGTGTAGGTGTGGGGTTTGGTTGGCTGTTTTTTGTCCTTTTTTGTGTGTTGTATGTTTTCTTCTTCCCCTCCCCTCCATGGTGCAAAGAATCAAAACTTTGCCTCATTGATGCTAGCAAGCACACTGCTTACTTTCACATCAGGTCACATGTGGAAATACTGTCCTTTGTTCATAGAAACTTGGGCAATGATCTCTCACTTTGGATGGATCTGAAACTTAGAGCAGAAAATAATTAAAGCATATATGCTGTATGTATGTGTGTGTGTATATACACACACGCATTTATATATTCCTGTAGCACAGAGGACATACGGATATTATCACATCTTGGTGTAAAAGAAAATGAGTAAGAAAATAGTCTTTGCCCCTAAGAGATTGGATCTATTCATAACGTAAGTGACAGCAGGCAGACTCAGAATTGTTTAGCGTGCTAGGCAGTGATGTTGACAACACTAGTGTCTGTTTCTAAATTTTCTTAGGTGTCATACAGTTCAGAGAGTATTGCAGATCCTTGGGTTTCTAACAAGTTACTGTGCTACAAAATGGGAGTATCATGAGGTACTGAATGAGATTTTCATCACACACATTCCAAGTCCTGCAGTTTGCTTCTGAATTTCTCTTGTTTGCTGTTGTTGAACGAAGATGTCTGTTGCCGTAACAAAACATGCCTCCTGTGTCCATCTACTTTTCATGCTCACATTCTATTTAACTGACAAGTAAGAAGTTCCAGAGAGTTGATAGGGCACTAATAGCTCTATCTTGTCTTGAGTAACTGATTTGCAATATACTTTGATTTTTCTGGATTACTACTCTGATCCACTTTGTTTTGAAGGCTGGTTCCTGTGCATGTTAATTTCAGTCTTCAGAGTTGTCATTTGGTAAAGAGTTAATGTAATATGAATCATTTTATGTGAAGGTTTGTCTCCCAAATAAGCTTTTGGAGAAGAGATTTCAGAAGTCCGTCTCTAATAAGTAAGAATGCTGTAACTGTTATACTGCTATTGCTATTGATTGGTTATGAGTCATTCATACATGCAAGTTTGGTACATGCTAGTAACTTTGGAAAATGGTTCAAACAACAAAATGCAAAACTCTTGTAGAAGGCTTCCAAATACTAAGTAACTATTTACTTGACTGAGTGAAAAATGACAGCCATTTTTTCCACTTTGGTTCCATTTGATGGTTGAAGTTTGGATTCAAATCTATTCATTACTTGCTTGGTTTCAGAAGGGATGTCACTGGTAACTCTTAAGTCCTCATTTTCAAGTAATATAAGAGATGTAGCTCACAGAATAAAATTATTTTAGCTGTGATGGTTTCCCTACTTCTTGGAGACTTCTTGGTAGCTTATGTGTCTGCAAGCAGTGTTTGTGTAAGAGATCAACAATGATTCAGTTAAGTCCAAAGGAACTGTCCAGTTTTTTTTACTGTTTAATGCACTAATGTAAAACACTGAATATTGCATACTAAGCACATTTATATTTTATCACTGGAAGTGTTGATTTTTATTTTTTTTCTAATCTTAATTTATAATGTTAGCGGATTAAACTGTTATGAACAGAGTAAGTGATTTAATGGTGATAAAATGTTATACATCTTTATATGTCTGTAATTCTTCACCCTCCAGCAGGCTGCAATATGTTTGGCAATAACAAGCTGTCAAGTCTTTTACAGAGGGGTGGATTTATATTGTTGATTATAAATTATATACTAATAATTCCAAATGGACAAATAAAACACTTAAACCCCCTGTATTTGTGCAGAGCGCTTCTGTAAGTGGGTCTTGCTTTTCTCCAGTAAGAAAGCTGATATTTTTTCCATTGTGGTTCTTGATAAATATGCTTTGCATTAGCTTAACTGGGTTGAAATGGGTTTTATGACACTCTGAATAGCCAAACGGTCCTCATTAATAAATACCTCAAAATTCAAATGCTTTAAGACTTGTGCTGTGGATAAAACATTTTGATATGGCTGTTTGGTTGTTGGGGGGGTTTTGGAGTTGTTGTTTTTGTAGTGCTCAATATACTTTTTGCTACATTTTTGATTGGGGGGTTTAAAAAAATTACTGTTTTTAATTTATTTTTAAGGACTTAAAATTTTTATTCTGTTCAACTGCTCAACAGGGGAGGAAAAATTCCACAGAGGTAGTCATATTTTCCAGGCCATTGTGCCAGCAGATAGGAATTACCCTGAAAATATTGTTGTCCAGTAGCCAGGTATGTGCTATCACCTACACAAACACTGAATCAGAATTAGTTGTCCCTTCTCTGCCACCCCATCTTTGGGGTTAAACATGAGCAATTCTTGGGATTTTCAAATCCCTGCAAAACAGAACGCCTTTGCTTTAAAATGATGAAAAAGTATTACTTTATGCTGCTGGTGATGGTTCCTTTTGCAGCTGGCTCCTGATTTCACTTTATTAAATTTCTAGTTCAAGATTTGATTTGGAGTGGTAGTGATTTGCTCTTTCCTTATTGAATCACTTTTATTGCATGATGGCAGGAGGTTGGTTATGTTTTCATTGGCTTATCTGAAATTTCTATCCAGAATCTGTTTCCTGGAGGGTGTACATACGAAAATAGCCACTGCTGCTGTCTGACAGTTTCAGCACCATGATCAAAGAGGGACAATGCTTGGAGACCTTATTATCCTCACATAAATGTTTTGGTTTCTTTCTCTAAAAAACTCCCTTGTATGTACTGCCCAGAGAGATTGTCAAGTCTCCTTCTCTGGAGAGAAGGTCCCAATGGACCTCAAAAGATCATCCAGTCCAATCCTGCTGCCAAAGCAGGATCACCTAGGTCAAACAGGAATGCTTCCAGGTGAGTTTTGAATATCTTCAGAGAAGGAGACTCCACAACCTCTCTCAGCAGCTTGTTCCAGTGCTCTGTCACCCTCGCAGTGGAAAAAGTTTTTTCCTTATGTTCATATGGAACGTCCTGTGCTCCAGCTTGCATCTACTGCACCTTGTCCTAGCACTGGCCATCACTGAGAGGTGCCTGTCTCTGTCCTCTTGACACCCTTCACTTATAAACATAGAGGTCACCCTTTAGTCTCCTCAAAGCTAAAGCCCCAACTCCCTTAGCCTTTTGTCATAAGGAAAATGTTCCACTCTCTTAATGTCTATGGCTCTGCACGGGACTCTTTCAAGCAATTCTTTTTCCTCCTTGAACTGATAGGCCCAGAACTGGACACAGTAATTAAGGTGTGGGAGGGCAGACTAGAGTGTGAGGAGAACCTCTCTTGATCTACTAGACACACCCCTTCTAATACACTCCAGGATGCCATTTGCCTTGGCCACAAAGGCACATTGCTGGCTCATGTTCATGCTGCGGCCCACCAGGATCCCCTAGGTCCCTTTCCCCTGTGCTGCTTTCCAACAAGTCAGTCTCCAGCCTATGCTGGTCCATGGGGTTGTTTTCGTAGTGCAAGACTCTACGCTCACCCTTCTTGTATTATGTTAAATTTCTCCCTGCCCAACTCTCCAACCTGTCCAGGTCTCACTGACTGGCAGCACAGCCTTTGGGTGAGTCAGCCACTCCTCCCACTTTTGTCTTCAGCACAACTTGCTGACAGTGTCACTGATGAGTATACTGAATAGTACTGGTCCCAGTACCGATGCCTGAGGGTGTCCACTAGAAACAGGCTGCCAACTGGACTGTTCAGTTGATCACAGCTCCCTGACTTCTTTCCTTCCACCAGTTCATAATCCATGTCACTACCTGATCATCCAGACCACACTTCCTCAGTTTAGCTGCAAGGGTTCTGTGGGAGGCATCCACAGCTCTACCATCATCTATCTACCTGGTTATGTCCTCATAAAAGGCTGTCAGGTTGGTAGAATATGCCTTCCCTTTGGAAAAAACACACTGACTGCTCACAATGACCTTCTTACACTTGGAGACAGCACTGAGTGGTAAGTTGCTCCACCACCTTTCTGGGGATGGAAGTGAAGCTGGCTGGTCAATAGTTACCTAGCTCTTCCTTCTTGCCCTTTTTGAAGACTGGAGTGACATCTGCTTTTGTCCAGTCCTCAGGCACCTCTCCTGTTCCCCAAGGCTTACCCAAGATGATGGAGAGTGACCTAACAGTGACTTCTGCAAGCTCCCTCAGACCTCTGGGTGCATCCCATCAGGACCCATGGATTTATGGGAGTCCAGATTGCTTAACTGATCCCTAACAAAGTTGTCATCAATCAAGGCAAATTCCTGCTTTGTTCTGGCTTGCTATGGGGCTTCTGAGGAAAATCTCCAGCAGCAGGGACAGAGACAAGGCATTCAGTAGCTCTGTCTTCTTTTTGTTCTCTGTGGCACCCACCTCGCTCAGCAAGTGGGACTACATTGCCTCTAGTGTTAGTTTTGTCTGCATTGTATTTGGAGAAGCCCTTTCTATGGCCCTTGAACTCTCTTGCAAGGTTTAATTCCAAGGAGGCTTCTGACAACAGTCTTGTATTTCTCCTAAGTAGCCAGCTCCTCCTTCCATGATCCATAGAATCTTTTCTTCCACTTGAGTTTGTCCAGCAGTACCCTGTTTCACCATGTGGGTCTTCTGGCTCCCTTTCTTGATTTCCTACCTGTTAGGATGGTCTGATCCTGAGCTTGGAAGAAGAGGTTCTTGTTACTGCCGCCCTCCTTCCAAGGTTTTGAGAAGCTTGGTGCACAACAGCCAGTCTGAGACTGGAGCAGCATTGTAACCTCTTAGCTTAATTATAGAGAGTTAAATCATTTGGAAGAGGACACGGCAATGATGAACAGCAAATCCTATGAATGAAGTGCATATTCTTTTCTGATGTGATTGCTCCTGTAGCAGCAGCAGTAAATTACAGTGTTTATTAGGTAGATATTATACAGGTTTTGTGCTGAGCTGAGGTTTACACTAGTGTCTCAGTGCAGAGATCTATAAACCTGCACTTTCAAGCACAATGTTTCTGGCATAAGCTGCTTCTTTACTTTTCAGTGTAAGATAGCTGCTTAACATTTTTTTTTCCTTGCTGCTCAGCTGACAGTTTATCCTAAGAAAAATATTTTGCCATCATTATGGGAAATTCACTTAATGCAGCAAGGCTTCTGTACCAGAAGGAGGAGAGTTAGAATGCCATTATCGTTCAGCACACCTCCTTGCCAAATGAGAAATTTTCCCTGTTACACAGTTTTGGGGCCTGCCTTAGTTGAGTGCTGAAACAAAAGGTTCCAATTCTCTTCTGTAGGTGGCTATTCAGCTATTGGTTTAAAATAAACAGCATCATTAGTTTGATTTTTATTATCCATGTAAGGGGTGGAGGGAGATAGTCCAGCTATTCTTCCTGCTTCATGCTAAAAGAAAGGTTGATACTGCAGAATGTTTGTTGAGTGACATTATTTATTTGTGAGAAGGCTTCCACCTTGAGAGACAAGATGTTTTGGTTAGATGAGTGCTTTTGCATAGGAATAGAATAGAATTAACCAGGTTGGAAAAAACTTTGAGATCAAGTCCAACCCATCACCCAACACCATCTAATCAACTGAACCACGGCACCAAGTGCCCCACCAAGTCTCTTCCTAAACACCTCCGGTGATGGTGACTCCACCACCTCCCTGGGTAGCCCATTCCAATGGCAAATCACTGTTTCTGTGAAGAACTTCTTCCTAATATCCAGCCTAAACCTCCCCTGGTGCAGCTTGAAACTGTGTCCTCTTGTTCTGGTGCTGGTTGCCTGGGAGAAGAGACCAACCTCTACCTGGCTACAACCTCCCTTCAGGTAGTTGTAGACATCAATAAGGGTCTCTCCTGAGCCTCCTCTTCTCCAGGCTAAGCAACCCCAGCTCCCTCAGCCTCTTCTCATAAGGCTTGTGCTCCAAACCCCTCTCCAGCTTTGTTGCCCTTCCCTGGACACATTCCAGCAAGTCAACATCTTTCCTAAAGTGAGGGGCCCAGAACTGGACACAGTACTCAAGGTGTGGATCAACTATGACTGCCTAATTACCAAGCCAATGGGAGTTTCTGTCATGATGTTACTGAAGCTGTGTGAGAGGCTTCTTTCAGTGTCATAATGCCAAAGATGTAAATAACAAAGACCCCACCCTCACAAATATAAATATAATCTATAAAGTCTTTGGTTTCATTCTCCATACCCTTTTACACTTTTTAAATGGTGAATATTCTCAGATGTCTGTCTCCCTTCCTACTCAAATACTTACCAGGCTGAAACTGCAAAGATCTTTGTCTTTTGTAAAATTCAATCTTTTGAGCTCTGTATTGTGGCTTGCCCTTTTTGGTTTTTTTTTTGAGTGCTGAATGTGATTATTGTCACTTCACTGGATTTTGCCAGTCTACAGTTAATGAATCTGAGTAGTTTTCCAATGGAACTTGATTTTTGTAATAAATTGAATTTGTATAAACTGTGTTCTGCAAGGAGGCATCAGGAGGATCCTGTAGGCAACTAAACTTTCTTTGAGTGTTTTAGCTGCCAAATCACAATTCATCTTGCCTATATTTTGTCTTCCTTACCTTTATCATCTCACACACTGCCCAGAGCCTTATTGGGTGGCTATCAGAATAACACTCTTAATGGTAGCAGTATGGATTGAAGATGGTTTTCTTGTATATTACATGGTGAATTTGTAATAGTAGATGCCAAGCTTCTTTACCTTCTTTGTAGAACTCAACCTCCTAAAAGTCAGGTTTTTTATTATATCAGGCATTGGAATGTTAATAGTCTGAATTTATTTCCTTTCTTTTCTTTTGCACCACATTTTTATTTATCATTTCTCCTTTTCCCACCAAGATGTTCACATTTGACACTCCCACCAAAGTCTGATGGACAAAGGGTACTAGTGTGCTTTTATAATACCAAAACCTGATCACAGCAGTTTTGTGTTTAGCAACATCCCTGATGAGCATATACTGCATCCTCAGGTGCCTCTGAAGACTTCTGCTGGGGTAGTTATTCATGTTAGGTCATTTCAGAAGGCAGTTTCTCTGCAAAAGTTGCCAGTTTCTATTAAGGTAATGTTCTGATTATAAGTGTGGTGATATTTACTTCCTTCCCTGTGAGGTTTCAGCCTTGCATTGCCTGAATGAAATGTCTCTCTGCGCCTGCTTGCATCTCAGTTCTTTAATCCTGCAAGGAGCTTGTTACCATGCTCTCTCTACTGCAGATGAAAGGGAATGATGTACATTTCTGGTGAGCTGGAGTTTCTCTGTTTAGGTTTATCTCTGTTGAGGACAGTGCTTTGAGAGCAGAATATAATGAAATTACTTGGGAAGCCGTGTTGACTTTTCAAAATGTACTGTTCTGTTTTTCAGTGATTATGGAGTACTGTGTGTAGTCTTGGAGTATTTTCAGAATGTTTAAATTCACTACAATTACCAGAGCTTTATGTGCGTGCTGGATGGAGATCTGGAGTGCATCATTCAGAGGACAGAAAACTGCAACTGTTGTTCAGAATGCCTGTGCAACCTGGAATGAATATGAGCAGTCTGAAGATTTAAAGAATTCTTAGGTCTCACAGTATGATTTTGGTCCCTAACAAGTGTCCCAGGATACACTCCATGCCTCAGTTTCCACTTTAGAAGATGGACATAGTGGCACTGAGCACTCTTGCTTAATGGACCTCGAATAGAGCTGCTGCTTTAATTTTCTTCCTACAAAGACTGAAAGTGTTAGCAGGGAAAATCACTAATTAAAAGCTTAGTGCCACCTCCTGTCAAAAGTGTAAGGGGGAAAATAGTGCTCTGAGAGCAAGCCACTGCTGATGTGCCTTTGCTTGACAGTTGCCACCTCTGCATTAGTGATGGTGGGGGACTTGCAGTGATGACTTCATTTTCTTTTAAATCTGCCTCTGAATCTCTTGCCTTTTTTATTCTTCATGTTAGACACTCTGCTTTTAATAACAATCACACCATGGGTGAGAGTCTCTTCACAGAGTTTTGGAAGGGACTCCCTTGATTCCATGTACCAGCAGTATGGTTTCTCTGTCCAACAGGCTCACATGAGAGGAAAAAACCAAGCAAAAGTGATGGAGTCAGTGAGCTGAAACACAGGGACATCACCATCTGTCAATGCCTGAAAGGAAATCTCCTTTACCAGAGAAGGTAAAGCAACTTGTGGTGCTTCATGGAGCTGCCTTCCTAGTGGAACCAGTAGAATGGAGCTGAGTAGGATAGATTGGAATTGGCATTATTTGGTATAGAAATGCATAAAGGAGTGATGTAAAGCTTACATAGGGTCTCCTTGCAGTTGTATTAGGCCCTGTCTACTTGTCATGACTTAAAAAGGTAGGAGAAACTATAAATAGCCTGACTTCATAGTATGCCCTCAGAAATGCTCATTTCCAGGCTTTCTCCTTTCTTTTCATTGAAGAAAAAAATGGTGTAAGTCATATCTAGTACAAGAGCAGAAGGTATGAGAGGGGAAACAAGGCCAAGTACACCTGTTTATATCTGTAGTCATCTTTTCTCAATGTTGTATTTCTGAAGCTAATGAACGTTGCTCACATTATTGCTTTAATATAGCTACTTCTTTTCTTCTGAAGACCTAATTCCCTGTGAAAAGTCTCTTGGTTCTAACCAAAACCAGATAAGCAGGAATGCTGTTCCAGCTCACTGAGTGTGACTGACATGGTATTTGAAACCAGCACTCAGCCCAGACAGTCAGGAGGGGTAGCTCATACTTCAGGCTACAAAAAAACCCACCTCATTACAGAAAGTCTGATCTGTACTCAGGAAAAAATCTATAGTGGGATCACAAAGATTGGTTTCCGAATGAAAAATTGAGGTTTGACATGAACCTCAGGACTTTTTATCTTCTGTGACAAGTTCATAAAGAAATTGGACCTTGCAGTCTGTGCTCGAGGCACTAGATGGCAGTGGAAGTACAACTAAGAAAGTAGGTGTCTTGGTGGGTTTGAGGCTAGACCGTCTGACTCATGAAAACAAGGAACGAAGGCAGCTTTACTCGAGAAGAAAGATAAGGCTGAAACTATGGATGGCCTTCTGTGCACAAAACCCAAGGCTTCTCTTACAAGGGATACTAATTTGTCTTTCAATAATTTTGCATCTGCTCTAAGCAGATTAACCTATAAGAAACCTAAATGTTTTGTAAAGCATCTGTTACCTACAGTGGTTTGTCTGGATAAAAGTGATAGAACCAAGAAAAAGCCCCAGATGTCCAGTTGATGCCAGTGGCATAGTTTTGCATTCATCTTAGTAACCTTTAACTCATGTGTTCGAGCTAGAAAAGGATCTGCAATGGTTTAGTACAAAATGAGTTTGCTCTTCACTGATGATTGTACTGCTACAGCCCATATCCTAGAAGCGCTTAACATGCCACAGCTCTGATATTGGAAGATCTCCCCTATGTGCATACATGTGTGCTGCTACATGCAGCTGTATGTGATGTGCTCTACTGAGACTGTACAGGAGAGATCTGCATGTGCACAGATACAGTCACAGGATGAAGCCCTGGATTAGATGTGATGCGAGAATGAGAAAGGTAGGTATATAGGAACTTCTTACAGCATACAGCTGAAAGATGATTTCCTGTTGCTTGAGGTTTTCTGAGGTGTGAGACTTGTATTTTCTGCTTTAATTTTAAAATATCAAATTGACAGCTTGGGTAGCTGTAAGGGACAGATGCTCTGGAGAAAGCAGCAGTGTGTTTGTAATCCAGTTTACCCTCAAACAAAGCAGTTATTTGCTATAAAAGGTCTGGAGACAAGAAAAGACAGCAACCTTGTAAACATGTGAAGGGAGAACACAAAGAGTGTGTTGGAAACTGGAACCATCTGACTTTGGGGTGATTGAGAGATATATGAAAATGAAAGGCTCAGCAGTGTGAAAGCAGAAAGGGAGGATAGGTTTGGCTGTTACCAAGAATCTCAGAATGGTGTAACCAGAAATATGGGAGAGGTAAATGAGTGGTGATTACCAGGAAAGCAATGCCAGGTTTTCAAAAGCTTTATGAGCTATAGGTTAGTATCCAGCTATTTGCCTTCATTCTGGATTAAGCCCTAGACTTCTTAAGGTGATATCTTTCCGTGTCCCTCACAGGCCACCAACGGCAGGCAGCTCAATGCTGAGCACAAGCATGTGCCATCTCAGCTTAGGCTCTCTGCAAAGGAAATCCTAAGTTATGGATTCACAGCTAGTGTTTTTTTTTCCCCTGTGCCCTTTGCATTGCCCTAGAATTCAGATGTGTGTAGGGACTGGGAAACAGAATGACATTGTCAAATTTAAGACAAAGAAACAAGATCCTGGCATGATAAGGTACTGCTATGCCTTGCCTCATGGAAAGCAAAACACAGGTCCTGTGTTGTTTGGGTCACAGCTGTTTTCCTTGCAGTTTGCTCTGACAGAACTTGATCTTTGGAAGATCTCAAGTTTTCATTTAGCCCTTCTTTGCTGTAACTTTAGCTTCTTGTGTAACAGGGAGAGAGAAACCTTTCCTTGAGGTGCTAAGGGATAAAAATGTAATCACTAAACCTTGATAGATTTTTCCCTTTCACTCACAGTGCTTGAAGGCAAATTGCTGACCAAAACCGTGTTTGGATAAGCAAAGGATATAACGGGGAAGAGAGATTTTAAGATACTGTATGGCCTGTAGAGGACAGTGGTTACTTACATGCATCTTTGGAACAGGTGAGTTATATAGCCCTGTCTTGTAGAGCAAGGAAACCCCAGGCTGACTGTGTTTTGTGCAGTCAGTGTAGAGATGTATCTTGCTAATCTGTAAGCAATGTCTTGAGTCACTTTGAAAAGTTTCTTGTGGATTATTTGGGGAGTAAATTTACTGAAGACAGAGCCTTTAGCTTGTGAGAGATACAGAAGAACCCTGATGAGCTGCTGTTGCAAATCTACACTTGCCGGTTCCTGGCAAGAGCTCCTGTTTCTGGCTTCCCTATCTGTAATGATACTGAGTCCATGTGCAGTGCTGGGTGGGTGTTTGAACTGCTTCTTGCTGCAACGCATAGCACAGGGCAGTAAAGTTAATAAGGAAGAGTTCTAGTACCAGAGATGAACTATAATCTGATGCCTTAGAGAGCCATATGTAATGCTTTGCAGGGCACATTCTTCTGAGAGCTGTAATGTGTAAAATGCCACATCAAATGAAGGACCGGCTTGTGCCAGTCTCTAGACTAAGGGAGTGAGGCAGAATACCTGGGAATAGATGGCTGAGGAACAACCCTCTTGGTTATAAGATGTTTTAAGTGAGGGAATGGATCTAACTCCCAGAGGAAGTGAAATATGGAACTTAGTGACCTTCTGCTGGAGCTGTGGGTACTTAGCCCTTTCACAGATCAGATCTGTGAAGGTTTCTAGTTAGGTTTCATTCATGCAGTTTGTCCTAACAACTCGGTGAAAAGACAGGAAGACTACTCAGATGATTATGGAAGTTTAGGAGTGAGGATTTCACCTTGAATCTACTTGATGAATCTGGCTGGTCCTCTTGTCTTGGATTCAACAAAAAGCACCAGAGCAAGTGACTTCAAGCTTGACTTCAGTGCTTTCTATGCATATTTCATGGCTTATAGTAGATATATTAAGGCCTTCCTAATGCTGGTATTAAAATTATATATTACCATTCCAGAGCAGATTAAGAAGAGGAAAGAAGAGTTAGCATTTCAGAGCAACACGCAGCCTGGCAGCCATGTTGGTGAGTCTGGATTTGGAAGGAAAAAAAAAATATTCAGACCCTTGTTCTCTCTGAGTCTTGGAAATTAAACTGGCAGTCCATTTTCCCCTAATGTCGAAGTTGTTTGCGATTTTGGAGGGCTACATTGAGGGCTCACTCTGGGCTCAGTCTCATTTTATAGAGGTTTACAATTGCTGTCAAATGAGTTATGATAGTTGAGCTGAGCTGTTGCAAAAACATGTATATTCTTAGCTTGCAACAAATTTTAGTAATTTAATGATGCTTAAGACAGCTCCAGTACAGAGAAGACACCCTATTAAAAACAGTAAATCAAATTCTGCAGGCATGATAGCTGAACTGGAGTTTGAGCTATTCCATTGTCTTTACAGTCTGCTTCTTTTCTGATGTGTGTATGCACAGACATTTAAAGTATTTGCATATATAGTTTTGTAATTCAGTGCTCACAGCCACAATACATTTGATAGGCAGCAGCAAGACCTTTTTAGATCTTTGCAACACTGTACCAGCCATCAGCCAGAACACTAATTTTGCTTTGTGAAATCCTCCTCAGTACCTTCCTTCTTGTCCAAACCGAGTCTCTTCATAAATCACGTTTTGAAGCATCTTGTAGAAAGACTACATACCCGAATAATGACAGCATCGATTTCCCATCTACCTGATGGGGTCTGATAGGGGAAGGGAGAAAACCTTTTTTTCTGATTCTGCACTGAATAATTATAGCACTATCCAGATCCCAATACAGTGAATAAGAGCAAAATCACAGCCAAGCCACTGTAAGATGAGAAGGTGTCCTGAGATGTGCACAACCCAAAGTTCTACTTTCTGTTATGGATTACGAATGTTAAACACCAATTCCAGGTTGCTCTGATAGAGGAGATTTAACTCGTGTGCTCTCTGGATAAGTAGTACCTGTATTATCTCTTGCTTCAGAACATGCTCAGTAGCTGCTTCCTACAGTTTCTTGTATTCTCTTTGCATCTCAGACTACAGGTACACAAAGTCCTTCCATATTTTGCCTTTCAACAGCATGAGGTCACACTGCTTAAAATTCCAGAGGCCTGTCTTTCACATTCCAAGAGCCCCTAGGAAGTCAAGAAATGCCAAAGAAATGTTGGATTATTTATGTATTTATTAGATCTATGCTACATTTCTGAGAAGACCTTGTGGCATTTGATCACTGCATCCTTAGAAGACACAACATGAGATAACAGTTCTGTAAATATATGAGAAGTATTCTGACGTTTCCCACAGCACAATAAATTTGCATTGTTCTTGAGACATTATTGTGCTGAGAAAGCACTTCCCTCTTCACAGTTTCCTTTGCCAAATGACTTCCTTAGATCTCTGCTTCCTTTTTGTTCCTTTTTAAAGGATCCATAAGAAAATATTTAGTACAAGAAGGACCAGGCTGGTCTTAGCCATTACATATTTCACCCATTTTTTCTCTGAATCAGTTCCAAGTCACTACTGCTCTTTCAAAACATGCAAAGAGAAGAATCTCATAAGGATGATGCTTAAGCCTTTTGGTAGGCTCCAGGTAAATATTTAACCTGTAATGATTTACATTTCCCATTGATGCTGTTTGATTAGGCATACTCCGTCAGTCAGCTTTGGATAGAGTCAGCACTGTCTATCCCATTGCACTTGAATCAAATGGTGTAGACAGCAGCTTTCTCTTAAAACTGGATGTTCCACCTATGGGTGTGACAAGCACTGTGTTTTCATGCCCTGCTCTGATTCCTCTGGAAATCACACAGCTTCAACTGCCTTTGAAATAGAAATTATTTGCAGGGATGAGATAACTCAACCCTGGTATCAGTGGGTCCTAGGGACTCCCCTCTTCCCCTCCCACCCCTCATCCTCACTACTTTTGTGTGACCCCATTTTTGATTCTTGGCTGTATTTTTACAGTTCAGCCGAATTTGGCATATGTAAGACCTGTCAATTCACATGGGAAAGACGAACACATTCTCTCTGTTAGTGACCTTAGTTATGGTCTGGCCTGGTAAATGAAATAGAAAAAACCTGTAGCTTTTATGGTCTACACTAAGCTTTCAGATCAGTTTGACAAGGCAGGGGACTGCACAGAAACAGAAATATGTGGTATGCATAAAAAAACCCCCCACCATCCACAGCTTTGCAATGAGCAGAAAGATGAGTTGTACATAGCATGCTCATGCTGGACTTGAGAAGATTTGCCATTGTTGGCTATTTTTGCTTTAATGAAAAGCTAATACGTGATAGTTTTTATCCTGGCAGGGGAGACTGCTTTCTAAATCTTATCTGCATTCAGTAAACATCTCAATATGTGGCCTATCATCCCTAAAGGGACAAAAGGTTTTGCTGATGCCTCGATTCAAACCAGTAGTTTATAGGCATTCAAATGCTTCAAACGTTGTTCTGAAACTACTGAGCCATGTCTTCTCAGATCCAGTGTCTGCTGCAATGTGATAGTTAAAGCTGTTAAACTGGTAATACTGATTCTAATAACTTCTTTTTAGCACTAATCTGTCAATAGGCCTTGTTTTCTCTATGCATTTGTTCTTCAATCTGTTTACGTGAACAGCTTTCATTCTGTTATTCACAAGTTATTCTCTGACTGTGTTATTCTCCAACTGTGTTATTCTCCTTCTGGAAAGTGTGGACAGCTGGGTGGACAAGATGGTGGTTTTTTGATCAGCCAATGACTACATTTTTATACCTAACAAGAAAGGTGAATCAAAGGCCTTTCAAAATGGTCCCATGCATACTACTGGCTTGTGGCCTTTGTGATGGCATGTTTATTCTCCACAATCGCTTGTGTGCACAAATACATCACTCATGGCTACTTGTTAAAACCATAGGAAAAGCTGACATCATGCTAGAAGTGAACAAGTATCCACTAATGCATTACTGGTTGTTTGTATTATCTTTAAGGCTTCTGGTCGTCTCTTGATTTTTGCAGGCCAGACAGGGATGCAAGAACAGATTGCCCAGATGATTCTGTAATAAACATGGTGTAAGTAACATCTAGGGCAGCAAGAAAGAGAAGGGGGATTATAGGTTACTTCTAAGTTATTACGTTCAGGTAGGTCTGCAGCTCGATGACTTACTTAGATGGAAAAACATTCACCTGGATATGCATGAAGTCTTCTTTAATATATCAATTTAGGACTAAGCCAAAGAATTCTAAGGTCAGTTATTTGTATTTTTCAGTACTAGACAATAAATAAAGTGGTTTCCAATGCCATTGGATAACCATTTTGCTATGAAGGTGGAGTGCTATAGAATCTGCAAGGAGGTAATAATTTTTGGCAATACAGGTCTACAGTCAACTGGGAAAAGAGTTTATTACTGACAGAATTTTTATTATGCTGGCTGTAAGTTTATTAAGTACTATACTGCATAATTTCTGTCAGCATATTGTATCATTTTCTGAGCCATATAATAATATTGCTTTGAACTTCTGCAGTGTCTTCCATTTCTGTACCTTCCTAAAAAGTTATATCCTTTTTAATTGCCAAGGCATCTCAGAGAGGCAAAGAAATATTCTCCTTCTTCTCTTGGGGTAATCAGTATTACTTTTAGCAGTGAAAGTGAAGTGAAATAAAAGGTTCAAAATCAAGCTAAAAGTTTGCCAGGGTTTGGCATACAAAGGGAAGGACATCTTGTGATTTACCTATTAGACTGACAGGTCTCAAAGCAGCTGGTGTTGGCTACATGCTTCTGGCACAACACTGTTAGTAAATCTCTTTTGCATGTGATTGTGTTTCCTGCTCATAATCTTTGTCCTGGTTTTTGGAGGAACCAGTTATTTGGGAGCAATATGTTTTCTGGAATGTGCAGAAAAGGGGGTGAAGGGGTCTGGGTTTTTGGACCACTATGGTAATTACTAAGAAGACCCCTCCCAAATTAATGATGTATATTTACAGGAGTAGCATTTTTTCCCTAGACAGTGGTTGTAAGGCTTCCCCTGTATAGTAGAGTACTGTCATAGTTCCTTCCATGACAGCTGATGGAGTCAACTGAGGGTGAAAACAGGTATTTTATTACCCCAGCACATGTCCAGAGCACGAACACTCAGAGACCCTGAGCACATTGGTCTTCATAATCTGGTCAGGACTTTGACAGAAAAGCTCTCAGGGAAACCCAGGGTGGTATAGGCCACTCACTGGCCCATGCATCAGCCAGTGAGTGATGTTAGGGTGCATGGTGCCTTCTCAATAACTGCCTTTTAGATGTGGTATGAGATAAGACTTATTATTTGCAGGATTTATTTAGGCAGTGTCAGGCTTTGCCACACTGAGGCTGTGAGACCTGTCACCTGTAATAATGCGCACTGTGCTCTGCCTACCTACACTGGTTCTTGGTTACTTGTAAGATGTCTTCTGCATCACTGTCCCTCTGTGGTGATGTTTCAGTGGTGAGTGTAGTAAGTGGGACCTATTTAATACAGAATACTGGGAATACAACTGTGATAAGCACTAACTGCTCTGTGGTGCTTTGTTCTGAACTACAGAAAAAACCCACTGACTTCAGGATGAAACAATCTCATTTGCTCTTCATGGTGGAGCAGGTGACTCAGCACAGAGGGGGGGAAAAAACTAATGCCCCTTTCTGCATCCTTCTTATCCTGTTGCCATAGCAGCTGCTAGTAAGGTTTCTGCAGAAGAGGGCTAGGTGTTTCCAGCCAGGAGCAGCAGATCTTTCAGTCAGTGCCTTGACTCTCCTGTATGAGTGTCACAGCACCCTATCTGGAATTCACAAATACAGCCAAGGGTGCACAGACTCTTTTCCTGCCTCTCCTAAGCAAGTGCTGCTGCTGCCTGTGGACCTTTCTACTTCTGCTACAGAGACAAGAAATAAAAGAGGATTAGTCTCTATCTTCTGTTTACCACAGGAGTCTTTAAACCATGCCCCCCTGTAGATACAACTCCCAGAAAACATGCATCCCTTTCTTCCTCCATCTAACTCTCTTCAGCCTTTGTAACGGGCTGAAGGCTGTAAACATGTCAGTGCAACCTGTTTTATGCAGGCACAACTTGCTCTAAGCAGGTCAGAGGACTGCTGTCTTTCTTATAAGAGGGCCACTACCATCCTTGTGTCTATTATTTCATCAGGGCTGTGAAGATGACCTGCAGGTTTCTTTTGCATAGCTTTATCTGAGAGCAGAAACAACCCTAAATGTTTTATCAAAGAAAAAAACCAAAACATTTTCCCTAAATTTCTTTTCTATCTCTGTCAGTGATGGGAATGTTTGGTTTAGGTTTTCTGTTTGGCTGGAGATTTTCTTGGAGAGCTACAAAAGAGATTGGCAAGGCTCAAACAGTCCTAAAACAATCCTAACTGAATAAGTAAACTGGTTCTCTATTGATAATTTCTTCATTTGCAGGATTCGGACTTCCAAGACAGCTTTTCAAGAGTGTTGTTGACCCCCACCTTTTTCATCCATGCATCAGCCACCAACTGCTGGTCTGCTCTGTGATTTCAGTGTGGTAGCAAACTCTTGAGTTCTTTGGAAAATTATGTCAAAACTGGTCTATGAGCTATTGATGTGTTTAATCAAAAAGAGAAGTTGAACATCAACAACTAAAGCAGACTGGAGGAAGAGCTTTGGGCTGATCAGCCTCTCAGAATGAGTCCATATAAGAGCTGCAGCAACCGTATTACATCAGAGTGATGCCTTGTGTGTTTGTCTTTAACCTGCCTTTTTTACCCATTTATCTATTTTTATTCTAAGGACTGTTACAAAACCTGCATGAAAATTACTTTTTACTTTTGATAGGTCTTACAAAAGCAATATAAATAAAGAACAAAAAGGCAGTGGAACCTGGTGTTTATCCATAAAAACAAAGAATAGAAGCAAATGCCAGAGAGCTATTCCAGTTATCAGTCCTGCTTTTCACAGAAGGCAGAATTCACCAGCCTAGCAAAGGGGGAAATAGTCTTAGCAGGTCACTGGTGGAATAAGTGAATGAAGGAGACTGAACAGAGCCTTGAGGATGAAACACCTACACTAATGAGAAATAGGTTAAGTAATGCTCTGCTTTTCAATTATGTTAGAGAATACATAGAATACATAGAATAAACCAGGTTGGAAGAGACCTTCAAGATCATCGCGTCCAACCCATCAACCAATCAACCAATCAACCCATCAACCAATCCAACTCCGCTGTAGGTGCCGAAGCCTGCTCATTAGCTGAGGCTATAAAATGCCACATTTATTGTGTCATTATTCTTTCAAATATTTGCCTGATGGGCTTGTGAGACGTTTAGCTCTCGCTGCCTGGAATTCCCACTGGTTCTACCAAAGGAAGCGTCTCTGCCTGACTCTACACTTGGAAATGTCAAATCCTCACCTGTTAGCCTTCCCTCTATTAAAACAGCTCTTAGTACTAACCTTTTTCACCTAGTCCTTGTGAAAAGAAAAGTCATGTCCTATTCGCCCCCCTGCTGACCATCAAAGCTGAGCTGACTCTGTAGATTCATTTCTAGATAGCCCTCCAGGTCAATCTGTCCTAGTATCTTACTCCTCACTGAACTCTCCATCCACCTGAGGTTAATATCTGAGTCAGTTTTAATCTGCAAAATGAGCATGTGGCAGCTTGGCTGTGTTTCGGGGCCTGAACTATTGCTTTATTAATTTAACAGTAACTCTATTTGCTTTATATTTAGTACTTGTGTAAGTCAATTTCCATCAGTTTTTCAGCATTTTGTTACCCCAAACCATCTTTGAACTGTCAAATTTTGCTTTGCTTGTTGTAGGATATCGGGACATCCTGGAATGCAAACAACAGCAAGTCTCCTTACCAGTCTGTGCCTCTCTCCCTTTTACATGTGAGCACACTTTCTTTGGTGTCAAAGGGCTGTCTTCGGGGGGTATGTATTTGATGCAGTTCCTGAGATGTAAGGACATGGCTGTTGTTACTTTTTACAAGTGATTGATACAATTTTCTAAGAATTTCCACTCAAATGACAATCATAATGTGTTTCCATTACAATCTGTGAGATATGTACCTGCTGTACATGGTACAAGGCACTGTACCTTCAATATATTTTGAGTTCTATTAAAAACTGATAAGCAACTCCATAGTCAAGGTGCATTTGCTTCTTGCTGACATTTCACGTGTTGTGGGCTATAGATTAGCTGAATACTGTCCTTTCGCCTTTAACTGTTTAATTTTATTTGCTGAATAATAACTGAATTTGGACAACCCTATGAAGTAAGAATCACGGAGATGTAAATATTACAGTATGTCCTTCATGTGTCACCTGATGTTTTTCCTGGTCTGATCATTATCTAATGCAATAACAGAGAAACTCTATGATACAGTGCATGCGGCTGCTTGTGAATGTAAATTTTCAGCTATTTTATATATATATATCATATATATATATCTCATATATATATATATAATCTCCCACCAATGGATATTTGCATTTCACTGTCATGATTTAGGATTAATTTTATCTTTTTTTTTTTTTTCCTGTACTTGAAATCACTTTCAGGGCTGTGCAAAATGTGCTTTCTGAGTTTATTTTCGAAGTTTGATTTTGGTCTTTGCTTCTGGTATTAGTCAATCTGTTGCAGGGTCAGCCTGAAGGGGGTGGGAGTATAGGAAAGAAGTATGTTAGCAGATGATTTGTAATTTAATAAGAACAAAGAATGTAGTACAGTTTATACTATCAGCCAAACCCCTAACTTCTCTGCAGGGATTAACATACAGACCTTTTCAAACCTGCATGCTCATACATGCTCACAGTGAATTACTACTATTATTAAATCTAAGAAGGGGAGGGAAGCACTGGGGAGGAAACAACATTTCCCTGACTTCTCTGGATCTCTGCAAATAAAATAAGCTCGTAGGACAGACAGTACATGCCATGAGTGGTGCCAGAGATGTCGGTTTTAAAAACATTGCAAGCACTGTAATTATTGTCTCAGAAGCAGTGTTAGTACCCAGGGCAAAACATGTAAGCTGCTTTCACTTAGCTCACCTCTGAGCTAGTCATTGCCTTCTGGGAAAGGGTTTTGAATAGAGGAGGTCGTAACAGCCTTGCAAATTGAAGACAGGGATATCTTCAGGGATATCTGTATGCCTACTTTGGGTTCAGACAGTGGGTTCCCTTATTTCCAGAGTAGTGAGCCCACACACTGGGCTGTGCAGGCATCAAATGTTTTAGTGGGTTGTTCTTGCAGACAGATCTTGTATCATCCTTTGAAGTACTATTGGTCCTGTAATTGAGGTGGGTGATGCCTCAAGCCTGTCAGTGTTTAAGAGGCATTTGGACAACCCACATTAACTTTTGTTCCATCCCAAAGTGGTCAGGCATTTGGACTAAATGATTGTTGCAGGTCCATTTCAACATTCTATGTTATGCTGTGCTGTTCTATAGTTAAATATTTCACATTTTCCCTTCTTTTCAGAGTTCTTTTGTGTTTCTTCTTCAGATTAATACTTCTAGGAACATCTCTAGAGGGGTTTATTGCATATTCTTATACCTACTGATGGTATAAACAATTCTCACCCTTAAAACTTGAAGTCCAAGTAGCAAATTCAGTCTTGAGATCTGTTCCCTATCACCAGTTTGGAAGGCTTGGTCATTGCATCTACTGACTATTATTAGTGCAAATTGTGTGTTTGCAAAGAAGTATGTGGATGTAGTTGAAGAAAAGGGCAATGGGACTGAGCAACAGCTTAGAGAAAATGGGTTGTAAGAAGGGACACAGAGGTTGTAAGAGGGGACACAGTCTCAAGCTGCGCCAGGGGAAGTTTAGGCTCGAGGTGAGGAGAAGGTTCTTCATGGAGAGGGTCATTTGTCATTGGAATGGGCTGCCCAGGGAGGTGGTGGAGTCACCGTCCCTGGAGGTGTTCAAGAAGGGATTGGACGTGGCACTTGGTGCCATGGTCTAGTCATGAGGTCTGTGGTGACAGGTTGGACTCAATGATCTTTGAGGTCTCTTCCAACCTTAGTGATACTGTGATACTGTGTAAAAAATGTGAATGTGTGGCTGTTTGATCTTCTAATATATATAAGCATGTGCTGCAAAGAGGAGGGCAATAATTCATTTTCCATGCTTAGGGCAAAAGTAGTTATGGTTTTAAGCTGCAATTCTGCATCTCTCTGAGCATCCTCTACTGCCTTGTATTTCTTTCAAGTGACTGATTAGTCACCTGTTTACTATTCTCATAAAATGTGCTTCAGTCAAAACTATGCAGTGTGATTTCACCTGTGAATTCTATGAGACTCTCTAGACAGTGGTGCTGTGGTGAAGCTCTTATTTAAATGCAGGGGGTGCAAAAAACTGGAGTAGGATAGGCAGGGAGCCTGGAAGCAGAGGTGGAGAAGGACTGTAGATGTGGGAATCAGCAAGATGCTGATACAGAAGGCCAAATGTGAACCTGCAAAAGAAAACACCCTTCAGAAATCTTTTACCTCTGAAAGCCTGACTTCACATCTTTCTCTTTTGTTCTTCATCAGCTCTCTAATAACTATCCTATGGCTTAACTTGCATGACCCTAATAATGACATGTATACCCCATTCTGTGATCTGTAACAGGTCAGAAAACAGGTTATCTTCTCTGATAGTTAATAATGCAAATGTTGTCTGTGACTGAGGGTAATTTTATGTTTTTTAATCTGGACATCCTGCTTGGAAGGAGGAGTAATTTTTCAGCAGCAGGAAAACAGTGAAAAGGAAATCTTTTGTTGCTGTTTGACTGATTTTCACACTGACAAATGGAAACAATCAATGGAAATTACCAGCCCAGTAATGTCCATCTTCACTTTTTCCCATGTGAAAAATTCCCTAACATAGAATGAGATCAACTTTATTGGGAAGTTGAAATAGAACTCAGATGGTTGCACTGATAAGGTGGTCTTTCCCCTCATACCCCATCACATTTACAGTGTGTCATGAATGCAGAAGCTTTATGGTGCTGTTACTAAAGCACATCTACTTTGTACAGCTTTGAAGATTTGTAATCAGAGCTGTCTGGATAACTCTGGAACCAGTTTGAGTTTCTGAGAACCTTGGTGTGACAGGGTAAGTGTTGATTCATGTAGTCACATCTGTCATACCTAAAGTCTTAATTTTGAATATTTTCTCAGCGTCTTTTTTTTTTTTCCCCCTCCCCTTTACTCAAAAAGATGGAACTAATGTTTGGTGTGTATTTAATGTTCCCACTTCACATGCACCTGTTAAGATGTGGCAAAAAAAGAACTAAAGATGTATGATGGCTTCTTTTAGTAATGTAATCCTCTAAAATATATATAGTATCATCCATAACAATCATTCCATCTGCTGTGGTATGGAAAATACTTCCTTAGGTTGTATTTCCCTCATAATGATACAGATGCAGGTAGCTCTTTCTTGGCTAAGGCTTTTGCTCCCATTGAATTTCCTCTCAATCCCAGTTCCTGGATCAGTCCCCACATGGCTCGCATTCCTGCGTGTCTGGCACTGGCACATATGCTGTGTGACATGCCTGCATCTTGTTTACTGCTCTCTCCATTCTCATCCAAAGAATTGAAGGAGAGGGAGGACATCTGCTCTAAACTATGATTTCTTTTGCTTGATCTAAAAAGGAGGCTATATTTGTACTGATGCCAACAGGAACTGAAGACTCTTCCAGATGGGGAAGGATACCCAGGCAGACTTTATAGCATAAGGAGCTAGTCTTGGTTCCTTTGTCACACAGTGGGTACTTAAATGTTTTAATTCCCTGTTACCATTAAGTAGTTTTGATCTTATACAGTTATAGAGATGATGCAGCTCACCAAACTGATCCCTGTTGTTTTTATGCCAGAAATAACCTAAAGCTTGGTGTAATCTAATAGCCCATTGTCTGTAGGCCAGCACTTCATAGTGCAGTTATGGGTGAGGAAGAAGAGAGCATAGTCAAAGGGGCCTGAAAAGAAGGCCAGAGAACTGCATGGTGGTATTGGCTACATGACTGTGCTCTGCAGCTCGTGATTCAACTGGAGCCTTGTGCTGAGTGGTCAGGATCCAGTCTTAGTTGAAGTAGATCCAAGTTCTGTATACAGGAACTAGAGAAAGCAAATACAAGTTCCTCATATCTGTGTAGTCTTATAAATCCAGGTTTCACACGTAGCTGATAGGGGATTTGGAGCTTGAGTCTGGACAAATCCTGGGAAAAGAATCACTTTAGTCATACAAAATACCTTTGCAACCCTGCAGCTTCTCATGTGTGTGTCTTCCTGTTCTGTCCTGCCTCTTTGTTTTGGAAGGAGTTGGCTTTTTTCAGTCCATTGGTAAACAGAGCTGAAGACTGAAGCAGAGATGTTATTAGCAAGTTAGTACCCTCTGAAAATGAATAATCCACACAAACAACTTTGGTTACTGCTTGGACTCCCACAGCACATAATTTGGGGACTTACCTTGCAAATAGAAAGACCTTCCACAAACCTAAACCCAAATCTGTGCCAGGTCTGATAACTTTTATCAAGATTTGAAATACTTTGATTATCTTTTAGTGATTCATGTTTTCCTGTTTTGCGCTTAGTTCATGCTGATGTTCAGCCAAAGAACTGAAACTGCTGCAAATGGCAAAGGCAGTGAAAGAGAGAAGTCTCCTCCCTGGAGATCCAGAAACTGCCTCAAAGCCCAGAGTCTGGCATGAATAGCCATACATACTTGCATGAGGCCCTGCTGTGACATGAGAGCAGGCTGTGCAAAGAACTTCTGTGATGCGTTTCCTACAGTAAGAAGGATTGAAAGACGTTTTCATCAGGAGCTACATGGTGCTTCTCAGGCAGAGGTCTAAAAATTGAAGAATGTGTGTCTCTGCTTGTTGGAAAGGTTTAGCATGCTTTGTGCTTGTGAAGCCATGAGAAGCAGTACCTTGACTCTGTATGCTGCTATTCCATCCTTGCATTCTCCATTTAAATGAGAAAGCAACTGATAATCAAGTCCACTCATACAAAATACTAACAATCCCCACATAGATAATGAAAGAAAGTGAATGTCTGCTTTTGAATTCTGCCTAAAGTAGCCATGGAGGATCACTGACCATTTTGAGTATTCAGTTTACTCCTTTTCTTTCAGTGAAGTAGTCTTCGGCTGTTTTCTGTCTGGATGCATTGAGTCCAAATGAGAATGTGCTTATGATGATACACTTAAATAACACATTTATTTTAATGTAATTAACTTAGTTTAAAACCAACTTAATGTAACAGATGTGCAAACAAACCGTTCTGACATGTGCCTTAGTAAAATGAACGTGAGTTAAAAACATGTTTGTGATAAGAGAACACCTAAACACAGAGAGATGGTACTCCTTTACACTTGCACATGCATGCTGTACTGTGAAGCCATAACCATGTAAGATTTTTTTGGGGGAGTGTGTGTATGTAAAATTATCCTGTTGAGTTTCACCTCTGCTCCATCTAATTTCCCTGGTCTTCTGCAGCCTTCATTATTTTTCTAAGTTAAAGGAAACAATTTGCTTGCTAACAATACACTGGTTTAAATAGACCTTCAAGTATAGATTTTCCATAAACAAAAAAACCAGCCCGGCTTATCTGTTGGCTTTTAATTCTGAAATTTATTAGCTCTCTGCATCTATTGCAGATACAAGCACAGTCTTAATTGCTCCATTTTTATTCTAACAGAAAATACTGTAAATCTTAATGGTCGTGTTTCAAACATTAAGAGGCAATGTAGTAGCTGTAGGAGAAAAATATTCAAAATGCATTAAGTTAGTATGTGCTTAATAACATTTTCAAGCTGTTCGTTATAATTTATTTTGAGTTTGAAAGAGGAAATGTCACAAGAACTCTTAAATGAGACATCCAACTGGAACACTTTTTCCTCCTCAACCTTGAGATTTTCTTTAGAACATTTTCCCCACTACTCCTTCCCTTCTGAGATTTTCAGGACTGTGAAAACAATATTTTTTTACTTTAATTATAATGCTATTTGAGAATGTGTTCTGTTATTTTGGCTACATTACCAGCTCACACACTGTTTATTTATAGGTCTCTGAAAAACCATTTTAATAAGGTCAGATTTGCAATTTAAATTAACTTTAATATTTCTTGCAAACTCCAGCTCTGTTTGTTTATGCATGGGGTAAACATACTGGAAATTTATTGTTTAAAAAATACATTCCTTTGTTTTATTTTCAAATTGCTACATGTCAGGTAATAAACAGTCCTGACTTTATATATTTGCCTATCTGAAAAGGAAGAAAACCTTTTTTTTTTTTTTCCCCCCTTCTTTTATTTACAGGGGTGAACAAAAGAATGTGGGAGATAAAAGACTAAATTAATTATTCAAAGTGGAAATTTCATCTGGAGAAAAAAATTCAAACCAAACTATTTATTTTACAAATTAAGACCTTTTTCCTGTTGCATTCTGTGCCCCCCCCACCCCCCCCGGGGACTATTTAACTATTAGTTGTGGTTTTTTTTGTTACTAGTTTGGTTTTTTTTGGGTATAAACAAATGTCTACCTATGAGTATCTTATGACTCTTTACTGCAAATTTTCGTTCTTATGCTGGAATTGAATGTTAAAATTGGATATTTGGTCATCTAACTATATATATAATTTTTTCCCCCCTGTCTTTTTCTTAAAAGAAAAATAATAATTAGATGACCTCAACTTTTTCTTTCATCACAGAATTTTCTTTCATCATTATCTATATCACATGTTGATATTTTCATAGCCTACCTGAATTTTGAAGTCAAGAATTTTTAATTTTTTTTCCCCCCAGACTTTCATGACATTCACATGAATATACTCCACATAACACCTATGATGTGGTAGCTTGCCAACAGGAATATGAACACCATCTGATGAATTTCTGATGAGAAGCTCCTGAAACAGCATGAAATAAATGTTTCCATTTTTTTAACTACCTTTCTTGAGCAGGTAATATTTGGTATTGCCTAGTTTCTGTAAAACCTGTGTAACTGTCTCACTCTAGATCATAGGCATGATTTAGTTCCTACCACTTTGAGCTTCTGTAGTGGCTGCATCATCTCAGTAGTTTAATCTATTCTATTCTATTCTATTCTATTCTATTCTATTCTATTCTAATTCTTAAGAATAATACTTTTATGATATTTCAGTGTCTCTGCTGTCCAGACAGCTTTTGAATATCTTCAAGAGCAGTATTTCCTCTCTTCACAACCTGTACCATTCCTCAGTCACCCTTGCAGTAAAAAGCCAGCAACATTCCTTTAATTCAAAAAGCTATTTTATTTTCTGAGTGCTAGAAAAAAAGATAAAATGCACAATATTGTCTGGAAGTATAGTTTGCATGTAGAGAGACCTAGATGATCAGTTACAGTACATTGATGACTCTTACCCGATTTTCACCAGCTTATGAAGACTACCCTTAAGCCAAAAGCCATTGTTGCTGGAGAATCACTTCTTTCCATACATGAAGTATGTTGTGGGCAGATTTGAAGCGATGAGAGTATTAGTACCCTGGAAAGGACAGGCAGGCAGGCAGGTAGGTATGACAAATGCAGCTGTGATTGGAGGACTCCTGCCATTCCTGCAGTCTGTTGGATCCAGGGTAACTGTAGCTTCCCCAGCTCTTTCCTTCCTTGTACAGGCATATAAGGTCCTTGCTTTTGGGAAATTTGTTAGAGATCATCATAGAATAATGAATCACCAACCTTTGTCTATGTGCCCAGTAATTTCATTCTTAGGACACTGGCCTAAAATCTGAAGTTTGCATGGATCCATGCAGCTGACCTAACCCATGAATAGCTGAATGGTCTGGGGAAGGACACAGTTTTCCATCAAAAAATCAGGAACAAGAAAATATAAAACACAACTTTCTATCTAAAATAATTAAAAATCCACAGCTGCTGTCAATGTGTAATGAAATTTTTCAAAACTTTAGCTGTTTGTCAGAAAAGTATTGTTTTCTGATCAGTCTTAAATTCAAGCTGCCTTCCAGTTTCTTTCTGCTGTTGTGAGAGGGGAAATCAGATGAGTAGGAAAGATTTCCCAACAGACTGTCCAGGAGTCTGCCACATCCTTATTTCTTCCCTGGGGCTTCTGCTCTTAGAGAAATACCTTTCCCCATACTATATCTGGTATATCAGAGCTTGCTGCCATCTGCCTTTATATCTTCTTAATGGAGCATGGCAGTTCTGTTCCTGGCTGGGTCTACTAATATATTTCATAATTATCCATGCCATTTTTCTTTGCTGCTTCCTGTCTACCTGTGTATTGCTTCAGGCTACGGCACTGAAGTTTCCACCTGGTGGATTCTAACTGTTTGTTGTTGGTATCCTTGTAAGACTTTGCAGGTTGAAGAGAGAGGTTAATCTCATTTGAAATGTAGTATCTGTCAAAGCATTTAATATCCAGTTTAACAGCTTCACAACCTGGCTTTTTCAATGTGCACAAATAGAACAAATTAGTTAAGTTACACAAGATGTCGTGATGAAACATTACCCACTCTCCCCTCCACCCTTAGTAAAGCAGTGGGAAGTGGTAGTAATGTAAGCATCATTAAGAGGATAAAATTGGTTCAGACATTTTTACTGAACGTTTTTGCAATATGGAGAAATACAAAATGGTTGAAATTATTTCGTGATCTGGTTAGAAATCAAAACAAACCATGGCACAAAATTTCAACCCATGTCCAAACTCTTGAAACATCTTAGGATAAATATGTCCAGCTGGATTAGCCTATTTCCTGGAGCAGAGATAACCTTTAGAAAAATGTTCTCCCATTCTGATATTGTTTTTTTAATAAAAACATTTTTTCCCCCTCACTTCTGTTTCCCACAGTCTGACTTTAGGTATCTCTCTGTGCTGGCAAAAGAGAAAATTGAAGCTCACTGGGAATATCTTTGTTTTAGAGGATCTTCCTGGAAGACTCATACCTGGATATATGGGGACAATTGTGAATTTCTTTTTCAGGATTATTAGTTTAGGACCGAAACCTTCAGTGATTTTTGCTGCATCTCTTCTGCTTAAATTTTGATGCTTTAGTTATATCAAAACCTCCTATTACTTCTGAGGCTGTGGATGACACTAATCTGAACCTTGGCTTAAAATTTACATTTAATTGGAGGGTTGTGTTTTTGAACCAAAACACAGAGGAAAATTTCAAGAGTGTGTACCTTCTTTGACTCAAAAATGTGAACTACTGTCACATGGTAATGAGGATTCTGAATAGAATAGAATAAACGAGGTTGGAAGAGACCTTCAAGATCATCGCATCCACCCTATCATCCAACACCATCTAATCAACTAAACCATGGCACCAAGCACCCTGTCACGTCTCCTCCTAAACACCTCCAATGATGGCGACTCCACCACCTCCCTGGGCAGCACATTCCAATGGCCAATCACTCTCTCTATGAAGAATTTCTTCCTAACATCCAGTCTAAACCTCCCCTGGCACAGCATGAGGCTGTGTCCTCTTGTTCTGGTGCTGGTTGCCTGGGAGAAGAGACCAGCCCCCACCTGGCTACAACCTCCCTTCAGGTAGTTGTAGAGAGCAATAAGGTCTGCCCTGAGCCTCCTCTTCTCCAGGCTAAGCAATCCCAGCTCCCTCAGCCTCTCCTCATAGGGCTTGTGCTCCAAACCCCTCACCAACTTTGTTGCCTTTCTCTGGACACATTCCAGCACCTCAACATCTTTCCTAAAGTGAGGGGCCCAGATCTGGACGCAGTACTCAATGACTATGAGTGACTATGTACATCCTGCCTTTTTGCTTTTTGTGTCCTTTTTTTTTTTTTTTTAAAAGAAATTTTGCCCTCAGTAATGGCCACTGCTGAGAGCAAAGCGCTAATCTTGATAAACCAGTAAAGCCATTCACCTGTGCAAATGCTAATGCTCTGCTTCAATGAAGATTAGTGAAGATAATAATCCATCTGTTCGGTTATCTATTGCTGCTCATATTTTTACACCTCACTTCTCACACAGGGTTGGATGTAGGCTTTTAAATCTATTTGCTACTTGTTCTTCCCCTTTTCCACTAGTCAATCAGTGCTATTAGTTTGTCTGTTTACATTATTCTGCCTTACAAGATAGGAACATGAAGTGGGACTGATTTGCTGTGTAACAGCAGAGTTGTGTTCAAGAAAAAACATGCAGAAAAACTGTATTTGTTGTTTGATGAGTGTTGAGGTTTGTATCTTTTTTTTGTTTGTTAAGGATAGTAATGTGTGATAAGCAACAACAATGCTGTGTGTCATTGTGCTCTTGGTCTATATTTCATGAGTCTTCAATGATAAGAACTATTGTAATTAGTCTTAAACTGGGCATATTTTGCCTTCCTTTCCCAGAGACACTTTTTCATTTGCTATTCATTCACTTCTCATAGCACTGCAGCAGTGCACAATGATCAATCATTGCAACGCAACATATGCCAGCTCCAAAAGAATGTGAGCCAACAGCACTCACAATAAGTGAGTTTCTTAACGTAGCAAATGACTGATAAAAAGGGAAAGATAAATGAAGCCAGTAATTCATTCATTGTTTGTGCTTTCTGTTAGTGAGGCATATCAAGTTGCTGAGTACAATTTAAAATGAAACCCCTTACTATTTGTCATTAAAAAAATAATACCAGTTACATAAAATAAAGTGAAAGTAACCTTTAAAAATGAAGTGTAACCAAGCACTACGATTAAATGAGATCACTTTCATTTTAGGTTTGTTACTTTTGATCAGACCCTTATGTAATGAGAATTGAAATTAAATTAAAAATTCTCTGATGCAGCAGAAAATATAAATGTAAAACGTTGTTAATGCTCTTTCACTGCAGAGTGGCTATCGTGGCTGTCACTGGGGCTGCTGCTGGAATTGCTAAAAGGCAGATTAGATGAAGCATTGTTTCCAGAAGGACTATGCACACATGAATGAATTTTTGTCCATCCTGTGGTCAGGTCAGCCAATTTAGAATTCACATAAGTACTATGGGTTTGAATGTCTGACAGAACCACAGAATTTATTGGTTTCCTGTTTCAGCCTAGGTTGGTTATCATGAGAAAGGGCAGAGGGGAAAGCCGATGACAGGATAGGAAGTAGAAAAAATGGAATATGGCAGTACCTAGAGAAAGATGGGTGGGGAAGAGGGCAAAATGCTAAGAGATATTTCCACTACACTCTACAATCTGTTCCTGCAGATTCCTTTGTCTTATTATTCTGCTCTGACACAGAGTATAGCCTTTGTGTTAGTTTAAGGAATATACCATTGTTTGACTGTACAGATAAGAGATTTTGGGAACCTTATGTCATTTAGCAAATCCACAGACAGCCTGAGAGATCTGCATGGCTTCAGAGTCAAGGAAGTGCCCCTTCTTTGCTTATGATATCATCAGGTAGGAACAAATTATTTATTTTGCCCAGTAAGTAGCAAACATCTGGCAAGAGCTGTAATCTGGGAAACTTCACAGAGCAGTTTATTTTTGTATTTACGCTTTCATGTATATAGTGCAATATTAGGAGCACTGAGTTATGGATATTGAGGGTTAAGTTGGGAGAGAGATATTTTATAAGGTGAATAAATTTGAAAAATGAAGGGCATTTTTAGTCCTGCCCACAGATGTATCTTTGAGAGTTATACTGTAAGACTTAATTGAAATATTTTGCATAACAGATCCCAATAATTCATCTTAACGTAGTATCATAGAAAAGACAAGATGGTGTTTGATATGAATTCATTTTTTATTATAAATTAATAGGTTTTGAAGGCCAGAAGGGATCATTATGATAATCTAATCTGATCTATGGCAGGCCATCAAATTTTAGCCAGTCATACATTTGTATTTCTTTGTGGACTCACTTTGACCACACATTGCTGCCAGCCAATCCTAGTCTCCATTTTCTGGAGTCCCACATCTGAAAGTGCAAAAGACACTTAGTTCCAGACATTACGCATAAGCATACCCAAATGCATCAGACATGGTAATTTAAAAAAATGTTGAAGGTTTTACTAAAAGGTAAACCTTCTTTGTAGAACAGATTTCTATTAGTACATCAATGAATTTCATGTAAACGGGATGCTGAAGTCTCTCCACACAAACCACTTCCTTTAAGGGCTAATGCTCATCTCCCTGTGAGTAAAACCAGTTTTGGATAGTTGACTTGCTGCTGACCTATTTCTGAAGGTGTTTGTGTTTATACCACTATGTTATCTAAGTGTGGTGTAGGTGGTGTTTGTCAGATCGCTTAGTTAAGAGGGAGAATTTTCAATTAAAATGTCCCACCTAATTCATACAATGTCTTACTCTGTGTCATTCAAGCCATGAATTTTTTACTAATTTCTGATGACTGCTGGCTTCTTTCTGACATTTAAGGTCTGACCACACCAGCTACTTCAGCTGTGGCCTGCAGTGGTTCCTATCTTAGTGACTGAGCTTCACTCTATTGAACACAACTGTACATGCAGGGCTGCATCAAACCCCTGTATTGTATGTGTCAAGTTGGGAAGGAGAAGGAAACATTTCTCTCTGTTTTATGACACACAACACTCCTAGCAATTATTTATTGTATTCCTTCTTAATTTCCTGGCAAGATAAACTTGGGCTTTGAGGGCCAGGCTGACATATAATTGCAGTAACTAGGAATTTCACTTTTATCATTATGTGACAGTGAGAATGTTTGGAAGCCCCTAATGATACTTGGTGTAGAATTTCTACCTTCTAGCTGTAAAAATGTGTCAGGTTGCTCAGACTAGAAGAGAGTGCCCACTAGAAGATACCTCCTTGGGGTTGTACTGGAGGTCATGCTGCTAATAAATGGTGTTAATAAATTCAATCAGTGTCCTACCTACCCACAGTTTGCAGAGGTGAGTCCACGTTCCACAACTCATAGATGCTTTTCAAGCAAGACATATCTCCAAAGACAACCATAATGAAAAAACAACTAAAGGAGGAGAGAAGGATTTCCCCTTCTTTCTCCCTATCTCTCACAGAAAAATGTGCTTCTCTATGATTTACTGAATTAGAAGATGACTGTACTAGAGAGTTACATCAAAGTATGTCAGAGCAGTTCCACTGATGACAATAGCTGTCTGAAGGCATATTGTATCTAGGGCATCATGTCAATAATGAGCTAGTTTGAAGTACATTTAAGTGACATTTTTGATGACTTTAGTTGAAAATCCATGCCATATAATTGAACTGTAAGTTGTACTGTTAAGGTTCTTGTCAACGCAGTATTCTGTGGAGGTGAGCAGAAAGCTCATCCTGAAGGGTGCTCTACTAAATGGATTTATAATATATTATTGTCTTACTATGCATGTTTTGTGATTAATGCACGCTGATCTGATTAGTGTCGATCTTCACTTGCTTTTAAATTGCAGAGCAAAGATGGATCTGTGGAATAAGAGTTGAGTGATTCTTATGCAATAACCTCAGTAAAGGAGCACTGTGAGTTTAAGGTTCTCTATCTTGATAGATCTTGTTGTCAGGAAGTGTTCTTCACCTAAATCATCTTTTGCTCAGTTTTTGTTTATTACACTGTTTTCAGGGCTGGTCTTCCAAAATCAATGCAAAGTATTTTATTGACAGTAATGGCTTAAGACTCAGTTATGGTATGTGCTGAAGGATTATCATTACAAAAGAAGCAAGACCGATTTCCTTGTGAAGCTGTTTGTGAACTTTATCTTAGGCTCATTTATTTAGAAACTTCAGGTCCTGTTCCTTTATGTAGTTCCACATTTTTTCCCCCATCTGTACCTAAACGCACTATATTTAGGAACCAATCCACTTCTTTTGCTTTTTGGCAAGCTATAGAGAGTTCCCTTTTTAAAATTATGCAGTCAGAAACCAAGCAGTCCAGATGCCACCTTTGTGTTCATGAGCTGTATAAGATACTTTTGGAATATATGGAAACTTATCCTTTCTTCTGCAGGAACTTTGCCTCATTCAGTCCATGGAGGGATGCTGAGTGCTTTTCCAGTAGTTTATTTTCTTCTTGGTTGTGTATCTTTCTGTGTAATTTTCTGCACAATCCTGCAACTACTTCAAATCCTGCTTTAGCATTGGAGTAACTCACTTTTCACTTTTTTTTTTTTTAAAAACTTTAGCTCATCTTTAGATTGACCTAACTTTTTATAGCTGAGCTTTCATTTGTTTCTAAGTAATTCCCTAATGTGAAGGCTTATCGTTATCCCCTTTCCCCAGATGGAGTGGTTCACAGTGGAGGTATAGTGTGATTATGATCAAAGTTCTTATTAATATGTGAGTGGGAGATGAGAAACTCATGGCCTGTTTTTTCAGGGACAGCAGGTGAGACTACTGCAAGTGGCCAGCTCTTGGCCAGTGTACCTCTTCCCCTCTCACATGGTGGTGTGGGAAATCTGTGGCAGAGCAGTGAAGGACTCTGCCAAACCAGGCTTGATTTCCACAGCCTTAGCAAGGAGACCAAATGACATGTCTTCCAGCATTCTATGCCTGACAGCTCTTTCAACTTTTGGCATAAGTTTGACAAGGCTTCTTACACACCACACCCCACAGAGATTGTACTCATGCCAAGAATTTATTTTGAGAAATGAATTTGATACAGTTCTGTAGAAAAAGGCAATGGCAGTATAAGAAATGCCAAATTCATGTTCAAAAGGGAAAAAAGGCTTGTGTTTGGCATAGATAGAGCAGCTGGGGAGCAGTGGATGTACCAATTCTGTAACCAAGCCTTTTTCATCCTTTCTACTGGTGCAAACCCTATATTTTTGGAAAATACAGACTCAGCAGCATTTGCAATCTGGATGCTGGGGCTTTGGGTAACTTTCCCCTCAGTGTTAATTCCATTAACCTGGCAGTCAGGTTAGTTGTTACATTTACCCTCAGCTGGGCACAATAGTGCATGAAGTCATTTCTGCATGCAACCCTCTGGGATAGCAAGAGAAAGTGTGTCTGTCTGTGTAGAAGTAGAATGTAGGGGCAACTGCAGTGCCAGTTGATCTCTCCAATTGGTTTGATCTACAGTTCTGCTGTGCCACTCCAGAAGCCTTTTTTGTTCTATTTTCTCTTCCTTAGACTATGTCAGGACAATAGTCTGGCAGTTCAATGTCCTCCTTTCATCTGAGGCAGAGTTAATTTTCTTCCTAGTAGCTGGTGCAGTGCTGTGGTTTGGATTTAGTGTGAGAATAATGTTGATGACACACTGATGTTTTAGTTTTTGCTATGTAGTGCTTATGCTAAGTTAAGGACTTTGCAGTTTTTAATTCTCTGCCAGGGAGGAAGTGCACAAAAACCTGAGAGGGAATGTGGCCAGGACAGCCGACTCAAACTGGCCAAAGGGATATTCCATACCAGAGGACATCCTGCCCAGTATGTAAATTTGGTGGAGTTGGCCAAGATGGGCTAATTGATGTAACCATAAGACAGGTAAAAAAAAATAATCTAGTGATTTTTTTTTCCTTAAAATATGATACATAAGCAAGACAAAGCCATGTGTTGATTTAAGCCATATGGACACACTTGCATAGTACACAGCTTGAGCTACCTCACTTGGATATATCAAGGCTTAGTGGCACAATATTGCCAGTATTTAAATATGGGCGAATAACTTGAAGTCAGATCACAGATGTCTTTCCTTCATCACCAAAATATCTGTAAAAAAGTGCTGAAATTTCACCTTAATGAAGGTTTCATCTAAAGCTGCGTGTTCAGAGGATGCAGCAGAGTCTCACAGAACGACAGTCTGCACATCTGTTGGTTCTTTTTCATTTTGTATATTTACCTCCTTACCATTGCCCACACAATGTCTTCTTATCATAGGGCACCACATTGGAATGGCTGTCCATTTAACCAGGATACAGATATACATTTCTGGAGTGAGAAGCCTCATGGGCTGCACTGGCTCTTGAGGCAGGTTGAGTGCTGGACACTTCCTCCATTTTTCTAGAAAAAAATTTCAATTTTGCAGTGTTTTCTATTGAAAAATCATCTTGACGGCAATGCCCCAAAGAGCTTCACCAGACAGCTTATGTGACGGAAAATAAAGTTAATAACAGAGCAAAGCTCATCTAGCAAACAGGAAAAAGAAATATAAGCAGTGTGGCTCAGGACAGACTGCCAAGTATAGATGGTCTGGGAAAAGAAACAAATGATAATAATCTGTTAGCCACACATGGAATGCTCTGTTTCTGAAAGGATGTCTCCTAGAGCTAAGACATAAAGCAGAAAAACCTTACAAGTGTCTGTCAAACCAGCTCAGCTCAAAAAGAAATAAGATGTATTTCCTGATAGCAGCAGCAGACTGTCTGCTGTGTGACAGGCTCTGAATAAATTGCTGTTTCCAAAGATGTCTTCAAGAACAGAAACATGGAAGCAAAAGAGAAGAATACAAAGAAAAGTCCTCCACACAATCCCCTTGTCACCTGTGCCTGATTTTTAAGGCAGAAATACTGCTTCCAAATAGCTAGACTTCTATGTCTGATGTCTTTTAGAACTTCTGAATTTATCATTAGCATCTTTGTGAGAAGACCAACCCCAAAAGAAAAGGCTAGACACTGTTCTCCTCTCTTGCATAAGTATAATTTCTTCTAGGTCATCCTCAGCATGGGGGAAAGAATAAACAAGTAACAGCCTGAGCCCTAGAAGGAGGGCAAAGCAAACCTTATTTGTGCAGAATGTCTTTTTCACTAGACCTCTGAGGGGGTTAATAGGATGCATAAATTACAAAGTTGTTGCTTCTCACATGAGGAAATACTGGAGGAACAATAATCATAAGATCATAACTCACATTCTCTCTGCTCTGTTTCTATAACCAGGCACTTGCTTAGTCTTTCTAACTCTTACCCTTTTTCCTGCCTCCTCAACCAGTTGCTATCTCAGTCCCAGGCTTCAAATTCCTTGTGTAATTTCATCCTTTTCCAACAGCTTCTTGTCTTGAGGCCATCAGCCAGCCAAGGTATGCCTGAGAAACAGGTCAAAGCTCTGTTTTTGTCATCGCAAACACTGATCATTTTACCTGAACTTTTCCAGGCTCTTCTCCCTTCTGCACTTTACAGTCCCAGTCCTCCTCTACTCTACTCAATGGTTCCTGTACTGGGTGCTGAATAATAATGCGTGAGATCTATGAGATTGTAGCACTAGTCGTGGAGAACCATTTCCAGACTTCTTGTCATGCATGCTGTAATTGAACAGAAGGACTTTCTGCCACCTCCTCCACTCTGCTTTTTCTCCACTGTTGATTTTTTTCTTCCAGTGCTAGTGGTGTACAGATATAGAGCTATTCCTGAGCAACTAATTTTGGTATTGTATGCACTTTAATCACTTCAGCAGAACTTTCTTCCCATTTTTGTTAGCCTATCTGTAAGTCTAGACAGACTGCCAGAAGAATGAGGCCATCCTGCTTCCCATGCCTGATATAGGCTACTCAGAGCTAGCTCAGGTATTTCCATGAGATGCTTATTTTGAAGCTGCAACACCAACTCTTTGACTTCTGGTCTGAGGAACCTTTTTCTTTCCATGATACTTGAAAAAGGCATTTACAGAATAACAGTGTAAAGTGTCCCTGGTTTAGTTTCTGATGTCCAGTCTGTATCATCCAACAGCCATAGCTGAGGGACAAATCTTCCTCATTTTCAGGCAGCAAATTTGTCAGGAAGGCAACAAATCCCTCCTTTTCTTTGGCCTTTTCACCAAAACTTAGTGCATTAGGCGCAACCCATGTTTGCTGTAAGTGCAGGGTATGCTAGCTGTATGCAGGTTTCTCAATGGCCAGGTTGTTCTTTTATCTTCTGAATTAGCATAACGTACAAGCTGAGTGAAATGCCATGGCAATAATAATCACAGGTGTGAGGTTTTGGTGTCAGGAACTATCTGTCTCTCCAAGTGAAAATGAGAACAAAAGGAAAATAAGAAGGAACAGAAAGAGGAATTAAAACTGCAAGAACTCTTAAAAATATTTGTCTGATACCTTCTTAGTCCCTTGCTACTAAATGATGACTTGTGCATACTTTTCCAGTGTTTTAAGCTTAATTGCAGTAGCAAAAATTGTTTTGTTTTATGCATAGACTCAGAAAGGATGCTACAACCTTCTAATGTGACCATGGGACCAAACCCATTAGTTATGAGTGCATTACTGTATTAGCTAAGAGTGTACTGGGGCTATGGGTACCTGATGAACAGCAGCATAAGTCTTTTCACTCTGATTTCCATTAGAGATATTATTCATCCTCAGCTTCTAAAATAAAATTGTTTCACAACTTGTGTATTTCCTAAAGTTCCATCCAATTTTGATTTCAGTGGTTTTTTTGTTACTGCTGCTTTATTGCTTATGGGAAATAATGTCTGCCTGGCCTAAACAACAATCAGTGGCAAGCCTCCTAGTGATTTCAAGTTGCAAGAGAATTTAGCTCAATGAATTCAATAACTTTCAGCATGTCTCAGATGTCTGCTAGTGCTATTATTAATCAGTCTGCTGCCAGCTGTTGGACAATAGCTACTTGTTCTTCATAGCCTGTTGCTTAATCAAGAAAGTATTGTTGCCCGAGAACTTGGCAGGGACTTTAAGCCAGATTCAAATTTCATTTACTTCTGTGTGAACTTTGAGAAATGGTGTGGACATTAGTGGTGTTATTCTGGGTTTGCCTCTGTATAACTGTGATCAGTGTATGACTCTTTAGTTTTTAAATTTCTCTCAAGAGATTTGCCACATTCACAGGGAGATTTTACAGCAAGCTCTTTAGCAGCGAAAGATCTGTGCATGTGTGTGGATGTGCATGTGCTTACACGTGTTGCATAGAGCATTCAATCTTAGCCTTTTCATTTGCCTGGTCCCTGCAGGCCAGCACAATACTAATTACCTTGGAAAATGATTGATGTTTGTGTTAAAGCCAATATGCAGGTGGAATGTGTGTTAGAATTTTCCATTATTTAATTTATCTCCTGCTAACAGCTGATTGCTGCCTCACAGAGGGGACTGTAAAAAGCTTTACCAAAGGAAATGTTTAGATACATACAAATTTAAATCACAATTGCATGATAGGAAGGTCTTTTATTTTGTTCAGCTTTTTGTTTTAAATTTCCCCCCCATAAAATTTAATTGTGTTCACACTGCCTGATCTAAGGGAAACCTTTCAGAGAGCTGACAAGTGGATGGGAAAGGGTTATGAAAGTGCAACCAAGTGAAGAGTTGAATTAAGTCTGTTCAAACATTTAAATAGAGTATGGTGAAAAATATAATTTCCCATTTAATCTTTCATGCTATTGAGCAGACATTGCAGGTCAAATAATATTAAAACCCAAAGTTCATTATACATACAGGAAAATATTATTTCTCACATCCAGCATAATTCTCTGCAAAGTTTTAATTTTAAAGCTGGGATTTTGGAAGTGGTCAGTGTCACTATCTGACTCTCTTCCTGGAAAAGGAGGTAAAGAGTTAATAGCACTCTGTCTTTTTCAACTTCCAAACTTTGCACAGTCCCCTTGCTTCCTAATCCTGATAGCTACCTGTTTTTTGGCCTGTCTGGACACTGTTCAGTGTTCTTCTACAGGCTATAACTTCATGCATGATGTTCCTTTTATCACACAGAAACAAAGAGAAGGTGCATGGAATTATCAGAAATGTTACTTGTTGGAAAACTTACATGTGCTTACATACCTCTGGGTCTATCAGAAGATCCTTAACTGCTTAACCACATTTGGCAATAGGGTTTAGCTCTGATTTTACCAAGTAAAAGTGTAGTCATGCCTGAGTGATAACACAAGTTCTTTCTGTTGAAGTAGAGCCTCAAAGCTATTTTGGCTTCTACGCAAAAGGAGATCTGGATCTTTCTGTGTGGTTATCAGTTGTGTTTTATTTTGTTTGAAGGGTCAGAAGACAAGGGCAGACAGCTAATATTTTGTTTTTAGTGGTTTTCTGTATTTCAAAGCATCAGGAGAACAATCTGTCCTCCAGCTTTACAATGAACAATGGAGAACTTCTTTCATCAGTTGTCTCCCTTGAGCAATTGGTCTGAAATTATGTTGGTTCACATAAAAGACAAATTAGAGATGATAAGGAATATTACTAAAGTGATCCAGTGTTAAAATCCCCATCCTTATCCCCAGTTCACCCAGCTGTAAGTGGATCCTTCAGGGGGATCAAACAAATCCTGGATGCATGCCATCAGCTCCAGCAGATGATGCTCAGACCTGCCCAGCTGGCCAGGCAGACTTGAACGCACTTTGGATAAAGTAAGTAAATAAACCCCAGATCTCTCATTCCACATCAAATGCACCTGTAATTGCTTTATGGTAGAACAGCATTAGAGAACAAATTCAGTATTGTTACAAACAGAGGTACGTGCTAGACCTTAGCTATTGGACTGAATCCTGTAAGTGTTCCACATCAAAAAAATCCCTCTAAACCAAACTGCAATCTTTTTGGTACAAGAATATTTATTACTCTCATGTGGCTGACATCTTTTGAAGTATTTCACTTAGGTGTTCCCATTCTTACTGTAGTTCAGTAGAAAGGATCCAAATTGGTTCACATGAAGGTGGAGGAGTTACAGGAATGTTTTGAAAAATTAAGCTTTGCCTAGCAACAGGACAATATAGCATTAAAACCCACAAACGGTGCCTGCTTCGTGGATTTAACAGCTAACCTAATTCATGTGCTTGTTCACCAGGTGGGCCTCAGCTGTTTCAGTCTCTTCTCTTGTTTTCAGTTAGTCATACTTAAGGTGCTTTGTTTGCCTGTGCTACTTTTGTGTGGTACTTTTGGGGCGCCTGGTAGAATTTTGGGGGTTTGTTCTCTGCTTCTTATACACCTGGAATACAGCTAGCTAAGAATAATTTCATTTTTTAAAAAATATCAGTTAGATTTACTGAAGCTACTCTTGACATTTTCATGAATTTAATGTCCTTACCCCAAAACCCATAGTATTGAAAGTTGCAGCCTGTTATCCAAATTAGCAGTTTTATCACACCACCTGCATGCAAAATTTGTGTGTCTTTCCCAATTATAGAGTCATAAAATAGTTTGATTATTATGTTTTTTATAAATATGAAGAACTAAATTCTGCCTAATTACTCACAGGAATGTTGCTGTCTGACTGCACAGAAGTGCCATAACAGTTTCTCATTTCTTCAGTCTTTAAATTGTATTTTTATTTTGGGATTGACATAATTCACCACTACTTGGCTTTCTTTCTGAGATGCCCTTTCTTGCACTTTTTTTTCCCCTACCAGGGTAATTAACAGCCAGTGCATACCAATGAATTTGATTACTGCCAATGACTTTGAGGTGAAAGACTTTATATGCAGGACAGATATTATGTTAGTTCAGAAAAAGAAGTGGCTTCAAGAGGATAAAAGGTGCATGGGAAACATACTTTCCAATAGATACAAACCCATGTATTTAAGTAGAACATGTACAAGGTCTCCTGAGAAATGTTTCTGTTATAGCTATAGGAGAAAAAACAGTAAAGAACACCACTTTAGGAATGTTGAAATAATCTATCACAGAATAGACAGGAAAATGTTGGCTTACCTGCAGATATCTGTTCATGCATCTGCCTGCAGAATTCCCAGAATCATCCTCCTCTATTCTATTGATTTCTGTGTTAATTCTTTGATAGATACAGGCATCTCATGCTACTCTATCACTGCCTGTTTTTAACCTTGCCATTTCAGAAAGGTAAAGAGTTATATTAATGATGAGGGTGAAGGGAGAGGTAAATGTTTAATTGTATTGAATGGAATCCATTTTGTGTCTGATAAAATCATAGTAGGGAGAAATTTCCTAACTTTAACAGGCACTAACTGAATTTCTCCAATGTGTCCTTCCATGCAACAGAAGATTGTGTGAGTATCAGCATGCAATTTAACACTTTTCAATCAGCTATTTGCTTCCTTTCCTAATCATTCACATTTGTGTTTTCAGCAGCTCACCAGACTAGAAAGAAGAGGGTAAAGCAGCTGTAGTAACTTACATTTCTGTTTTGCAACTATAAAAGGTACAACATTTTTTTTTTCTCAAGGCTATGACTGTGAATATGAAAAACATTTTCAGTTTGTGCTATGCCAACATTTAAAGCTGGAGAGAAAGTGTGCAAACACCTATCCATATGGAGATTGTGCACTGTTCAGCTTTTGCAGTTGATTGTTTGGGATTTTTCTGGGGGATGAAAGGGTTGAAGACACATTTCTTTACAAACATATCAGAGAACTTGACACCTTCTATATGCTGCTAAAAGTGTTTTCTCTTTTTTTCAAAGATATGATTAACAAGGAGTGTAAAAGCATTTGCTACTTTTCACAAGCTCATATGGTATTTTGATTTTGCTGATAAAGAAATCAAAACAAGTCCTATCCAAAAGACTGTATGCCTCACTGTATTAGGGGTAAGTACTAAACTTCAACAAGAACAGCCAGGTTAGATATCAGGTAAAAACCCAAACCCCAGTAAAGGTAGTGAAGCACTGGAATGGATTGCCTAAAGATGCAGTGCTTATTCTTGGAGGTCTTGCTTAGGCGAACATCTGTCAGTAACGATGCAAGTATACATGATTTCTCTGTGAGTACAAGAACAGATGATCTTATGAGGGCCTATATAACCACATATTTTCCATGATTTGTGGCATATATTGCTATTCCTAACTGTTAGGCACCTCATAAAACAAACTGCAAAGACTAAGGTAGTGAGCGCAAAGTAATCTAAAATACTAGAGGGACTTTTGTCTTTTAAAGCACAGGTCTAGGCATCAAATATTGCTACTGAAAGGAATTTAGATCTATAAGCCAAAATTATGATCACTGGAGGGAGAGGAACGTGCTGTGCATAGCAGACATGGGACAGCATGAAGGATTACCAGGGCTGAGGAGAAAGGAGTGTAGCCTGGGAGAGTGCTGTGGAAGAGGATGTAATAGCAGAGGGAGAAATGGCCATCCTCTGCAACTCTTTCTGCTGAGGCCTTTGACATAGGATATTCCTCTCATACATCCGAAAAAATAACAGAGGATTTTTATTCCACCCCCCCCCCCCCCCAACCAGAACTTCACAGAAATAATACAATTTGTGTACTTCTTAAAGTATCAGAGGGAACGCCTCCTATCAGGCCAAGTGCCTAATAACACCAGTACAGTACAGCTGTAGTGATTAATTTTCAGTTAACTAGCTCCAATACTAAGAGCTGTGACAGCTGGGATCTTACCTTGAAATCATTCCTGCAGAACAAATGGCTGGGCTGTTTGCTAGTGCTGAGCTCCGCACTGTTGGTGGTAAACTAGTACCAGCTCCTGAACTGACAAATTTGAGGCAATCTGGGATGCAGCTGTGCTTTGGCCATAGTGCAGGGACTATCGTCACAATGTATGCTGCAGGCTAAGTCCTCTCAACAAATGAGAATAATATCAGTTGACTGCTTGGTAGAAAACAATCAACAACACATCCGATAAATACCTGTATGCCTCTCTAAACATTCAAATGGAAGTTACTGAACTTATTAAAAGTCATTAATGTTATTAGAGTAAGTACTATGTATTTGGGTAAGAGAAAGATGCAGGATTCCATTTCCCACTCTGTTAAGAAAATCAAGAAATAATTGCAGCTTTTCAGTTTCTTATCATATGTAAAATTTCCTTGACTTTGCAGGAGCTAGGGCAATGATACATATCAGAAGATATATTTGGGAAAAACTGTTCTCAGCTACCCACCTCTCCTGCAAACAAGCACTGTTAGCTCCTAGAGGCACCTAGGGCTATTGTTCACCTCTCAGCTCTACAGGGTAATGTAGACCAACACATACTTAAGATATCTTATTTCAGCTGTCACATGGTAAATGTATTTTTTAAATTAACATAATGCATTAGCATAAAAACTTGTCTCAAAATGTATGATATCAAAAATCTGATTGCCCTAATATCTTTTAACGACATTGGCTATTTAAACATCTTTATTATCTTGTCTGTACGTACTTCAGGCTAACATATTAAGACATTACATATTTTATTGTTTTATTATCCCATTGATAAAACTGTAAGCCCTCTTTTAGGTTAAACTCCTACATTTATTTCTGTTACATAAATCCACAAAGCTCCTAACAACATAGGCTTTTCAGGACCTACTTGGTCTTTTATTTTCAGTGATAAGATTGGGATTCACATGCCCAGGATTCATAGGTGGAATTCATCTCCCATTTTAGACATTTTAGAACAGAAAGGAAGAAATGGGGAATGACTCAAAATTATAAGTAGTTATATTAAAACAATAATAGATGATTGCACATTGGAATGGGCTGCCTGGGGAGGTGGTGGAGTCGCCATCACTGGAGGTTTTTAGGAGAAGACTTGACAGGGTGCTTGGTGCCGTGGGTTAGTTGCTTGGGCAGTGTTGGATTGGTTGATGGGTTGGACGCGATGATCTTGAAGGTCTCTTCCAACCTGGTTTATTCTATGTATTCTATGTATTCTATGTATGTTTAATGTTTCTGACTGGGGTTTTTTAATGATTTTTTTTTAAACATTTTAGTTGAATGTTTCCCTTTGTGTATACCCAGAATAACAAGTTGTCTTGTTTTCAAATAGAAAAAAAAACTTAAAAATGTAGGAGATTCACTTTTAAAACTTTTTTTTTTATGCTTCATTTCTGTGGAATTATTGTAGCACAGATTGGATTACTTATGAGATTAATATCTTTGTATTCAGTGATGTTGTAAACCCATCCATTCATCTTTTGAGTAATTACTGTGTTTGTAAATAAGCAGCAAGAGTAATAAAATATAAATTGGAGAGAAAAACAAAATACATCACAAAGGCAAAACAACAGAAACCATATTTGTAGTCCCTTTTAAGGACGGATTTCTGCCTAAAGATTTAATCTTTAATTAAATTTATACATTTTATTTATAGTCTCTTTTATTATTTTTTCCAGAACATGCTGACACAGCAGTGGCTTTTCTAACAGAATCTATGGTATTGCTGTAATAAATATTCAGGCAAAACTCCCCTCTGGACTATTTCCCTAAACGTTAGTATTTTGAGCGTGCGTTTGGGTTTTGGACACCATGAATTTGTGCAATATATATTTAATTGTAAAATCATAATTGTTAAAATATATGGCCCTAATGGATCTTGAACTGGCACAGAAACTCAAAGGCAGAGCTAACAAACAAGGAGAGAAATACATGTATTTTGGCACAGAGCAGACCTGCAGCCAACAACTCACTAAACTTCAGTTGTTCAATGACTGAAATAGTATTTCTTAATTATTTTTTTTTTTTTAAATTAACTCCCTTGTTATGGCTGTCTCTGATTAGGCTTCCTCTTTTCCTTCCTTCCTTCCTTCCTTCCTTTTACCTCTTTTCCACCATCATCTATAAAGATATTTAAATGAAGCAAGGTTTAGGGCTTAGGCAGGTAGAGGAAGAGGGCATGTTAGTAAAGACAAACAAAGTTAACTGAAAGGCCTACTGCTGAGAAAGGATATGCTCCCCTGATGACAGTGAGTAGACAAGGCTGAGATTCAAAAGCAATTTCATATGATGACTACCTCATTTAACAAATATACATGAACCAATAGACTAACTAACATCTTCATAATCCATGCAACTTTCTTCTCCATTGGGGAGCTTTCCTGTAAGGTCCCAGAAAACTACTGTTACTGGATAGAAGGATGATAGTGGCAGAATGTGATACAACTGGTAGACAAAAGGCCAGATTTATCTTGCATACCCCTCCTTACAGAACAAATATTTTGAACAAATGAAAGAGATGAAGAGAAACAGTAATGATTGAAAACAAAGCACTAATGTTTCACAGAGTGTTTCTGAGAACAGAAAGGAATTTTGATGAAAGAAGGTGCAGATTGCTTCATCTGGGGAGAGTTTGTCACAGCAGGTAAGAGGCAGTAAGCAAAAGGCAATATTGTCTCATATTGGAAGGAGTCCCTGGAGCACATTTACTAAATTTTTCTATTTTTCTTTTCCCAAATGTAGCACTACCAAAGGACAGTTTTAAAATAGAGCCCAAAATTAACTGGGAAAGAGTACAATTTGGGCTAAATGTAAAATTTTGTACAGAGAGAAGTGAGATGCAGCCTTATTCTGTCTTGATAGAATGAATTAGCGATGATCAAATGTTGATCAAGGTTGAGATCAAGAGATTTTATAAATAGGTTTTGAATATGGTCAAAATACTGACAAACTTTGACCACAGCAAAGGCTTTCCTTTTCTAGGTAGAAATTGCTTTGGATAAGCAAAGGTTTTCAGCCAAACAGGATGCTTTCCAAGGCATTAACTTTCTTTTGTATTCAAGAAAGCAGTTTCTTAACTGCCACTTCAACTCTCTTAAAGCCAGTCATCTAGAGTGTGGTAGAGAAAGCTCCTAATTTACCACAGCTGACTAATAGTACTAAAACTGGTCCTATATCCCTGCATTTAAGGCAAACAGCTGTGAATTTTCTCAAACAGCAAAGAGAGAAAGGGGGAAAAAAAAGAAAGTAAGTGAACTGACACTCTCTTATCAATGTGTGTTTCAGGTGACACAAAATGTGTACAACTGTAATTTAAAGAAGTCCAAGAAAAAGTGATGAATGGTTTAGATATGGTTGATCTTGATGTGAGAAGGATAGATTAGTTGGTTTCATGATCTTCCAGGTCTATTTTGCACACTTACACAATATTATGGTGAAATACAGCTTCTCTTGTTCTTGGTTAGGAGGGCTTGTTTTGATATTTTAATTTCAGTATCTGCTTCTAATTCCCAATTCTAAACATGAAATTAGCTGTAATAGTTTCAGCAGTGTTGTATGATACTGTATGGCAACTTTTTAATACCTCTGAAAACATAGCAGAACAGGAAGAAGAAACTAATGTGTTTCTTGAACCTGAAAATAGTGGGAAATATGTGCAGTAATTATAGGCAGAGACCTGTCTACAAATGTTTTTTTCCTCTACAGATGTAATTTTTGAATTCAAGGTATTTCACTGACTATATCTTGGAAAATAACATAAGTGTTTTCTGTCAAGACAGAAGAATATGGACAGATTATTAAAAAAGATGTCTAAGCACGGTTGGATAATATTAGGATCAAAGTGAGAGACAGGCAAAAAGAAGAGCCAGAAATTTGAGAAGAAAAGGGTAACCTTTAATTCCAACCCAGATCATTCTGTGATTCTATGAATAGAGTTAGAATGACTAAACAGAGCCCACACTCAACCCCAAAATGGCTAAACAGAGCCCACACTCAAACTCATTCAGTTACTTTGAACAAAAGGCCATGTTCAGAGGACTGGAGGTAGGACACAAATCTTTGACTCGTCTGTGTACCACTTAACTAATCTGCCTTTGAAGTAACTACAGTTAAACTTCACGTCCTTCCAGGAAAACTGCAGTGTCACCTGCTAGAATCTGCAGGAGCCAGAGTGCATGAAATCCCTCAAGAACAGGAAGGGTCCCCATTGCAGAACATTTGGTAGACTGAACTGTATAGCTCAGAGGAATGAAGCTGTGCTTTTCTTTTAACTCTCATAGGAGGTTTCTGGCTGGTCCCTGTCATGAAACAGCCATTCAAGGATCAGGTGAGGAAGCTCTTAATGTGTGTCCTCTGCTTGTTATGAGGCATCTGAGTAGGCAAAAAAGAATAAATTCTTTGAGAAAACCAGAGATGGAATAATTAATTTTTACAAAGAGAAAATTGATCTGCTAACATCTGCCTCAATCGCCTATAAGCTTCCTCGTGGTTTGGTCAAAGTTCATGGAAATGGATGTATTTCTGGAATTTTTTGAGGCACTGTCATTTTCTGATGGGAAAACCCAGTTAATTTTATCAGAAAGTGCCATCAACTTTTGTGGGATTTTTTGTCATGTGTAGTGGGGATTATATTACGTGTTTTAGTGTTATTTAGAAACATAAGCAAATCGTGAAATGTTTCAGCAGAGAGTGCTGGCTTTCCACACTTTCTTTTTAAATCCAAGCTACCATGGGCTGATTCTCTGAAGCACTGCACTTGCTCCTTTTTGCCTTATTTAATTTTAAGAAGCATTTGTTAAGCAGGCAGCTCTTGCTGATGGCAAGTATGCAGGTCTGCAGGTTTTGCTTTCCTGCTATGCGCAGTGACTGGTACTGAACTTTCACCCCAATGGTACCTTCACTGTGACATTAGTGTTTGTGGAGAGAAAAAGATCTATGCAGCTAAATAATAATATTTGAAAAGAACTATATCCAAGTCTAGATACTGGAGAAGGGGAAGAAATAGAAAAATATTCCAGATTTATGAGTGGCCATTAGGGATATTGTACAGGTTTGCATGAGCAGGCACATAATTTAACGACTCTCATGTGATATTCTGCATTATATTTAACAACAGAAAGAGAGTGAACTGCACCCAACTGTATTAAATAGAACATTTTTTTGGTAGGGGGTGCTGGTGATAATATTACTCTAACAGCTTGTGCATGTCATCAGAACTCAGAAGCAGAAAAATACAGCACTCCTAGGGTGTATTTTATTGTTCCACAATAGTTGGATAGCATGACACCTAGTGAAAAATTTACATTAGGCAGGCACCTAGTGTAAATTTCACAGTTTTTCAGTCTTATATCCTCTCTTGTCTGGCTCAGTATACTTCTGATGTTTCAGAAAAGATTTTTTTTTTTTAAATTCTTATGAAATTACAAAATCTAAGCAGTTTTGACATTTTTTTTTCTCCAGGAAAATAATTAATAAAAATACTGGAAATAAGTTCTTTGCTTTAAATTCAGCAGAAGTTTGTTATCATTAACATGTCTGGAACAATGATTCAGAGAAATGTTTTCTTAGACTCTGAGTTTACAAAAGATGCACCTCCCTAAATTTATACAAGTAACCTTCTGAAGTTTCTAGTGCACATACGCATAGCAGAAGTGCTCAATTTGGTGATGTGACTCATCTGAAATCAATAAAAATAGGTGCTTGAACTTTTTCTGACACGTTAGAAGTCATTGTGAGTAGTGGATGAAATGTAAGGTCAGGTCTCATTTAAGCTGAAACTAGCTTTGCCTTCCTTAATGAGAACAATGTTTTGTTTTCTAAATAATAATTTTAATGGAAAGTGTTTGTCAGTGTTAATGGGGTGTGGTTTCTACCAAACATCAATAACACTGTGATTCTTTTAATGCCTTGCATTGTATGTTCTGAGAGTGCCTCATGACCTTAAGGGGAAAGGTATTGTACTTGTTTTGCAGACAGCGGGCTAAAATACAGACCGAGTTGCAAAACCAGAAATATTGAATGGAGTCCACAGTGATCCTGGCTATTCACATACTTGTTCTCAAACATAAATCTTCTCTCTAATACTTATTAGCTATGTTCCTTTGGGTATGCTTTTATGACTGACAACTAATACCTGTGATGAAGATATCTCTGCTTTTGGTTTGGCAAACTGTTATCAGTTAAGGAAATGTTTCTCATAGCCTTTCTCTACAACTACCTGAAGGAAGATTGTAGACAGGTGGGGATTGGTCTCTTCTCCCAGGCAACCGGCACCAGAACAAGAGGACACAGTCTCAAGCTGTGCCAGCGGAAGTTTAGGCTTGAGGTGAGCAGAAAGTTCTTCACAAGAGTTGCTGAAGAAGGAAGGAAGAGTTGCTGGCCATTGGAATGTGCTGCCCAGGGAGGTGGTGGAGTCACCATCACTGGAGGTGCTCAAAAAGGGATTGGATGTGGTACTTGAAGCCATGGTTTAGTTAGTCATGAGGTGTTGGGTGATAGGTTGGACTTGCTGATCTCTGAGGTCTTTTCCAACCTTAGTGATTCTATGGTTCTTTCTTGTATTTTCTTTTTCTTTCTTTCTTTTCTTTCTTTTTTTTTTTTTAACAGGATTTAATGAATGTGTTCAAGGACAGCCCTATGCTGAAGTGCTTTTTGATTCAGACCCTGTTTGAATATTGGAGATGAAATCTGGTAGAAAAAGGGCTAAGATTAGTTTTCTAAATGGAGGCCAACAAAACCCATGTTCATCTGGGCGCTGACTTCTGCTAGATTAATGTAAATGTATGCAGAATGATTATTTAAGTATCCATTTTATGTAACAGTAATAAAGCAGATTTCAGATCTCTTGCCTTTTTCTGTTTAAGGCAAAAGCCATTTCTGTTGTTTTAAACTGACATGTATCTGAAATAGTTTTGGGCCTGTTTTCAAACTCTGAAGCTGTTACAAGCCATTAGCTGACCTGAGAATTCTGAATAGTACATTATTTTCCTGCTTCACAGAAATGCTTCATTATACTGTATGAGATTTTATAAATACAATTATCTACTTGCATACAAATTTGATTTTCATTTCCAATAGACCCTGCTACAGGCTGAACGAGCTGGAGAAAAAAATCTCATACAATTACACAAAGAACAGATATTAGTTACCTCACAATTATCCTATTCTAAAATTGCAGTTACTCTCATGAAATAATAAACAAAGACACAACAGATAAATTGAAAATAAATGTATTCATAGAGTGTTTTTTTTTTCCAGGGAAGGCTTCAGCCAAGACTTACAATAATTGTCAGTACATTTGACCAGTGTTAAAATTAACAGATGGTTAATGTACCAAAAGAGAGTATTGCAAGCAAACAATTCTACTTAAAATACTAAAAAAGCACATTTTTCAGTTTATACTGCTGGAGGTTTTGGTGGCATGTTTGATTAATGAGCTGGTTTATTGCTGATGCAAATAATGTGTAATGTCATAAGACCCATGTGTTGTAGATTAGAGAGGTATTAAACTTACCTTGGCACAAAGTGAAAAATCCAAAATATCCCTCTGGTAAAATACATCATTCTAGAGGAAAAGATGTGTTGGCATTGCCTGTATTTATGCTTTTGATAAATTATATGTCATTAGAATAGAATAGAATAGAATAAACCAGGTTGGAAGAAACCTTCAAGATCATCGTGTCCAACCTATCAACCAATCCAACCCACCTAATCAAGTAAACCATGGCACCAAGCACCCCATCAAGTCTCCTCCTGAACACCTCCAATGATGGTGACTCCACCACATGTTTTCTTAGGTTTAGTATCTAATCAAAATCTATTCTTTTCCCTATACTTTTATTTTTCTTTATTTATCAGGTTCATCCTGCAAGTAGCATCTGCAATGGCCAGCAACTGTGAGTGAAAGCACACTGTGTGTCACCTGCCACTTACAGATAAAGACATGTAGGAGGATGACAATGTCTAATGTTTCACAAAATAATCTTGGCATTTTTTGCTGTTTATCTAGAATGGTGCAAACTGCAACAGAATGAGGAGGGCATGTGCATGCTGGAAGCACATGAGGAAGCATGAGAAGGATCTTCAGCGAAGCTCCAAGCCATGATGAAAATTCATCTGATTCCATATTGCATGGGGAAACCTGAATGACAACTCAGGATCTATTTAAACATTCACTGATCTTTGTCCTTTTGGTAATGTTTAGTTGGGAAATGATAGCCTGCTTGAAACTGTATATAAAAATCCCAACTAAACCTACAAATGGGTGAGATTCAGGGATTTAGGTTGAATTGTACTTGGAGGTTTTGAATTCTGTTGACTGGGAATGGTAGATTGGAAATCAGAAGGTGCACTGAAGCTTTGTGTGCACTGCCATGCAACAGAATTATTAAGCTTGTTATTCTCTCCAGGTTTATATGTGACTTGGAGAAATTCTGTCTCTCAGTAGTATTTGTGAATTTGTTCTAGGGTTGAAAATGGTTACTTCTTCTGGTGATAAAATTCCAAGTGAGACCTACCCTTCAGAGGAACACAGTTATCTCCTCTTCAAATTTAATCTTTTCCTGGCAGCAAAATAAGCCTGATTCTTCTTCCTTTGTTTTCTCCTAAATGTCTGTTGGGTTTGGTAACCTGGGAAACGTTTCCTTACAGATTATGACCACCCCAGATAGGATGTTTTCTGCCACTACACTTCAACTACAAAGGTAAAATACAGCAACACATGTGACTATGGAGTCCATTTTTACAAATTTTGCTCAGACTCTTGTGAAAAACAACCAGCCATCTCTCCTTATTTAGAGCTAAATGTAAATAAATGTGTCTTCCTACAGAAAAAGTCACTTCTGAATAAAGAGGAAATACACTTTAAACCTGTAATGTATCTCACATTTTTTTACACTTTTGTTATTCTGCAGTACTGTGACCATGAAAAAAGAACACTAGAAAAGCTGATGGTTTTGATCAAATAACTGTGTTGGGGTTTCTTCTAAGTCAAGAATACTGCAGCGAAGATTAGCCTGTGGATTCAGCTGAAATGGACATAAATCACCTCTGCTTTGTCATCCTGGTCAGCAGCATCCCAAGGAAGAAATCCCTTCAGGGTCTGCATGCGAGAACATTGCTCTTATCTCTCTGAAGTTCCTTCTGAGGCTGTGTAGCAGTTGCTTCTCCGGAGATCCGCTGGTAAAAATTGCCCTGTGCTCTAGCTCTTCCAAGCAAAGAATGTGTTGTGTGGTATAACATTGAGCTGAGTTCCCCTCCTTGAAGCTTTCTTTCAGGAGTGCTGATTCCACTGTCTCCAGCACAAATGCATCTGGAAATGATCACCTGGGCCCCCCAAGTTGTGCAAAGCAAACATGTATGTGTAAGCGTGTGTAAGTGTTAACAGGATTTGGACCAGGATTTGGAAGAGGATGTTAAACTACCAAGGTGCTGTTGCTGGTGAGGAATGCAGAGAGAAAGGGTTTCCTAAGCTAGAGATCCTGTTTTTATGTAAATGTGCTTTAAAAAAAAAAAAAAAAAGGGAAGAAAGATACTGAAAATATATTTTATGGTAAGTAGTCCTTTCTCCCTAGGACGCCTCTCATCATTTTCCAGAAGTATCCAGCCATGCATTAAGCACAGGATTAGTTTTCTCATCTTGGTAACATTGTGACAGTTTAAAAATAACTCTCGTAACTAATGTAGCCTCCATACATTACAGAGTGATCATATCCCAAGAATAGGCATTGACAGATTTGAAACAATTATGTAAATTTACCTAGGGTCCTATTTAAATGCACATTTTTCAGACTTACAATCAAAAGAAAACACCTTCAACCAACCCTTAGTGATTGCTGAGGAAGCTATACCTACATGCCTGCATTAAACCCAGCACAATATGCTATAAAAACCTCATTACACATCCAAGCTGTCTTTGCATCAGCATTAAATGCTCTTCCATACACATTCTGCGAATGATACACTTAACTAATTTATAATAGCTGCAAGCTGATGGCTACAGTGAAAATTGTACTTAAAAAAAACCCCCAAACTTACCTTTTTTTTGATGTGATTTCTTTTTTTCCCTTATCAGACCACCTGATGATCCTGAACTACCTGTTAGTCAAAGGAACTCCCTAAAAGATATAAGGAAATACTCCTGGTATACCATTTTTCCCTATGAACAGCTCTACAACAATCAACTATGACTCAAACTGGAAATTTTTAGTGACAGACATGTTCATATCTTTCTCCAGTATATTAATGCTGAAGTTAGTGTTGAATTGTTATTGATATGCTGATAATGTAACACTCAGAAAACCTGTCAAAACAGCTCAGAAGGGCAAAAGACATTATCCTCTATTCTTTTGCTTCGTGAGGATTCACAACATGCACCTCACTCTCTGGAACAGTTAGGTTCAGGGTTCCCTGACAACAAACCAGGTAGATTAACAGGCATAATAATCTTTTCCTTACCAACAAGAGACCTTCCTGTATGCTTTATCATTCTTCACCTAGATTACCTGGTAGAAGATTCCAGCTGTCAACATGACCCATCTTTCAGGAGATCCCTCTCTGCAGCTACTCTTTAACTAGCCTGTCAAAAGTATGATAGAGATGACATGATGCTATCCCACTTTTCAAGTCCACTTTGGTATATGCCCTTGCCACCTGTTCACCTTTATTTTCTTATTTTTTTTGTATAATATACTGGCTTTGGTAATGAAGCTGTAAGGAACATTTTTCACCAGATCAGGAGTACGTATATTTGTGTTCACACCAATACATAAAGTTCAGAAGAATTCTAGAAGGACATAGGAAAGCTGAAGTTCTGCTGCAACAGCCATCAATATGGCTGTAGTCATATGCTCTCAGTTAATGAGTGCTGCTCATTTCAGTGAGCTGATGCCACATAGTGCTTGCAGCAGGCTGCAATTCAAAAGGCTCTGATTTTGTAAGATCCTAAAAGCAGAACAAAAGAAGATGTTATTTCACATAATAATCATAAATATGACATAGCCTGTTTGTCAGGAAGCTTGATCAGAATGAAAACTTTCACATTTTAAGTCAATAACAAGCTATTATATCCAGCTAACCTTACCTCCTGGGTAATGTAGGCAGCACCCATTAACTCTCTCTGGGATCAAAAACTGTCTGAGATACAGCTATACCTTTGATCTTGATTTAAATATTCAGGCCACAGAGAATCTAACATCTCTTTTAGTCTTGGGCAAGCAACTGAACTAATCAAGCACTGGAATATTTTGCAGCAGGAATTTTCCAGCTTAGTTATGTTTCTATGATGTGGTAGCAAAGATGCTTACAGACAATAATGAAGACTTCAGTAATGAAATTTTGAGGTGATCTGAGATCCTTAGGCCTTTTATTATGAGGGATGATCCCTCTGACATATTGACAGAATTTTCATAAATTTAAGGAGGCATAGGAGGAGACAAGGAATTCTCTCCATCACCATGTCCTAAGGTAAAACATTCTCCAATAGTCATTGAGATATTTCTGTAACACTTGAGATGACTTATCCAGAGATATTTGAGTTATTCCCCACTTGTGATTATAATTACTGTATAGACAAAGTGTTCTTTAAGGATCAGGCTGGTGTTGAGATTCAGGACTGAGCTATTCAAACTTTTATGGTTTGATGTTTGCATTATAAAATCCAGATACTTTTATTATACAACTTATATTGGACATTTGCTGCAATGGACTCTCACAATCTCAACTCCCAATTTTATATTCATATTGAGAATGACTATATTTTGCTTTAAATGTGTCCAGCTATACAGCCTCTAGTTATTGTCTCAGTTCTTTCTTTATTACTGCATTCAATCATTCTTTCTCACAAACATTCTCTCTTTTGCAATGTAACTTTGAATTACATCTCTCTTCCCCATTTGCTGGCCCTTGTTTTCTTGCACAATTTATTTAAACAGTCACCCAATATTTAATTATTCCCCCCCCCCCTTAATCATTGTGCATGTAGTAGTGGGTGGTGGGAGGGGGTATTATATTATTTTTTGATGTGCCTTTTGTAAAACAAATGAATATTTGTAACTCCTTAGCTGGGTTCTTTGTGTTTCTCAGACTACCAATGAAGAGACTGGAGAAAACTGATTTAAATACAGATTCAGAAGCTCTTCACTCTTTATCAGAACTGCAACAGCACTATAGAGACAGTAAGTGATACTGTCTGATGATCAGTTCAGTAAGAGGGTGACAATAATGCCTTTGCATCTTGATTCCTCTTCTATAATTTTAACTGAAGGTTACATAATAAAAGATTATTTTTTTTTTGGTAAGTAAACCAAGAGGAGTAAAAAAATGTATCTTTGATTTGTATTATGCAGAAAGCAAAACAAATGTTTTGTGTGCATGTTTTCTACAAAAATCAGAGTGTAGCACAGCCATTTTCTCCTCTGTGCAGGGAAATACTTTTGTGGCACTTGTCATGGATTGAGTTGAATCTGCTGCTGTTATTCATGACAGCTTCAAAAATCAAAGTACTGTCTGGAGCAAAGTATTATGGGGCTTGAGGTTTAGATACTAACATGGGAGGCTTGCTGTTCTGGTTGCTGCTTCTGGGTTCCAGGTTTTTGGGTGTTGTCTTTTCTGCTGGGATGGCAGCAGGATAAGGATGGATGAGGGAGTAGTTTTCTGGGCTTTTGGCTCCCTTGCTTCTATTTGCTGCTGCTTTGCGATGTGCTTTTGCTGCACATAGGTTAAGGTAATTATGCATTTGGTACTACGTTTATCTGATTTTGCTCAGTAAATCTATTCTTATTTTATTTATTTACTTTCCAGCTCAATCCTGAGTTTTTGTGTGTTACTTTTCCCTCACTTCTCTGTTGGGAAAACAGACAGGTTAACCTGCTCATTCAGTTTGACCAGTTATGTTCTGACTTAAACTATTACAGCACCCCACCTCCTCGGGTCCATATTAGATCTATTTGCTGCAGTCTACAATTAATGAAGTCTCATGAAACCCTGTAAAGCACCAGTTTTAACAAATGAAACAGATGTCTGAATAGATTGTGTGCCTCTATTTCACTATTTCAGTGAAGGAGAGAAGAGAGGAATCCTTGTTCACTACTTCCTCTAAATATTGACAATATTCTTCCCAGTACCAGAGTAGAACTTGATTTAGAGGACATTTCTTCCCAAAGGTAGCTCAAATGATTAATGTGCAACAGAAGTGGATTGCTGAACCTTTATGGGTTTTAATCAAAATTAAAGATTTCAATTTTTCTTGTCTTATTCTGTGGTTTAAGATTAATATTTTATCTGTTTGATTAACATTGTTCCTTTTTATGAAACAAATTTCAGATGGATATGGTAAGTGCATTTCAAAAGATATTGATAAAAGCCAAAGGCTATAGGGATGATTTGCTGTGGTTGTGCTAAAAGTAGATTTTGTAAGTTTTTTAAAAAATATGAACAGAATCCCAGGAGTTTTCCCAAAAGTAGACAGGTTCAAATATCATTCAGAGGAAATGTGTTTTCACTCATAAAATCCAAGAATGATTAATTTCTTTAACTGTTCATAATCAGTTTCTACCATTCAGTGAAGATTCTGCCTATTTGCTTATGCCTATTTGCACCTGCTGGGGCCCTGCCCATTTAACCCTGCAAGGGTTAGTAAATGGTACTTTTAGGGGTTTCAGAATCTTTATTTAGAAGCTTTATTTGGCAACCAACTGACTTGAAACTTAGGTAGTGGCAAAGAGGGCAGTTTAAGTTCAGATTGCAATCACACATAGTCTGAGATTTTAAATGTTAATAGTTGTTTGTTAGAATCATAGAATCAATAAGGTTGGAAAAGACCTCAAAGATCATCAAGTCCAATCTGTCACCCAAGACTGCATGACTAAATAAACCATAGCACCAAGTGCCACATCCAATCCCCTCTTGAACACCTCCAGGGACGGTGACTCCACCACCTCCCTAGGCAGCCCATTTCAATGGCTAACAACTCTCTCTGTGAAGAACTTTCTTCTCACCTCGAGCCTAAACTTCCCCTGGTGCAGCTTGAGACTCTGTCCTCTTGTTCTGGTGCTGGTTGCCTGGGAGAAGAGACCAACCCCCTCCTGGCTACAACCTCCCTTCAGGTAGTTGTAGACAGCAATAAGGTCTTCCCTGAGCCTCCTCTTCTCCAGGCTAAACAATCCCAGCTCCCTCAGCCTCTCCTCATAGGGCTTGTGCTCAAGCACTGCATGGGGTTGCTGTGGACATAGTGCAGCGCCAGGCACTTGGACTTGTTGAATGCCATCATGTTGGACTCTGTCCATCTGTCCAGCCAGTCAAGGTCCCTCTGGAGAGCCCTTCTACCCTCTAACATATCAACATCTGCTCCCAACTTGGTGTCATCTGCAAATTTGCTGATGACTGACTCAATCACCTCATCCAGATCATCAATGAAGACATTAAACAGGATGGGGCCCAGCACTGATCCCTGGGGGACACCACTAGTGACTGGCTGCCAGCTGGATGTGGCGCCATTCACCACCACTCTCTGGGCTCAGCCCTCCAGCCAGTTCCTAACCCAGCACAGAGTGCTGCTGTCCAAGCCATGGGCTGACAACTTGGCCAGGAGTTTGCTGTGGGGGACAGTGTCAAAGGCCTTGCTGAAGTCCAGGTAGACCACATCCACAGCCCTCCCCACACCCACCAGGTGGGTCACCTGATCATAGAAGGAGATCAGGTTGGAGAGGCAGGATCTGCCCTTCCTACATCCATGTTGGCTGGACCTGATCCCTTGGCCATTCTTCAGGTGTGCAGTGATTGCCCCCAAGATGATCTGCTCCGTAGTTTTCCCTGGCACTGAGGTCAGGATGCCAGGCCTGTAGTTTCCAGGTTCCTACGTCTGACCCTTGTTGATGCTTGTTTGGTGATCTCGATGTAGTAAGCTGGGTGATCATTGTCCAGCTCTTATTAATGAGCAGGTACTGCAAACCATGGAATCACCACCATAGTTTGGTAAAAGAAGGGCAAGAAGAACCTCCACTCCTTACTGGACCTGGAGGGGAACACGGTGACCGAAGATGAGGAAAAGGCTGAGGTCCTGAACGCCTTCTTTGCCTCGATGTTTAACAGCAAGGTAGGAGTCCTAGATGAGTGGCCTCCTGAGCTGGGTATTAGGGTCGGGGAGCAGTGTAATGCCCCAGAAATCCATGAGGAATTAGTCCGGGACCTGCTGAGCCACTTGGACACCCATAAGTCCGTGGGACCGGATGGGATCCATCCTAGGGTGCTGAGAGAGCTGGCAGATGAGCTGGCCAAGCCGCTCTCCATCATTTTCCTCCAGTCCTGGCTCACTGGAGAGGTCCCAGATGACTGGAAACTGGCCAATGTGGTGTCCATCCACAAGAAGGGACGGATGGAGGAACCCGGAAACTACAGACCAGTCAGCCTGACCTCAGTGCCAGGGAAAGTGGTGGAGCAGATTATCCTGGAGGCAATAACTGCGCACCTGAAGGATGGCCAAGGGCTCAGGTCCAGCCAACATGGATTTAGGAAGGGCAGGTCCTGCCTCACCAACATGATCTCCTTCTATGATCAGGTGACCCATCTGGTGGACGTGGGGAGGCCTGTGGATGTAGTCTACCTGGACTTCAGCAAGGCCTTTGACATTGTCCCCCACAGTAAACTGCTGGCTAAGCTGTCAGCTCGTGGCTTGGACAGCAGCACTCTGTACTGGGTTAGGAACTGGCTGGAGGGCCGAGCCCAGAGAGTGGTGGTGAATGGTGCCACATCCAGCTGGCGGCCGGTCACCAGTGGCGTCCCCCAGGGATCAGTGCTGGGCCCCATCCTCTTTAACATCTTCATTGATGATATGGATGAGGGGGTTGAGTCAGTCATCAGCAAGTTTGCAGATGACACCAAGTTGGGAACGGATGTTAGTCAGTTAGAGGGTAGAAAGGCTCTGCAGAGGGACCTCGACCGACTGGACAGATGGGCAGAGTCCAATGGGATGGCATTTAACAAGTCCAAGTGCCGGGTGCTGCACTTTGGCCACGGCAACCCCATGCAGAGCTACAGGCTGGGGTCAGAGTGGCTGGAGAGCTGCCAAATGGAGAGGGACCTGGGGGTGCTGATTGACACCCGCCTAAACATGAGCCAGCAGTGTGCCCAGGTGGCCAAGAGGGCCAATGGCATCCTGGCCTGTATTAGGAATGGTGTGGCCGGCAGGAGCAGGGAGGTCATTGTGCCCCTGTACTCTGCATTGGTTAGGCCACACCTTGAGTACTGTGTCCAGTTCTGGGCCCCTCAGTTTAGGAAGGACATCGAGATACTTGAACGTGTCCAGAGAAGGGCAACAAGGCTGGTGAGAGGCCTTGAGCACAAGCCCTATGAGGAGAGGCTGAGGGAGCTGGGATTGTTTAGCCTGGAGAAGAGAAGGATCAGGGGTGACCTCATTGCCCTCTACAACTACCTGAAAGGTGGTTGTAGACAGGAAGGGGTTGGTCTCTTCTCCCAGGCAACCAGCACCAGAACAAGGGGACACAGTCTCAAGCTGTGCCAGGGGAGGTTTAGACTCGAGGTGAGGAAAAAGTTCTTCACCGAGCAAGTCATTCGTCATTGGAATGGGCTGCCCAGGGAGGTGGTGGAGTCACCGTCCCTGGAGGTGTTCAAGGGGAGATTGGACGTGGCGCCTGGTGCCATGGTCTAGTTGTGGGGTCTGTTGGGACAGGTTGGACTTGATGATCCTTGGGGTCTCTTCCAACCTTGGTTATACTGTGATACTGTGATACATAATTTCTATACAGAACATGTGATTTTGGTAGAAATGAGGCCAAATTTGAACTGTATAGAAGTTCTCCCCATGTGTCCCTAAGTAAAGCTACTAGAAAAAATAAGTTTGGCAAGCAACATGTAAAAAAACTTTTCTTTCAGACTAAATAAAGTCAACATTCTGCCTAGGAGCCCATTTGTTCATCAATGAGCTACACTTACCTTTACAAAACCTTACAAGACACTCATAAAACAAGAAGGGAGATGTTGGTAAAACAAGGAAGTAGCTTGTTCTGTAAAACATAAGATAATACACTGTGAAGCTGGGGGCATATGTGGAAGGTGGGGAGATTATCACTGCTCCCTGGATGTCTGCTACTGTTCTCTGGTCACGGTGGCATAGTGTTAAGTGAAGCTTTGTTCTGGATGAGTACTACTTCTGTTGTGTTCCCAGAATAAAACTGTGTGAATTCTGTTTGCTGTGGTAAAGCAAAATATTTGTTAAGGTTTGCCTTGTAATTTGTCCTCCTCACTGTTCATTGTGCCTGTAAACTGCTTGCAGTGAAGAATCTCTGAGTAGTGATTACTTGCAAGTGGAATAGCATTTAAAAGAGATGCCTGAATTAGGCATTTGAGCTCTACATTATGAGCTGAATCTTAGGTGAGTATCCTGCAGCATCCCAGATTATCCAATGTGCAGCCTTTATAAAGGTTAGAGTGCTTATTCAGACATTTAAATTAGGCACCAAAAATACAGACTATGAATCTTGTGGCAGGTACAACTGCCCTGACAGAAACACAGGCATCTGAGAAATGGCTGAGGCTTGCTAAAGGCTGATGAAGATCAGCTTGGCTCCTCTAACTAGCACCTCCTGGCCCAGGCTCTTAGGCTGGTTTTGTGTGGTTCTGTGGGCTTGGCATGTTGACTAATTAGAAGTGACCACAGTGTACCCTTGCCTTAGGGTATAAATGGAGTCCTGCTACAGAGCCATTTTGAGTTGGTCTCCACACAGCAAGTAGCTTGTCATCTGGATCCTCTCTCCTTAGAATGGGATGCCATTGAAGGACACTTCCTCAGATTGAGCAAGTCTTCACCCCTGCCTTTGTGAGTATATATTTTGGGTATCCTTGAGTGGGAGATTTCCCCTGTATGAGTGAGTGTGTGCACATTTTGATTCATTTGACGTGGCACTTGGTGCCATGGTCTAGTTGTGAGGTCTGTTGGAACAGGTTGGACTTGATGATCCTTGGGGTCTCTTCCAACCTTAGTTACTGTGATACTGTGATACTGTGATCTTTGTTTAAGAAGCTTAAGGTTAAAGCTGAATTGGTTGTGTAGTAGAATATTCCTGACCGATGCCTGAATTTGTAATTTAATTATGTTGGAAGAAGTGCCAAGTAATTTTAGCTGCAATAAATCCACATTTTTGGGTGGCTGTTGCTGTCTGTTTTGTGAGTGCTTCCATGACAAGTGTCCCCCCTGGTAAAGGTGTTTGATAACATGAGGTTTTAATTGTGTTGACAGTGTTGGAGGCATTGCCTTATTTCCTTTGAGTACTCTATGGACATAATGAAATTAAAGCAGGGAAACTAATTTGTGATGATTGCAGATTAAGCAGCATAAAACAGTGAGGGCAGACCATGAGTTTCACTAGAGCCTGTGTCTTTAGTGCATGACCCAGTCTTGATGGTATCATGCTGCTGAACCAACAGCTGATCCATCTGCAGCAGTTCAGAGGTCTGCAAGCAGGGCAAAAACCCTTCTGAATTCTGAAGTCTTTAATTCATTGCTAAACTGTAAACAGCAGTTGTTAGGCTTGTAATTATTTGGAAATGTAAAATACCCAGCTCATGCCTGCCTTAAGCAAAGAATGTTTTCTTAAGGGAATTTAGGATTGGTTTGAACCTTTGGCTTCCTTAATCTAATTGCCTGTTAGTAGCTGTCTGACTGCGTGACTATTCCAGCTTGCATTAACAAACTTCTTTTTGCCTGGGCTTCATATTTCAAATTAGCAATTTGTAAATATGTTAGGGAATTCTCTGGACTATTCCTTCTTTTGAATAGAGACTCATGAAAAATGCTTCCTTAAATAAAATCTTAGTGGCAAAGCAGTTCAAAAAGCACCACCTTGCATTCCATATGCCTTAGAAAAAAAATGATTATTTTTTCACTTAATTTTGTTCCCCTGCTCTTCTGCTGTGTTTAAAGGCAATGTACCATCATCATAAAGGAAACTTTTGAGCACCATAAATCATTAATTTCCCCTCTATAATACTCAGCTCCTCCCATTTGGGAGGACTTCCACCTTTACCGTTTGTGTAATAATCTATGCTGTATTTCTGCCTGCCACGTTGATTTATCATTTGTTAACAAATCAGCCTGTATAGAAAAGCTGCTGCTTTTCCATTCAGTCTTGGAAATGTTTGGGATGCTCTATGAATGATATCTAGGATATGAGCACAGAGGAAGATGGAGTTAAGATTTTTATTATTTTAAATAAAAATTTACATGTGTATGATTGAAAGAGATCCAATTTCACCTTTACTTTCCAGTGCTGAAAAAATTGCTTTTGGGGTTGTAAGCAGGCTAGGCTTCTCTTTAACAGTTGCCCCCTTCCCTTTCCAAATCATGGAACCTCTTATATAAAATACCAAGCAGCTGGCTTGGTGGTGAAAAAATGCATATAATAGTTCATGTGCATGAGAGTGTCCCGGGCCTTTTCTCACATTTGTATCTGTAATGAACAAAGACTTAAAGTAGAAGAGAGAAGGTCTGGAGAGCTAACATTAATCCCAAAGTTTCCCCAATCACTCAGTGTGACCAGATACAAAGCATTAGGCCTCTTTGCACTTGAGCTACAGAATTGGTGTGAGGCTTTAGAAATAAAGCAATCCAAACACATTTTAGAACTTCATAAATTAATTTTAAACACAGTGGTGGCTGCAAGATCCACCGTTGCTCACTTTTATTTTAGTTTCCCAAATACAAGATAGTCTGCAGAACCTCCACTGTGAAACCATCTAAGTCTATCAATAACTAGAATCATACTCCTGAGGAGGAGGTCATGGTCTTGACTAGACATGAATCTCAGTACAGGGTGGTCCTCTTTGATCCATGATCCTGAGCGGGGTTGTTGTGGCCAAGGTGCAGCACCAGGCACTTGGACTTGTTGAATGCCATCATGTTGGACTCTGTCCATCTGTCCAGCCAGTCAAGGTCCCTCTGGAGAGCCCTTCTACCCTCTAACATATCAACATCTACTCCCAACTTGATGTCATCTGCAAATTTGCTGATGACTGACTCAATCGAAGACATTAAACAGGATGGGGCCCAGCACTGATCCCTGGGTGACGCCACTAGTGATTGGCTGCCAGCTGGATGTGGCGCCATTCACCACCACTCTATGGGCTCAGCCCTCCAGCCAGTTCCTAACCCAGGACAGAGTGCTTCATTCATCTATCCCCAGGTCTAGATAACTTTAGCATGTAAACCCAGGATGTCATCAGACGGCAGACTATTCAGTCTTGAGTCAGAAGTCCTGCATCCTAATTCGTTGCACAGGGATAAGAAAGTGCATATGAGCAAGATCAACAAATCACACAGGAATATGTGCAGGTGCTGTTTAGAAAGGCTTAAGAGAGAATCCCTGCCTTGTAAAGAAGTTACTGGAAGATGGAAAATACCTATTAAAATCTAGGATAGCTCAGCTCTTTCCAAAAAGAGGCGAAACGAGACATGTTCTTTCCATTAGTCATGTTAATCTTTGGATTCCAAAACTTTTATTTCCCTTTCCTCTCTTCCAATGAATAATTAAGTATCTATTGGGATAGAAAAAAATATGAGGGAGGCTGACCTGACACATGAGCTATGAGCCAATGGTACCTTATTTCCTAAGGAACGTAGAAGCAATTTTTTTCTGATCTTCCCCATTAACATCTTAATTTCCCAATACACTTCTAAGAGAATTAGATTAATCACTCTCACCACTCTGCCAACTTTAATCGGAAACAGTGACTGCCTGTGAATAATAATTTTTTTCTCATTTGCAGCTCCAGATGTTTGTACAATAAACTACCACTTCCTTTGCCTATGTTTAAAGCTTACCAGAGGTTTAGTTTCAACTCATTAACTCAAATCATGAAGAACTTGGGATTTTGGAAACAGGTCTTAAGCTTCCCTAAACTGTGGACCTTTTAATTAATATGTGCTGAAACTGTTTCTCAAATAGTTTAGTCTGCAGCTGTTCTGGACAAGATGAAACAGCTGACCAACCTCTGGGCTGGGAAACCCAGCAAAAGTGTAGGGCTCTGAACATGGAGACAGCTCTCAGAAAAGATGGATTTTGAGAATACATGAGGAGATCTTGGATACAACTACTGTAGCCAGTTCAGGCTTAGAAACTTCAAGGCCTTTCTCACAAAACCCAATGCAGAGTACTGAGTATGCTCTTGTACCTTCCAAACTTTTTTGGCACATGCTCTTGGTATTATTATACACCTGGCCTTCCTAACTGGCTCCTGCAGAGCCCTTCCACCACCCACATTTCCTTTCAGAACCCCTCCAGTTTTGTTGTTTTTACATCCACATAGCTTGTTTTTGCTTTAAGCCATGCTCCACCTCCTTTTGCCAGCAGGAGAAAAAGCAACTCATGGATGAGCTTGTTACGCCTCTTATCTCTGACTTGTCTACTTCAGAAAGGCTACTTTTAAAGGAAAGGATATCTATTATTCAGTACTTACAAAGCATGCTGCACAAGGGAAGGCTCATTTGTAATTAGTTTTATTTAAAGGAAGTAATTTCAAAATTTTGCTGGAGTTCAGTGCATCTACTAAAATGCGTATGAAAGCACACACATTCACCCTGTCTTGTTTGATGTCCCAAACTATTCTGGAACAATACCAGTTCTGGACCTTAGTACCATCAAATCAAATACACTTAACATCATTAGCATAAATTTCCAGTTGATGCATTTTCTGAGCAGTAAGGGTATTAGAATATGACCTTCACCCTTTCCTTTTCTATACTTTGAGATCTGTGGATGGGACAAAAGTAGTTAACAGTTTCTATTTCTAGGTAACCAGATGTATTATTTTCCATTTGGAAAGTTTTCTTTTACTCTTGTATTTGAAAACTCTGTGCACTAACAAGAAAAGTGAAGCTTGAAGCAAGCAAGTACAAATTTTCCAAACAATCAACAACAGATCATTATTTCTACCTGCAAGTTTGTCATGCCTATATTAATAAAGCCCCAGAATACTAGCTGGCACTGACAGAGCAATGCACTCTATGTTTTATGAACTATGTATGCAGCTCCCTCTGAATGTGATAGAGACACAAATTCATGCAATTTTCTATCAAGAGCCTGCTTTTTAATCACAGGCTAACATCCATCCAAATTAAAGAAATGTAGCTCTTTTCACAAAGAGAATGAAAGAGTCTTATGGCTTCTAACAGTCTGATTTATTGTAACATTGACAATATTTGGAACAAAATTTTAGTATCAGTGCTGTCACTTTAATCATAAGTTAAACATAATTCTTACACTGAAGAGCTCAGAAATTACTTAATTTTTAAAAGGAAATGTATTGCAGTGTGTAGGCAGGTGTGCAATTCCTTCTTACACAGATGAGGAAAGGAAATGTCATGCGAGCAAATTATTTATCAAGGTGTCTGTTTGGTCTTTTGTCCATCTTACAAGCGGCATTATATTGGATAGGTAGCTACAAGTCCAAGTAACTCTACTTAAATTCACCCTTTAGAGGCTGCTTATATATGACTACTGATGATCTAATTAAAAGGTAACATCTCCTTTAAGATGGAACATGCTTCCATTAGGATGGAGACAAACTACTAAGAGGCATTTACCTACTACTTCTGGGAAGCATGTTGTAGTCTAATACAGGAAAGCTGAGAATCACTTCTCCATTGTAATCAGGTTTATAGTATATCAGTTTCCTGTATGTACATCAACAGTGGTCCAACATTCTGTGTTTCTCCAGAAAAAGATAATCAAAACAGTTTAATGAGGTAACAAACCCAGCTGCCCAGCTAAAAACTGGAAGAAGCAGCTGGGACCTTTGTTATGACAGAGGATAAACTGAGCATGGCTTAAGGAACAAAAAGGACAGACAGATGTGGAGAGAAAATAAGATTGGTTTACAGAGAAAGAAACAATGGGGTTATTAGAACAAGTGAAGATATCAGGACATCTCTATAAGCTGCAGTAATGCAACAGATCAGTTGTTGCACTGAGAACAAACTAAAGTAAGTCTTTCACCGGTGTTAAATCAGACCCACAACAAAGCTTCACACCTGATATTTAAGTTTGTGCTTGCAGTTTCTAATGGTGGAGATATGTAGCCAGCTGGATTGAATTCTCATTCCAGCTAATCACTGGGACATGAAGGGGCTTGAGCAAGATCTCAAAAGCCAGTAAAATAAAAATAGTCTTTGGTGTTGATTTATAAGGCCAACAGAGATATTTTCATGGGAAGCAACAAAAGCAAAATCAGAAGGGAAACTAACCCTGTTTACCAGATGGGAAAGACTGAGGGGGAGTTTATAGCTGGCAGATACAGAGCAGGCATTTTACAGCTGAAAAATGAAATTAAAGTTGCAATTTTCCCATATTTAAAGGGTCAAATGCCAGAAATTTATAAGAACAAGTATCTGTTTTGCACATATCATTACTGTGGGTGAACAGAGAAATTGTGTTTCAATATTCAATACAGTTAAATTTAAAGCCTTATAAAAGGGACTTTCTTCCATGGGAAAATTATTCTTCTTTTCCTATCCTTCACACTTTAATTGTAGGTGGATAAGTTAGGACAAAAGCAGCAAAATCCTTTTGAATCCTCTGGGCTGAGGTGTGGTGCTACACAAGACAAAACGGTTATACACAAGGAATTTCTAGAGCAGATAATCTTTTCACCTAAGTAACAAAAATTAGACAGTAAGTCTTTACAGTTTTCCAGTCAAAAGATTTTAAATACACATTATTCAATCATTTTTTGTTTTCCAAATTCCTGGGTTAAGACAACCACCTCCCACGAGCCCATCTCACCCAGACAGACAGGAGGGAAAGTAACACAAAAACCTCTCTGAGCCAAGATAGAGTCTTACTGTAAATGAGAAAATATAATGCACCGTTACTTTAGCCTATTGCAGAAAAGTGCAGCAAAATGCAGAAGCAGCAGCAGAAGCCAGCAATCAACCCCCCCCACAGCTAGCCAGCATGAAAGACCAACACCCCAAAACCAGAAAACAGAAGCAGCAACTGCAACATGTTACAATCTCAATTTGAAGCCCCATGATACTTGGCTCTAGCCAGCACTTTTCATTTTGAAGCTGTCATGATGGCAGCATGGTATTAAATATCATCAGGACATTCAACTCAACCCAGACATTAGTCTCATGAGGAAATGGGGTTACCTGCTTGTCTTGACAAACTCTTAAATTCTAGATGTGTTTTTATTTAGAAATCTGTCAGGGTTTTAGTTTAAAAAGCATAGATACTTCATATTTATACATTTTGTTTCACGGTGACAGATTGAAGAGGGGATAGGAAAACACATATTTGCATCTGTGTAAATAAAAAGAAAGATAGTCATACCTGGTAGTAACATTACTAAACCACATTGTGCTTTGAAGTTAAGATATTATTCTCTAGATGTACACAGGACTTGGGTAGAAAGCTTATCAGCATTTCAGATCTCTGTATTGATGACAACTGTGTCACTTCCAATTATAGGAGCTTGTTTACAGATGCTATAGGGTGAAGTGCTTTCCTAAGACATGCTTTCTCCCTCCCTTCCTTCCAGAAAAAGTTAAAGGCAAACATACAGTTTTGCTTTCACTAAAAGTTCCTTTCATTGTTTAGCTGAGAGACTCTGACAACTTTATCCTTTAGAACATGCACACCTGCAGGTGAAATTGGTGTAGAGGGATGCTGTGACTTAAAACTTTTGAACTCCATTGTAATTTACAATATAAAACAAAAGAAGGTGATGAAGTTGTCTCAGTGTGAAAAATGTAAATAATCAAGTCTGAAAATACTGTATGTCAATGTTTTCCACTTTATTTATTTATTTTTTTCCCCTGGCAAGTGTGTTTGTGTGTTATTCCTGTTTCAGCAGCAATGTAGGTTCTCACTGGATAGACTTTCAGTGAAGACTGACTTTCTCTGTGGGTATGCAGTATATTGCGGTGTAGCCTCTATATTCATGCTATGTGCACAATTCCATATTTTATTTAATACTTTCCTAGTGCTGGCATTGTTCATACACCTTATCTCTAGGATTCCTGAAAATCTTGTAGAGAATCAGGAATTTCAAGAGATTGTATTAGCTTTGCAAAATACTAATTTTGTCTCTGCTTGCATGGGTCTAGAGAGCTAAAATAGCTCTAGTTGTACTGGGTCACAGAATACTAAGAAATGTTTTTTGTTTTATAGCAAGATATTTAAATAGGCAGAGGATTCATACTGAGAAGACAATGTGGACTATGTGTCTCTGTTGTATAGCATGAGAATCTGGATACACTACTCTATGCTGAAGACCTTTTCATAGTAAATTCTGTATAGATGTAACAGTTTACTTAGCAGGACTGTACTACAGACCAAATAGGCACATGGCTAAGTAGGACAATACTATGAGAGGAGAAATGGAAATGGTAATCTCCAATGTAAGAGTAGATGAGGTATGTAATAACAAGATGGGACCCGTCAATGGTGGTACCTGTACAGCTATGAAGAGCAGCAGCTGAGTTAGTTCACTTCCTTATGTCCCAAGAATTTAAACAGTTTTCATTTTTAAAGATGTCCAAAATCAATTGGCATCCACTTACCAAGACTTTTTCTGTTCACTCTGTAGTTTATTGCTTGTGTAATATTTTCTGCTAAATCATTGAAAGATGAGATTCACTGAAGAGTTAAATAGAGAATAGGAGAAGGGGAGATTTCATAATATGGGCTATAGAATCCCCATGTACCATTACATTGCATCCGAAGCACAGGGTATGTGTGATACATATCTGCTATGAGAGGACAACTGTGATAGCCTTATGCCTTTGCTCACCATAGAGTGAAGGTATGCTGCCCTGCTCTAGGGAGTTAAAAGTCATGCCTAGCCAAACAAGGACATTTGTCAAGCTGCTTATGTATTCTGTATCAGTGACAATAAACCCTTTGAGGTTATTATTATGTGCTTCTGGGCATCAGTAATAATCTTTAAATTCTACCACAATAAATAAAAACCAAAGGCATTTACTTAAATTCTAACAACTTTATATGCAGTTGAGCAGAGCTCAACTGTTATGACAAGATTTTCCTACAGGATGACAAATGAGGAAGCCACATTAAATGGTGGCTCTTTCTTTTCACTTCTATGTGTTTCCTCTGGCAATCTGAGATCGCTGGACCACACTTCCCTCAACCTGCCATCTTGCAGGTGATCTGGAAGTCAAATCTGGGCCCTCTGCCAAAGCTAGCCCCTTGACTTTACTCTGCTATGCTTTTCAATAAAACTTCTGTTTCAGAAAGTAAATTCATAGTGTATAATAAAATCTTTCTGAATTTAGACTCCAATTTCGCTTTTTCAGGTGTGAAGAAAGTTTGAGTTAGAAAACAGCTGATCTACCTTCTCATGTGTGGAAAGTTATTACACAGGCAGGTCACAAATCCTTTCTTTCTTTTTTTTTTTTTTTTTTTTCTTTTTTCCCTCTTTTCACAAATACTTCTTAAATGAGTTTCCAAAATTAATGGCTAAATTGTGCAATGTTTGACACATTTCTCGTATTCCGTGAACTAGAAGTCAGCCACCTGACTTCTGGAGTTTTCAAAACATCCATCTATCATGCTGTGTATTGATCTTTGTGCTTCGTAGGGAAGTGTCAAGGATGGAAATATAGCATAAAACATTATTTCAATCATTTGCCCTAAGCTACACCAGCCTTTGGTTGATCATTAAATTTCAAGTGTTGATATATTGGTCATTCAATTAAGATGAATTACCAAGTATTTCCCTTTCCAGTTCCCTCTAGTTCTACCTGTCTGAGGATACAAACCAGGGTGAACACTTATATGATGTACCTCTCAGTTCTTTTACAGGCTCCAAACACTAACCAATATTGCTATCATCATTTCATTTCTCTAGAAAGGAATAGTAACTAAATGTTGTACTATGGCACTGGAGTGTATTGTGTTCTTTTGCTGGTAGCTGAAGGATTTTTTAACATCCCTATGCTTTTGCACCAGCTCTGGCTACCAGTTATCCTATTTTCTTCAAGTTTTGAGTTGCTGTTTTCATGTTGGCAGAAATCAGTGAGTCTTCAGTGATAACAAACAATTCTTTGCAACAGTGACTGTAGATATTAAATTCTCCAAGAGGGTCTATATGGAAACTAGAGCTAAGCTAGAGGGGAAACTTCACAACCAAATTTCTAGTACCAGTGGAAGCAGAAGTAGGCGTTGCCTCCCTTTGGCCATTCATTCTTGTCCTTGGAATGGCCTACTGGGCTGGTTTGGAAGAAATGCTTGTATTAGCTGCTCTGTGGTATGCTGAATTGGGGAAGGAGGAAGGTGGCAGAAGATCAACTACCAAAAAAAAAAAAAAGTCTTGGAAGCTGGTGGTGTCAGTTACCCAGAGCAGTTCATGCAGTTTCACTGCTGAAATTTTACCTGCATCTTAGAGTTCAAAGTTCAGATTTATGGCAGATCAGGTTTCAGATTTTCATTCAGATACATCTGGGTGAGAGTCTGGAAAGAGTCCTTGTCTGGTCTTGGTTTGGCTTGATTCTAACTAAAACCACAGGAGCTGCTTCGTAGAACCAAAGAACTGTAAACCAATCAGACTGAGCTTCAAATACTGGCTTATCTTAAAGTGATGTTTTCATTATTATGGGCTTAGTTTTTGTGGGGGATTTTCCATGTACCCCACTGCCTATGGGGTTTTGCAAAAAGGTAGAGTTAAACCAGAAAATGTTCTTGTGTGACATACAGGGTGCAAAAAACCATTCCAGATCCACATCACTCGCAATGTGAGTAGAAAAGCCACTGCAGCATTGCTGAGGCAACTTACCGTCAATCTACATAAATGTGGCTATTCACTTACAGGGATGTAATTCAGGCCATTCATTTGGTAAATACCACAGATTTCCATTGAATAATGGTGAGTTGATGAGCCTGATTTAGTTAGACACTATAATTAATTGTTCTAAAAATGTCTGAGCAAAGGGGTATCATCAAATAATCAATCATCCAGTGGCTTTTAATTGAGACAGTTACGTCTGTTTTTTGTTGTTAGCCTCTCAGAAGTTTAGGATACTGCTTTGAAGATCAGAAAATAATATCTGTGTTTATAAAGATATGGATTAAAAAAGGACAGAATTCATGTGTGGTTCAATTAAATGTCATAGACTGGCAGATACAATGAAAATACTCTATTTGCTCTACTGTTAAAAGTTAATGATGTGTGTATATAATAACTTAAAATCTAATGTTTTCAAGTACTAGCTATGGATTTTCCAGAACAGCTGGATACAGCATGCATGCTAATTCAGAAAGCAGCTGGATTTTTCCTCTGCTGTTGTGAACAAGCAAAATTTAAATAGAAGGGTGCTATGTAGTGCCAAACATAATTTCCAAGTGTTTGTGTTCTCCTGAGATGTTTTAATTGAATTTAGAAGTTTAAACTAGTTCAGTAAGTGCAATGCAATGGGATGTGAAAGGTCCTGTTCACCACACTTTGCTGCACACAGTATGTAAGACCTTTTGCTCATTTTTAAAGCCTGGAAGTAAAAATTTCTAAGTATTAGCAGCTCTTAAAGTCATGTTAGGGATTGCAAAGTGTTATAGAGATATTCAAACATTGGACTGCCTCCACATGCTACATTATGTATCTTTCTAATCCTAAACTAGAATGTTTTTAGGTTTTGTTTTTTAATAGCTGTATGAGCAAAAGCAAGAGAAATCTGTTATTCATGTCTGCAAGTGTCTGGAGAAAAAGGTCCTGTACTTTTAAATTCTTCCATTCTCAACACCCACCTTTGCTACAGGATGTCACTGTCTTTATTCTTTCCAGATTGATATATCCCCAGAGAAAATATGACTTTATTATTCCAATTTTTACAAGTTGGATTTTCTGTCATTGTTTGTGCTGAAATCTTTACCATCTCTTCTTTCTTTTGTTCACTCAGCATGACTATCTGGTATATGCAGTAATTCAGTTTATCCTTATCAGACATGTGGTCCCACAGTAACAGTGGGGAATATCTTCATTATTAATAATGAGTACAGCAGTCTGCTTATGGAACTTATGTCTGCATATTTGTGGAGTTTGTCTAGTGTTATCTGTCCTCTGCTAATTAGAATTTAGCTGACAAAGGCATAGAGTGAAAAGGAGGGAGGACATTTTTGCTTTGACTGCTTATTATAGTCAGTTCTTGTGTCTATACTGCAGATTGCAGCACAGAAGATATGCATGTAAGTTCAGCTTTAAATTAATATGCCCAGATAATAAGCAGAATTTAACCACTGAAATAAGGATCTTCATGTAAAATTCCCAAAGACAACAAACTGGCAATGCTAAATGTTAAAATCTCTTCTTCCCAGGCCCAGCTCTGCTACCTCCTCCCCACCAGTGGCATAGGGAGTCAAGGAACAGGGATTGTGGTCAATGCTAGACTGTTCTGTGTTTCCTCCTCAGGGGGAAATCTCACAGACCTCCCCTGCTGCAATGTAGTGTCCTTCCCACAAGAAACAGTCCTCCACAAAATTCTCCTACCAGCAAGGGTCTCTTCTATGGGCTATGATCCTCCCAGTGATGGATCATGATATCATGGGACTCCCTCAGATTCACAGCCTTCTTCAGGATCAATCCTCTATTCCAGTGTGGGGTCCTCCAAGGGCTGCATGTAAAATCATTGATTGCTATGAGCTACAGAGGCTCAGCCTGCCATCTCATTACAGGCCAAAGGGGAATGGCTGCTCCAGAATACCTTCTTCCCTCCTTCCACAATGACCATGGCTGTCTATCTAAATAAAAAGAAATCCCAAAAAAACTTGCCCAACAGGTTTTCCCCTCTTAAATATGTTATCTAAGAGGTGCTGATTGCCTCTGCCTTGGCCACAGTCAGGTCTGACTTGGAGTTGGGAGTGATTCCAGAAGCTCCTTACAGGACCTAAGCTCATAGCCCCCTCCCCTGCTATCGAACTGCCACACCACCAGACAGGAACACAAGGTATACACTGATTTGCTGTCAGAGTTTTACTGTTACTCTGTCTGCTCCATGCCAGTAGTCTGAGAGCTCAGCCTCAGGCTAGACAAGTATCAAGAAGGAGCTTCTAAGACACAGTTTAGTATACAGCAGCAAATATTCAGTGATGAACTTCATGTGTTCCTGCCATGTGTTTTGCCTATAACAATGTCTGTGAAAGGGGGGGAAAGTATTTTGTCAGTCTTGAGTTTTTCAGGTTTTAGTTTCTTTGGCTGCAATTTTGACAGTTCTTATGTTGCAGGAGAGAGGAATTAGGTGTCAGTGTTGCATGAGTCCAAACCACATCATGCTGTTCTGTCCCATGGTCTGGAATGCTTTTGTTTCAGAGCATTGGCACCACATGATAGGAAAGGGGCCACATGTCAAGGCTGCAGGTAGAAAGGGCTGGTTTCAACAGGGTTTCTTGGAGGGTGGGCCATTTCATACATTCCTCATTGGGGAGCTTCAGTGCTGTGTCAGGACTTTTCTCCAGCTCCATAAATCAAGTGAGTCATGGAGTGGAAAACATACTGTGATGCACTCTGAAATGTAGATGAGGTACTAGTCATGAGCAAGCATAAAAGTAGAAGAAACCTGTGAGCTTTGTTTCAATGAATACGACTTCATAGACCCGAACAAGGAGTTTCCTTCAACAGCTCAGGCAGTTGGAAGTTTTATTTAGATACATAGTATTTTTAAAGCAAAGTGGAGAAACCCTGTGTCGATGATACCAGTGTTTTTTTGCCAAACAGCCCTGGATTGCTACATATTTATTCTATCGAGGTAGTTAATCTTCTGGAAGAACTTTATACATCTGAAAGTAAATAAGAAAAGGTTGTTTTCCACTACTTGCTTTTCTACTCTGAAGAAACAACCACAAAAGTGTAATAAGAGAGCTGCATCCCAAATCTGAAAGTAAGTTTGAGGGGTACATCTTAAAGACAAACTCTGAGCCACAGCATGTACTGCTGGCATTGATAAAACAGTCTATTTCAAACAATAAGCCAATACAGAAAAACAAAAAAAGAAGAGTGGGAAAAAAACCTCAAGAAAAGAAATAGCAGTTTGTCAATGGCACTAATATGTAGGGATGTTCTCCCTGTCAAGCTCTGAGGCAGCATGGGGAAGCTGTTTCTTTTTCCATTCCCCAGAAGACTGCAATAGTGAATGAAAACAGTTGGGTGTTTATCTCTTCCCGGTAACATTTCAGAATGTTTGGGCCCCTTGGTGTGACAAGGGAGACAATGTTTATATTTCCCCCTGTTTTGTTTTTTTTTTTTTTTTTCCCAGTAAAGGTTTTTCAACATTTCTCAGGCTTGAATGGATTTGTGCTCAGCATGAATGCTATTATCTGCCCCTCACATTAGTGGGAGCAGGAGCAGAGCTTCTTTTAGAAGCAGCGGAATATTGACAGGGACCTTGGAATTTGCACATAGCTTTGAGTCCTACAGGCAAATAACAGCTTGCAGCAGGAATATTTACTGAACTGGCTATCTGATGATTTATTTTCTATAAGAGTAAGAATCAGTTACAAAATTAGCAGTCAGGATATGGAAACTAAGGCAAACAAAGAGCATGCTGGCATTTTGACTTTTTCTGATGCGTTTGGTGAGATTCATTCCTTAGGTTAAAATGGGTGTATCCTGTGCAATCCATTTTGTGTTACTGAAGGAGCTGGGCAGTTGGTAACATTCATTCTTCCTTATTTTCTGCTTCTGTACTTCAGGGACAATTCATCTTTCTCTTATCGTATAAAGGAAAAGGTGAAAACCTTGTAGTTCAAGTATATGTTCTTGACAGATCTTTTATCTGCTTTGTATGCATCCTTTCTGATAAGGACATAGTAAGGGATTTTATTGTCAAAACAAGGACAAAAAGGGGAAAAGCAAAAAGAACAAAATGGGTTAACTTGAATTCTAGAATAAAAACCACTGTGGTGTTGATTATTACTTTATGATTCAGCTATAGTCACTGAATGTAATGTTAATAGGAACAAGTGTTATAAACACTTCTGGGAATATAAGTAATACTAGTGATTACCTACTATTAGTTACCACTGCCTAGTAGTCAATGGTTGTAAAAGGCTTGAAAGATAATGTTAAGACAGTCCTTCAATGGTCTAGCAATCACATGGTTAGATAGACCCTTCTTCCCTGAGGATGTTATCTGCCTGTGGCTTTCAAGTCCAAGTCTGCTAATACAGATGTGGTGCTTTTGACCCGCAGGCCAATCAACAGCTGCACATTCAGCAGCTGTTTTTGTTAGCCTGTATGGATATCCAGGCCTTTTTCTGATGCAATACAGTGCATTGCTATGTCTCAGATTCCTGTTGCCTGAATCTTAAGCAAAAAAATTCCTTATTAGGCAAGGGGGTATTGCACAGAGAGATCCATGTGATTTATTGTAAAAATGGTTGCCAAAGCCTTTGGAATAAATGTGAAAAGAAACAGCTGATAGTTCTAAACTGCCTGAAAATTTTGCAGCCCTGCAATGTTACAAATATACAAATCTTATTGCACATCTCCTGAGTGACTACATTAAGGTGATTCATGAAGTTACAAAGAAATTCATCCCTGTTGCATGGGACCAAAAAGGATAAATTATCTGGAAACAGCCTATTGTGTTTTTTTTTCTTGGTACTTTTACAATTACAGTTGACATTTATTTCTAAGACATTATAGTGTACAAGGGAGGATAACATTTTCTGCTACTATAGAGCTGTGAACACCTGCATTCAATAATCATTTGCATGTCTCTCTCCTCTTTAATCCAAGGATTTAGATTCCCTTTACAAATATTTACCAATTAAGCAGCTCAACAGACTATGCTCTGGGAGCATATTGTTTGTATTTTATGCTTGTGCGAAGTAAGAATGCAGAGGTTAAAGGATTTATCTGCAGTTATATCAGAGGTCAAAGGAAAGTGAAGTATCAGAACCCAGGTGTCTTGCCCTATATTGGCTTCAGCCAGTCCATTTTTCACATGTATATTTCTGTTTGAGTGATATATTCATCAAGACAGAAGTAATTTTTCAAGTCAAATCTTGCATACTCAGACTTGTTTTTGAGAAATGGGACTATTGTGATCCTCTAGTTTGACCTCTTGTCGAATATTGATGATTTCTGAGACTTAGTTCTTGCTTCAAGTCCAGGGGCTGTCATGGACTAGAATAATTCAGCAGAAAAACAAACAAACAAAAGTAATAAAAGGTGAAGCAATCTCCTGAACCTCCTTTAAAGATTCTGTCAATAAACAATCCAGTAAACCCTTGATGGAGTTGTGGCATTGATTAGGACCATCACTGTCAAAGTATTTGCCGTATTTTAGTTAGCTTCATTTTCTAAACATAAGCTGTTGCTTTACCAATAATGTATATTTCAAAGGATTTAATTTCCTGAATGTCATAAGTGATATAGACCCAATCCTTAAAGTCCAGGTGTATTTCATTTTCCCCAAAAGTGTTTAGCATTGTATATTCTTGTGTCTGTAAATATCTAAAGGGTGACTGGCAGAAGGAGGAAGCCAGGCATTTCTCAGTGGTGTCCAGTGAAAGGACAAGGGCAATGGGTATGAGCTAGAATATGTAAGGCTCCACGTAACCCTAAGGAAAAAGCAATGAAAAACTTCTTCACTTTGAGGGTGACAGAGCACTGGGACAGGCTGCCTATAAATGTTGTGGAGTGTCCATCTCTGGAGATATTCAAAACCTACCTGGACATGTTCCTAGGTGATTTATTCAAGGTGATCCTGCTCTACAGGGATGTTGGACTAGATTATCTTCAGAGGTACTTTCCAACCCCTACCATTCTGTGATTCTGTGTGATGGGCAGAAAGGTTCTATTGCTCTGGGGTGCAGCTCTCTTGCCAGGCCTTGAGAGGCAGCCCCAATGGCTACACTGCTGCCATGACATGGAACTCTGTTTGGCAACAGGTGGGTCATGGAACTAACAGTATGTAGTGGCAGAGGGAGGGGTGTGCTTGCTCAAGGAGTAACCTCCCCAGACTGAGGTGAGCTTAATGCCCCATCTTACACTTTCTCATGAAATGCAGTAGGCTGTGTGGTTTTGGCTTCTTCTGACTGTGTTGCAGCATACCACAGGGTGGATGGAGTTGCTCAGGTACAGCAAGTCTGAGGGTGCCTAGTTTGTGATGGCAAGAGGGCTTTGGTTGCAAAAGGTGGCCTGAGATCCTTTGGCAGTGGAAATTTGGCATTGCTTGTCAGCAATCTTAAGCATCAGGAATTTTTTTAACAGATTAAGTAAAAATAGTCTGGATTATTTGTTTGGATCCAGAGTTCAAGACCATACTTGAAGAGGAGCTGGAAGACTGCTATCTTTCAGTGCAGTGACCTTGCCTGTAGGGCAGAACCTCTGCCCATGACAGGTCCTCTCGGGGGATGGATACCAGCTCATTCTGAGAATAGAATGGGTGACTGTGCTTTGAACCAAACCTTTTAAGAGAAGTTTAAGCTTTTCCACAGATCAGTAAGCATATTGAGGGGCTTTGTTAAAATAATAACATCATATTTTTTAATAACCACTTGCATTCACACAGGGACTTTCAGCCAAAGATTCTGAAGTTCTTCCAAATCTCACTGACTAAAGCTGCAAAAGGATAAGGATTGCCATCATCACATACTACCAGTCCTGACAGCTGTTTAATTGCTCAAAGTAGAACAACTGCACAGAGGCTGTCAGAATATGCTATCTGTCCAAGAAGAAGTGGAAAGGATGTAGGAGGTGAAAGAGTGCAGGTATCACTGAATAGCATTGTTGCTTTTAAGTGGGGATCATTTACAAATCTCAGTTTACAAACTGTGATTTTATGTATCACTTCTCTTAGGTAGTCTCCACTAGCACAGTGGTGCAGAAAGATGTGATGTGTTCAGAATTACCATTGTTGTTTATCATTCATGCCAATCCTGAGACTCTTTTGGATTATTTCTTTGTTCAAATGGATTGAAACTTATGATAAGTCCTGTTCCAGACCTCCCAGTAAAGCCTTGGTCTGAGTACTGGTAGCCTTGTAGTGATTTCTGCCTACTACTAATTTATATATGCTTTGAGGTACACCTAAAAGGTAATGGATGTGAAATCAGCCAAAAAACTTGGGAGTTTTGACTGCATCTGTCTGACTGTCTTAGTGATGTTACACCTGTCTGTTTGTAAATCTATTTGCAAACTCTCCATACTAAATAGAGGAAATTTATCCTCATTATGAAAGCACTCTTGAGAGTCCATTGCTAATGAAGCAGCTTCCTATTTATTTTGGAAGTTGTATATAAACAACTAGCATTATTAGTACACAATTACCAAAGTAATCACAGAATTACTGTAAACACAGTCTACGAAAAAACATGCTGCAAATTAATATTCATGCATTTCTCTAATCTGCCATTTGGAGCAAATGCATGAATCCAATCTAGGCTTTGTCACAAAAGCATAAAATAACTAGGGGAAACTGGAGTATTTTATACTCTATAAGAACTAAAGGGAAATATACTGTGACCTTTTACCAGTTTTGGAGAAGGGGACTACTGTGGCTGCTGATGCACAATTCAGCAATGCATTGTTTCAGTAATAAGGAGGGAGAGAAAAACTACTCATAGACATATCTTTATGCAGAGATACTGCATCATTCAATTCAATGTGTGCAGCTGAGTGCAAGTGGTGTTTGACAGACTGCACCTCTATTTGCAGGAAACCCAGGCTTAAGAATATCTAAAGGAATGTATTTAAATTCTGTTGTTAAGAAGCATCCATAGGTATTCTGTCATCTAAATCAGAAAGAAGTAAGTGGGGGAGTAAAACAAGTGTGGCTCATTAATAATAAAATGTATGTTGTTTGCTCTCCTTAAACTATGCTTTTACACATTCTTCACACAATCAACTAGTAGTCTAAATTAAATGGGAATCATTACAGACTGGAAAATAATTTTTTATTTCATTTTGATATGTTTGGGGGTAATTTTTAATTACCCATTTTTAGATGACAGGGTGTCAATTTTGCAAGGGAAAATGACCAGAAGAATAATTACAGTCAATAGTAGTTGTAAAGGTGCAACTCTTTTAGAACTGAGAAGTAGAACATTGAACATTTAGAATTCAGGTTGAGATGACTAAGAAAAACTAGGAGACACTTTTGAAAATTCAAACTAACTCAGTAGTCCTATGGAATGAGTGGCAAAGGTGATTTTGGTCTTGTTAAGCAGGAAAGATTAGTACATATTTCTAAATAGATTTTAATTGAGGATGCTTCAGTAAGTAATATGATGGTGAACATAAGATGATAAGAAATGGAAGGCATTTTCAGGTACCAAGAGTTGTAAAAGTGGTAAGTTCTTGCTGTGGTAATTGTGAGTGGGCAGAAAAAGAGCTGGTCTGAATTTAAGTCTATTTTGATTACCCAGGTGAGAGAAACCATTTGTGATATATACAGTAAAAGAATGAAAGTCTACAGGGAATCTGAGGCATCAAGGGGAAGGAGTGTAGAATATCGGCTTATAACACCAAGCTGAAAAAAATGATGTATGACCTTCTTGCATTTCTTTATGCAAATCCTTTGGGGATACTTTATGCTTGATGACTAGTACTGTAGAATCTTGTCTTTTGTATCTCCATAGATGTGTTCACAAAGGTTTTATAATGTATGTCAGAGAGGTAGTTTAAATGTGAATTCTTAGATACAGATGCTGCAGAAAAGCTAAAAAAACACCCACCTGATTAAGAGTGATGGAATACAACAACCAGCTGACAAAGTGCAATGAGCAATTATTCTGTATGATACACAGCTTGGTAACAAGAAAGGATATAGAAAAGACAGGGGAAAAATATAATGGGACATTATTTTTAGAAAGCTTGTTGTGGTGCAAGAATTGAGGGAATGTGGGTATATTTATAAAGTTGTTAAAATCTGTCAGGGAAACTTTGTACTGCATATGCCAACAATGAAGGTTTTTCTTTTAGAACTTAGATGACAAATTGTACATTAGCTTCCTGCTGGGCTGAGGACTTATTTTAATACTTATTTCCTGTCTGCTGTTAAAAAATCAGGGTCAGTGAGTTCTGGCTATTTGATGAAGAACCAAGATGAAGGCAGAAAGTTTTAAATTTTCATGGCAGTGCTGATGGGAAGCATCTACAGCTATATAAAGAGTAAGATAGAGAGGAGTAAAAATCTAGGCTTAGCACTTAGATACATAGGAGCAAAGAAATCAAAGGATGATGTCTAACTTATTCCTGATAGTTTCTTTATTCTTGCTATATTATTGTTCCATGTATTTAATCTATTGAATAAAAAGGAATGTGGTACAAATGTAATTTTTTTCTCCCTTTCAGATTAAAAAAAAAAAAAAGTGGTGGTGTTTTCTCTGCACTCAAAAAATCACAAGAATTTGGAATCACTAATAGAACTTCTAGGAAGATACAGCTGTGTATCTGATAGCTGTGATACTGAATGAAGGCAGGGCACTGTGTTTTTCCTGCTGTTTCTTGGTGATACTATTATAAAAGTTGACTAGTTGTTGCAAAACCATCTTACATATTCTGATGATTTCACTGCAGAAGATGTAGTGCAATAGATGACTGAGATTTGAAGGAAATAGAAAACAAATGGGATTTAATGTAGTGAAGAAAAATTACTTATGGTTATATGCCTGTAGAAATGTTCTGTATGAGTGTACCCAGCAGTGGATGATCATGCATATCAGAAGATCATTACTTGTAACAGACTGACAATGAGGAAAGCAATAGGGACTTGAGCATACTGTGAAAATACCTATAAAGGACAATGAATAAAGGTAAGTTAGTTCTCCAATATTCAGAAGATAGTTTTGGAAGTTAGGACAGTTGTCTCTCAGTAAAGAAGAGATTTTTGGTGTTTGTTGAAGAGGAGATGAAGGAACAATACTTACCTGGGAAGAAATTACTGTTGAAGGGAGGAAATATTCTGTTGTTGCACTGAGGTGAGGGCTGTATGACTATGACTGTACCCCAAGGTCTATATGGTTTCAAGAATCTGGATTGAGTGGATTAATATCCCATTAAAATAATATGAGGTACCTATGGGGTGAATCTTTACCCTGTGACAAAAAGCAGCAGTCTCTGGCTCTAAGGGAACAAGGGAAGGAAAAAGCTTTTGTGGAGAATATAAAGCTTGTCATGAGGAATATCAGAGTCTCAATTAGATGAGAGACTATGCCGTAATGGATAACTGTGTGCTGTGAAGGTGATTGAGTGTGATTCAAAGAGACATTTTCTTCACAAATTTCTGTGATTGTGTGACAGATATTTGATTCTTGATTTATAGCCTTTCCTTTGTTACACTCATTTTCAGAAAGGATAGGATGTTAATATTCCTGTCCCATGTTCACTGGTTGCAGGAAGAGTAACAGCAGAAGATGGCAGCAGAGATTGCTGACTCCCTCTCATTTAATTATAAATGCAGCAGAATACAGATTCTCAGTGAAAGAACATGAGGTGAACTTTTCTTTAAAAACATACTGATTGGATTCTGGAAAGATAAATTCATTGACTCTAAGAACATATTCACCAGTTAATTTTTTTATGGAAATGACATGAGACATATGAAAGAGAAAGCTTATTCCTTTTCCCTTCCTTATGTCTTAATGGAAATACTAGCAAGGAGGTAAGATAGTACTTGCAAAAGATCATGGTCGTATTCCCTTTACATAAACCTGCCATAGCAATAAGTTATCAGAGACAGGTACTCTACATTCCATATAAAAGTACTGAAAGTTATTAAGAACCTCTAGAAAACTTTATGTAAAGTTTCTAAAAGGTCACTCAAAGCACAGACAATAATATGGAAAAAAGTATCTTTGTCAGACTAGCTCTTTCATGACAACAAGCCATTGTAAAGATCTGCCTGTAGATTAACTTGACCCTCTAATACAGGCAGTGCATATGGTTGTGATATTAGACACATTGATTTGTAGAGTTAATAGTGTATTTTATTAGACAAACTGATATAGCTGAAAAGCAAAAGCCACTGCACACTCGACTCCTTTTTCATGTCACAGAGAGACAGGTACACATGTTGATTTGTGCACAGATTATGACTCTACTTTGTGGCTGATCCTACCCATGAGAGAGTCAGAGTATTGTTTCTCAGACAAGGGAATACCAGGCTTGACGTATTTATAAAGGATGGAGCTAGAATAGATGTGGTGAAATATCAGTTCCAGGGTTTTTTTCCACAGTGCCTCACTGCCACCACTGCCTTGCTGCCCAATGTGTTATTCAGAGCAGCTGTCTCTGCTTCTATCCTGGCTGCTACACAGTAATAAGTTTTTTTTTACTTCTGCCTAAGGAAGCTGACTTGAAATCTGTCTGTGCTTCTGCTGCTTTTCTAACTGCTATAGGGGAGTAAAGATGCTTTACTTCCCCCCTCTCAATCCAGCCTCTGTGCTGGATATTAACTGTTTGTAGAACTCTATAATTGAGGCTGACAGACAATTGTTCAGTCACTCGAGTGAAGACAGAAGCATGACTCAGGTTTCCATATTCAAGCCCTCAGTAGCCTTCAGAATGCTTCAAATTAAAGGAAAAAGAAAATCAATGGGTACATAATAATGTTTCCTGGAGGAGACATGTGCTAAAGCATTCTTTAATTCTGAGACAAATATCCTTTGCTGTGTGTTAAAGAGCTTTTGCTCTCTTACCAGTTGTAAGCAACTGTCACTTGTCAAATGGGAAACCTGGCGTTAGGAATACACTGAGTGTTTGACTAATAGTTCCCCAGTATTATTTTTTTTTCTTTATCTTATATTCTTCTCTCTGGTTAATGTAATTCAGTATTTTACTCTGGTAATCTCCTCAAAATCCCAAAGTACTCATGACCACCATGTCATGTCAACCAGAATGAGTTTCTGCAGCAGTAAACTCAGATGTGAGCATCATATATTAACTCAGTATTACTTTTTCAGATCAAGGTAAGAGCACTTATTCTTCTCAATAGTTATTTTTTCCTGATGTTACCCTGCTTAAAGTAATTATGAAAGGATATGAAAAAGAATTGAAATATACCCCAGAATGCATTAATCTGAACTCTTCTTATAGGCATAGCAGTGTCTGAGGGAATATCCTTTCTGCCACAGACTGCCATGTATTGTAACAAAAGGAAGTAATAATTTGTTATGTCTTTCTCATTTTCTTTATACATTTGTGAGTTTAGATTACTAGTGCTTCTCTCTGAGAGACTGGTGATTTAGGTCCACAATGGATTGGGGTTTTGAAGTGAAATATGGGCCTTTCAGAACTTCTGAAAATGTTTTCTATAGCAATTGCTACATTCAGAAAACAGAAGGGGGAGTGTTGGGACCAGCCTGTGGTTTGGTTGTTGTTGTTTTTTTTCATTACCTGGAGCTTTCATTTGGACTTTTTGTCTTTTCTACCAATCTTCCAGAAATGAAGTGTACAAAACATTTATAACTATGTGATTTCTGATAGCTGCTATGTTGTTTCTATATAAACTTTGTTTCAAGTGGTTGGCAACACCATTGGCCTTTGTTTTAATGCTATACCTTTTTGATTTTTCATTGGTTCATTCTAGTGGAAGTATTTAACCTGCATAGCCATTCTTGTGAGCATAAAGCAAGCTGGACTCATACCAGCAGAAGCAAATCTGTTTAAAAAGAGAAAAGAATGAAAGATCATGAAGAATCAGGCTATCCCAAACCACAGCTTTGTAATATTAGTCTGGGGAAACACTTATTTCCAAAGGGGAGGTTGTTACCTAATGTCTTAGAATCCAGCAAACACCAGACCCATAACTGTATGGAAAAGAGCAACACATATTAGGATTATTTATTTATTTATTTATTTCCTTAATACTGTTTCTCCAAGGGTTCAAAAAGCTTATTTGGCTTCACAGGCAGCAAATACACAGGCATCATTTGTGATTATTTACAGTAGCACCTGAGCAAATTGTAGTAACTGGCCTAGGAAATGGATACAATTGGAAATAAACCATCACCACTGGGAACACTGCACTGCAAAACAAATCTTGAGTGTTTACTGGCTTGAGTCTTGGGAGCTTTGGGATGAGGCATGGCATTGAGATCTGATGACAGGCAGTTTGGCACATCTCTGAAAGTCAAATAGATATTTTGGTTTGAGCCTGGTGGGACTGTACTAATGCACTGACGGCTTCAGATGGTGGATTTACAGCCTCTCAAAGAGGACTGGCAATATTAGGGAACAAAGTATGTTGAAGGAAGAACCTGTGGTTACCACAGTCATTTCCATTAAATGGCATTAATGCTGGAAGACTACCTCCCTCCTACTTCTCCAGCTCATTCTAAGAATAGGTGATTAATATATTAACTAGCATCACTCTAGTGGACAGCAGGGAATATATCCATGGTTTATGTTCCTGTTTAAACACACAAATTGGTCCTTCAGTGTAGTGTCCCATAACTAGAAACTGTTGCTGAAGCTTGCAGAATTACCAATATGTCATTGATGATTTGAATTAATTTGCACACAGCCTATGGATTTTAAATCATACTTTAAGTTGGGAGGGTTTATCTATCACTTTGAGCCAACAAAAACTTCCATCACATTGCATTTTACTACATCAAATGAAACACAAGCCAGTTACTGAGAATGTTGTCTAGCTCTATAGGCCAAATCTTAGCAGTTCCATCAATACCATTGTACTACAGTTTTCAAGTTGTAATGATCAGTGTCAGTTCTAACAGAGATGTGCTTGTTTTTGTTGAAATTGAGTTTTCTCCCTTTTTTCTACTCACTACCTCAGCTTGTTGCCAACACAGAACTGCCATCTCTAGGATTTAGTGCTGCCTCTCAAGAATATTTTCCTTTTTCTCCTAATTCTGAATTTCAAGCATTTTAGGCCTGGAGGCAATGCCTTTCCTAAATAAGTGGGTTAGTGATAGCTTTCTGAAATATGACTATGCTTGATTCAAAACTCTTCAAATTTAACCATCTGAGCCATTCCAGTATTTGTCTTTCCTAGGCTTTTGTTGGGCACTCCTTTCTAAATCATAACACAAATTAGAAGATGCAGTAAAAAAGCCACTTCATAAACACCATCTGTGCTATCAGTGCATGCTGTTGTTATCCCTATATTACATTTAGGTGTGAATGTGGAGAGAGAGTTCTCCTTAACCATCTTACCTACTCTGACCTTATCTCAAGTAACTGGGGTACCAGAACGTCTGACAGTTTCCCACTCATCCTTAGTTGTCTTGAGTGTCTCTGCCTAACTGTTTGAGTTTTTATTTTCTTTGAATTTATGGAAGCATTCATAGAAGGAATTCAATTGAGGGTAGAAAAATCTGGACAAAAAGCAGTAGCAGCATGAAGCATTCCTTGACTGCCTTACTCTGAACAAGAATACATCTGTTCAAAAGTCCTGTGGTGCTTTCTCTTAGACACAAAATACCAAATTGGTAACAGCTATCATATTCTGCCTCAGAGACTGCTGAATTCAATGATACAGGAGAATCACAGTCTGGACGAGGTTGGAAGGAAGTCCAGAGGTCATCATGGTTCCCATTACCTCTGGTCCCATCACTGGACACCACTGAAAAAGAACCTGGTTTCATCTTCTTTATTCAGGACATCACTTTGATGTGATCCCTCTGAGCCCTTTCTTCTCCAGGCAGAAAAGCCCCAGAACTCTCTCAGCCTTTCCTCATAGGAAAGCTATTCCAGTCCTTTAAGAGCCTCTGTGGCCCTTTGCAGATCTCTCTAGCATGTCCATCTCTCTCTTCCACTAGGGAGCCCAGAGGCTGGCACAGTACTCCTGTGCTGCATAGAGGGGACCTGCTGTCAACATTTCTAATGCATCCCAGTACACCATTCACCTGCTCTGCTGCCTGGGCACATTGTTAGCTCATAACAATTTGGTGTCCACAAGGGTTTGATGGGCAGGGGGACGGGTACGACTTCCCTCAGCACAGTGTGGATAAATTTCCTCAGTCTCCCTGTGAGAAGTGCTGCATGTGGCTGTCACAGCCATCATGGCCACAGAAGATGGATGGTGCCAGTGTGAGAAGGCCAGGGTCACTTATTTGCCAGCCTGCACTAGGCATTTTGCAGTGTGAGAGGCTGTGCCTTGAGCTGAGGTTGCTTGGAATGCAGGGAATGGCAGTTGTAATTGTTAATATAATGTTAATGTACTGAGAAGGAAGAAGAAATATCAATGGATGAGAATTTAAGGTTTTTATTTTATTTTTCAGAGTAGACTAACAGGTCTCTGGAAGGAGCAAGCTCTCTGAGGACTGTCTGAGGGAGCTGTGGTTGTTTAGCCTGGAAAAAAGGTGGCTGAGGGGAGATTTTATTGCTCTCTACAACTACCTTGAAAGGAAGCTGTAGCAAGGTGGGGTCAGTCTCTTCTCCTGAGTAAGAAGTGATAGGACAAAAGGAAATGGCCTCAAGTTGCATCAGGAGAGGTTTAAACTGGATATTAGGAAAAATTTCTTCACCAAAAGTGTTGTCAAGACCTGGAACTGGCTGCCAGGGAAGTGGTGGAGTTATCACCCCTGGAGGGATTTAAAAGACATATAAATGTGATACTAGAGGGACACAGCTTTGTGGCGAACTTGGCAGTGCTGGGGTAACAGTTGGACTTGATGATCTTATAGGCTTCTTCCAACAAAAACAAACAAACAAAACCCACCAAACAAAAAAAGAGAATCTATTAGATGATTCTAAGGGTCCCAAGGTCTTTTTCCTGAACTGCTTTCGAGCTGGTATGTACTGATCTATAAGCCTGTTCTTTCCCAGGTGTAGGATTTTTCACTTCTCCTTATTGAAATGAGGAAATGCAAAAGTGTAGAGTGTCTTTTGTGAGGTTGCCACAAGCCTTCTGTAATGCCAGATACAGTGTATATCCATGCATCAGACCTGAAAGCATCAGTAGTGTGTTTTGGACTAAGCAGGATGATGAAGCCCCCATATACCTTTATTGTAATATCCAGTTAGCATGGAATAGATATTTTGGAAGGATAGTGTGTGAAATATCTTTATCTGTAAGAGAGATGGGTGGGTCTGGAAGTATTGTGAGCTCCTGTCCATGCATTTGGAACAGTAGAGCCCTTGGGGAGTGGTTCTGATATATGGAGAAAAACACCCTGTGTGCTGATGACAGTACAATGGTATAAATCCTAGTACTTTGACTGAAGTCAATATAAGTTACCTCAAATTGTCACTGATGTACCCAGTTGTTTAATTACTGAGAGCACTGAATCCTATGAAGTTAGATACCTTGTCTTTGTTCACTTAGGTAGAAAGGATGTCAAGTGGCAGTGCAAGTGAAAGATTATATTGATGTGTGAAGTGTCAAATACAGACACAAAGAAGGGATAACAGATTCCGCTTGCCCTCAGTGAAGACTACAAACATATTCTTACTGTATAGTAGTCTCATTCCCTGTTGTCACTGTGACACTAGTATTATCACTGGCTTTACTATAAGATGTTTAAACTGAACCATATTTTCCCTTTGACACTACCTTAACTTCTCTAGACCAAAGCTGCAGTGTGTTCTTGTTTGATAGTTTTGGAGCAGTGAAACAATGCCAATAAAGAAAGATAGGCAAAGATATTAAGAGTTTTGGGAGATTGTATGACCTAGTGTGTATTTGGGGCTAGAAAAAAACAAGACAAATGTACAAATGTTGAATTGAACTTTTTAAACTTGTTCCTTTACCAATGATTACTCTCTGTTTTTCAGACATTTGAGGTATTTTTGTTAACATAATGCATGGAACTCCACCGAAAGATTTGATTCAATTTACCATCCTCTTCATACAACCCTTAGCAGATCTTATAATTATTTTTGTTGTTTTGAGAATTCTAAGTTAGGTTTTTAAAATAATTTTTAAATTCTGATGTTCTTCATGAATATAAGTTCTTTTATGACATTGAGAGACAGTCTTTCAAAAACATATCTTAATTTTGAACTATTTCACTAAAAGCTCAGCTAGAATGAATTGAAGTCTTGAAGTTTCCTTGGTGACCTTGATTATCTAGGATTCATTTTTTTCCTAAGTGGAAAGAGGGAGGAAAAATGGCACTTTCATACATCTCTTTGTAAGTGAGTCATAGTAAAATGTTCTGTACTATGAATTGGTTGCTTGGGTTTTTAACTGACTGAGAAATTAAAGAAAGGAAATTAAAATCTTTCTTATAGATAGTGTTCGCTGACTCTCACAGGTGAGAAAAGTATTTAAAAACATTGTTGTCTAGCTTTCTCTGCATCTCTGCTTATAGCACCTGTTGCAAGAATCTTTTGAAATACATTCTATTGCTGTGCTAATTAGTATGTACTTTTTATTTCCCTTTTGTTGCTGGGGGAACTGAGGCAGATATTTAATTTATCTGCAGTCATACAAAGAATTAGTATTAGAATGATGACAGAATCTGGGAGTTGGCCATCCCAGACTTCCCTTCTACAAATGTGATACAGTTCAGAATATTAATGCTGATATACCTTCCTCAGAGCAAGCACAGAAAGGGGACAAAGTAATTTTGGAAATTTAAGATACCTAGAGTATCTCAGAAATTATAAGATAACATTGTGAAAAGATACAGTAAATTTAAAATAGAGATAAAAGTGCTATCATGCTCGTAAAAGGTAGATAAGAAACCTCCTTAGGTTAAATAGATGAGTATTCATAAAGAAAAAAAAAAATGGTGTGAACAATTATGCTGACAGATCTAGGACTCCTATTGCTAATTTTTATTATTTTAATTTTTTAAAATTATTATTTGGTGGAAATCTACATCATCAGTAAGTGCTTAGAGTCACAGAAGAATTGGGCTAATGATGTCTGGCTTCCTTGTCTTGTTCTAGCTTTGAGTCTGCTTTTCTAGCTTTGAGAAAACCATGTGTCTTGTCTTACATACTTACCAGCTTTTTTTTGTAGAAGCTGCATACAAATGGTCTCATTCCATATGTGATATGGGAAGAGAAAGGTTCTTATGCATTTTATTCTTCCATGGTTCTTCTGAGATGGAAGACCTTGGAATGGTCATGCAACTCTCGAAGCTGTATCCACTAATCAGTAAGACTGGAAGTGCAAATACTCAGGGGCAGTTAAGTGTGTCAGTTAATATACACATGCAAAATGGAGGATCAGGTTTATTGAGATGTCTGTCGAGACAGGTTGGACTTGATGATCCTTGGGGTCTCTTCCAACCTTAGTTATACTGTGATACTGTGATACTGTGAAATGCCAGTACACACAGGTGGATTTGTTGTGTTCTGGAACTGAGAAAGAAGATGACACAGGACATCTTTACACATTTTTTCTTCTAAATTTGCCTTTGTTCCAGGTTAGGTACAAAATATTCCCTTCCTGTGCTTTAGTATAAAATGTGATACACAGTCTGAGTATCAGACTGATTGTAACTTAGAAAATTCAATGCTAGTGACTCCTTTGGCTACTTGATTTCTAAATCCATGAAAATAAAAGTTTTCTCTGTCCAGCAAGGAAGAGAGAAATGAATGAACTGGAAACATCCAGGCATCCTGATTATTTGCATCATGAAAGTGAATAAATGCAGTTAATAGCAAGTGCAAGGGGAAGGATATATATATGTTGGAAAATGCTTTTAAACTTTATAGTAAGAATTACTTTACAGCCCATCTGGTTTGAAATTTCTGTGCCTTTTTCAAGTTAGATAAGCCCTTAAAAGTAGTTGCAATTCATATTTTTTAAAGCTAATATTGTAATACCTCATCAACATTCTGCAGGTCTATATTCATAACAATTACATATATATAGATATTCCTTTAGATTATATAGTGTGAGTATATGCTATATGCAACTTAGAACAGAGAAGTGCCATTAATTGCCACATATTCTGCAAAGACGTTAAAGTTATTTTTCTTCCCCCCTCCCCCCTCATTTTCTAAAAATGAGGAATTTAGTAATATTCAGTGGGATAGCAACTAGAGCCCTTTGAGCTTCTCAAATGAAATAAAAACATTCTATGAAAAATACAAGACTATTCCTGAAATTATTCAGCAGTTTTGTGTTGAAGTGGTATTCAGAGGCAGTTGCTGTAATGAATGTCTTGAGAGCTGGTTTCCTTTCTGGGTGATACGGATTTCTTGCTCATTATCTCTCAGTGCAACTTTCTGAGTTGTGATTAGTTGGGCTGTAAGGAAACACACACTATCACTTAGGTATCTGCTGCCAAAAAAAAAAAAAAAAAAAAAGGCAGCTCATCTGTCTGGCATTGACATTTGGGTTTGAAAAAGCAGCATGATTGTTTAATGATTAATCTCCCTAATGTTTCAGTTAATCTCCCCAAATCCTGAAGGGATTTGACAGAGGACTTCATGAATTTTCTCCTCAAGTGGAAATGTGAATGTGTGCATTTAAAAGAGCAAAGGAGCAAGTAGGAAAAAAAAAAATATCTATATGCTAAACCCACTGATGCATCAGAGGTCTCACAAACATTAGTCACTGTCATTCAGTTGCAGAGTGCTCTTGTCCTCCTCTCTAATAATCAAGTTCCGACACAAAATACAGCACATCTTTCAGTTCAGTAATGTAAGAAAAGAAGGCCTATTAAGAGGCTGGCCAGTGTGGTACAACATAGATGATATTTAAGACAATGAAGAAAGAATCAGCAGCCCATTTTTTTCTTCTGTGTCCAAATTGTTGTTCACTGCTATGAAAATGCAAATCTGGAAGTTAATAGTTTCTGTGGAGCAGTGTCATTTAAAGGGATGACCTTGATGTTTGCCTGTCTCGGAGCCCAGGACTCTTACTGGAGTTATTTGGCAAAATTAACACCTGCCTCTGTTGCAGAATGGCTTGCAAAGACATGGTTCTATGGAACAATGGTTTGAACAAGAGCATGTAGGCCGCACTCCATCTTGTTATTTACTGCTCACAGTAAGCTAGTGTGTTGATGCAGCCAGGCCACCATGGCCTTGTAGCTGTGCTTGCAGCTGCCTGCAAAGGATAACAGGATACCAAAGCAAGGTCACTACGCCCTTACAGGAGATAACAAGTAAGGAAGAATGTAAAACAGAATTCTTGTGATTATCTCATCAGGATGGGAAAGCAGGATGTTTAACCGCAGAAGGTGGGATCGGCAGCTAGGCTACTGTATATAAGAAGTGTCTGATGCTCAATAAAGTTGGATTTCGTGGATCATATTGATCGTTGCCGACCCCTTCTTGCGGCAAGTGGCGCCTGAACAAGGGACCCCACAGAGAGGGTTCGACCCCACAGAGAGGGTCACGCAGACTCACAGAGAAGTCTGCAGAATCGTTCCTTGAGGACGGAGTGTACGTTCGTGAGCGCGGAGGCAAGAAGTACCGGCCCGGGATAGCAGTACCGGAGGCTGCTCGTTGACCCACAGAGAGGCAGCGAGCTCGTTGACCCACAGAGAGGCAGCGAGAAGACAGCCTAGGAGCCGAAGACGTTGTAACCTGGAACTGCTGGGGAACTGTGCGCACAGGTACTAATGTATGATGGATAGGCAGGCAACGTGTGATTTACTTAAGTGCTTTTTAGAAAAGCGAAATATTAAAGGCATTGATTTAGGGAAAGAATTGGAGCCTTTGTTGGAATGTGCTGAGAAGTTGGGGGATTTTAAAGATCCCAACGATGTTTTTGATAGACTACGGTGGAAGGAATTAGGACAAGATTTATGGATGAAAAGTGTAGATGATGATAAGGCTGCTAAGAAGAACAGTAAGCCATGGAGAGCGGTTATGGTAACACTCGATCAGCATGCTGCAGAACAAAAAGCTGCTATTCAGGCACGGCAAAAAATTACAACCAAATGGGGAAGAGGAGCAAGGGGCAGAGTCGGCAGGCCGACGGCAAACTCGGGCGGGCCGGCATCGGCGGCCCTGAAGAAAGGAGCGGCTGACACTGACGGGTAACAGCTCGCGGCAGTGAAGTTCGCGGACGTCGGTGAATACGGGAAAAGAGGCAGCGCTCTCCTTATTTCAATGCTTTTTAGAAAAGCGTAAGGCGCAGATATCGCCAGAAGTAATTCCTGGGTTTTTGGCCCATGGATCCGCTTTTAGGGTATTTCCCGAGCGGAGATAGTTATTTTGATGAAACTTGTCTGGACTATGGAAACAGACTGTGGGACTGGGTCACTATCAAGCTGCAAAAGCCGTGGCGAGAATGCATAAACTGTATTAAAAAACGAGATGCAGCCCTAGGTCTATCTGAGTTGCAGCCGGACGATGTGTTTCAAAGTATCGGCCGATCGACCGGGGCCGCCCCCGATACATCTTCGGCGGCCACATCGCGTTTTGCCAGCTGCCACCACATCGTGTCTGCACCCAGCGGGGAGGGAGCCGAGAGGGGGCAGCTCGGTGCGTTCGATCTCGTTCATCAACACCTTCCTCTGATATCGCCAGCGAGGGCTCGGATTCGGAGACAACAACACCGCCAGCGAGGAGTTCAAGCAGCGTCGACTTTGTTTTACGGCCCCTCTGAGAAACAGCGGAGCGCTTGGGGGCTCGCGGTGACGGCGTTCTTACCACCGCACCCCGCCCGCGACGGCTCCGACCAAGGCAGTACCGACTGACGCACCACTGGTACCGGCAGCACTGACAGCAGCGGCAGCCCAGCGGCGGCCGCTTGCCCGGCCCCCACCCCTTTCCCCTCGCACAAGCGACCCCCCTTTCCCAGTGGCTTTAGCCGCAAGTCTGCTCTGATTTAAAGCGACAGTGCTTAATTTTCTCATTCCTGGTTGTAATGTCTTTCAGAGATTTGCTATTTAGAGTTTTGCTAAGCTTTTGTAATAAGAATGGTGAACGGTACGCATTTGGTACTTGTGGGTGGTTAATACATAGCGATTGTGCTAAGGTATGAAGATTTGTTATTTAGAGTTTTGCTAAGTTTTGTAATAAGAATAATGAATAGTAAGCATTTGGTATTCACAGGTACTTAGTACATAGTAATTGTAGCAAGGCATACCTACTTAGTAATGAGTTCAAATTATAAGATTTCTTTTCGGTTCGAACCTTCTTAGTTGTGTGCCTTGGCATTTCAAAGGAGCTCCATGTAATATTGTAATAATGTTAAGGTTTGTAGTGAATAGGTATTCATTTTCTAAGGTATTCTTTAGCTAATGTAAGATTTTTAGATTTCTTTCTTAGACATAGACTAAAAAAAAAAAAAAAACACAAAAAAAAAAAAATAAAAAAAAGGGTGTAAAAAAAAAAAAAAAGGGGTAACAAGTGCAAAGAAAAAAAAAATTTAAATGGTAAACAAAAGGGTGACAAGTGCAAAGAAAAAAGTTTGAACATACAAAATGTAACAAAGGTATAAGAACACTGGATACAAAAATAGAGTACTAAATAACAGAATAACAGAATAGAGTACTGAATAACAGAGTAATAAACAACAGCAACAATAAAATTAAAATATTAAACCAAAATATGATAAACTAAAAAATCATAGGGATTGCTGACAAAATAGCTGTTAACAAAAATGTAGGAATTGCTAGTGGTAAATAAAAGATAAGGATTATCAAGACTACTAGATTAAAACAAAAACTCTATAAGAAGAAGACGTCAAGAAAGTTAAAATGCACAATAATAATAAAAGGAATTAATAGAAAAGCAGGTTACAAAATATAATAAAAAAGCAAAGATACAAAATAAAAATAGAAAATAGATTTAATGAACTAAACATGCAAAAAAAAATTGAAGAATATAAGATCAAACAAAATAAAGGATTAAATACTGGATTAGAAAAAAAAAAAAAAAAAAGGGGGGTTAAAAATAAAAGGTGATTAGAATAACAAATTAAAATACAGATTAAAAAACTGCAGCAAAATACAAATAATAATTAGGAAAGTAAACAAGAAATAAATTTTAAAAACAGATGACAAGTAGGTCGCCTCAAGCTTTCTTTCCTGCTACCTGTGATCATCGCAATAAACAACAGCAGAGGAATCAAGACCGTGAGGACACAGCACTGCCCATGAAGCTGAACGTCGATCATCTGGGATCACAAATGCCATTCAGAAGAATGTACCATGGCACCATGTGAATTAGGACTGAATACTATGGTTGTCTGATAACTTTGTCTTCTCTCTTGTTAACTAGGGATAAAGTTTCATCTTTACATTTTGCCAAAACAAAAAAAGGGGGGGAATAGAGAGAATCCCCCCATAGCAGAAAAAAAAAAATTAGCTCATGGTAACCCTAGAGATGCTGTAACCCTAGAAACATCAACCCTAGAAGTGCTGTAACCCTCTCACCACAAGACACACAGCACAACTGTCATGAAAATGACAGTCAGCAAACCTGCCTAGCAGTGACCTCGACTGTCACGATGATCCAAGATGTCAACAGAAAGCATCTAACTTCAGAGTGTCGTGACTGCTTAACTGTTGTGTGAATGTTAAGAGATTAGAATTACTAGGATGAGCAAAAACACCTTATTTTGTATAATTTTATATTGGGCAAGCAATGAAGCTCTTTTTGCTTTTGCTGTTTTCCTGCAGATTTCTGTCTGTGAAGCTAGAGCCTGGCCAGATCTACCTTTACAGATTAAAGAAATCTTGCTGCCATTAAGCAGTTGATGATTTTTGACCATCCTAGAGAAAATAAAAATGCAACATACCCCTAAAGCAGATTGTAAAAGAGTGCTAAGGATTGCATTTGTGTCTTAATCTCTGTGTGCAATGTGTTCAGGCATAATCAAGTCTTCTCTGTCAATAAGTGAAATGTAAAGATTGGAACTATTGAGATCTAAGTTCTTCTTTACAATGTCTGTTATCTTTGACCATGGATTATGCCAACGCTGTTAGAACATTCTAACCAGTTCAACTTAAGCACCGTGCCGTGTATGAGTGACATGGGCCAACATGACAGGCAGTAACAAATTGTGATTGAGCTTATAGACAGTGGGTTACACAATTGATAGAAGAAGTTTTAAGGTTTTTAGGTATAATTGTATTAATTTTGATTATTGATAAGCCTGAATGTATTGTGTAGAGTTATATAAGGCCTTATTTCTATTAAAGAAAACGGGGGAATTGTTGCAGAATGGCTTGCAAAGACATGGTTCTATGGAACAATGGTTTGAACAAGAGCATGTAGGCCGCACTCCATCTTGTTATTTACTGCTCACAGTAAGCTAGTGTGTTGATGCAGCCAGGCCACCATGGCCTTGTAGCTGTGCTTGCAGCTGCCTGCAAAGGATAACAGGATACCAAAGCAAGGTCACTACGCCCTTACAGGAGATAACAAGTAAGGAAGAATGTAAAACAGAATTCTTGTGATTATCTCATCAGGATGGGAAAGCAGGATGTTTAACCGCAGAAGGTGGGATCGGCAGCTAGGCTACTGTATATAAGAAGTGTCTGATGCTCAATAAAGTTGGATTTCGTGGATCATATTGATCGTTGCCGACCCCTTCTTGCGGCATGCCTCCACTTTTTGGTGCCTCTTGCTCTGACATAGGTCAGAAATTTAAAACAATAGCATGGTATAACTGTTTTAAAGTGACAGGCACAGCAGATTTGGGATTGCCTGAATATGTATGCCTCCTGTGACAAGGAATACAGAATCAATACTTGTTGGGTAGTCCCTTCTATTTAAGACTGGATTGAAAAGGGGCTGAGTTTTCCTTCTCTTTACAGGAGAAGGAAACATTTGTCCAATGTGAAAATTATGTCATGTCCTGTCCCATGGCAAGCTAGGCAGTTTTGTGACAAGCAGCTAGGAATATCTGGGAATTCAGGAACAAAAGGAAGAGGCTTTACTACAGCACATAAACAAATATTTTATTCAGCCTAACCTAGAAGATGTTTAACTTGGCTGGTTATCACAAGAGAATATTTTTTGTTGTTGTTGAGGCAGGTAATCTCTTGGAGATGCAGTCTGTTCTTTCAGTCTGTTCACTCTGAGTACTTCTTCCATTGCAGTTCTATGGCAGAATATAAAAAACCTGAAGTAAGGAGAAACAGACCAAACGCATACAAAAAAGCTCTATGAAACTGTTAGGGCTTTAGTAGATTTAGCTTAAGCTTGGGTCTAACAATTAACTAAGAGTGTCAAGTATTACAAGCAAATTGTTGGAATTGCTTTGTTCTCCCTTTTTATAGTTCAGGGTTACAAGCTGTTAGAAAGTCTATGTAGGTGTTGCCTGATTTGGACAACTAATTACTGTAGCTTAACCATGCATTTCCCTGTGATCTGGTGTACTCATCATCTAGAAAATAACTTGCTAATTTATAAATGCTTCCACAAGATGCATAAACTGAATAAGCAGAATAGGTAAAGCTTCATGCTATTTTTTTCTGACTGCTACTATGATTGATTTCAGGAAAAAATGTTTTTTTTTCCTTTGAGAAGTATAATATAATTTCCTTGCATTTTTTGGTGCCCTCCTCCCTGCATGTGAAGACCAGAGTTCTCCTCCTGGGCTCTAATCCTTAAAAATGAGATGACATCTCTGAATAAACTGCTCTGTGACCAAAGAAGTTTGAAGTGGGCCAGACAGATTATACTCAAGGTGACATTTATAAATGATGTTATCTGTTAGCTTCAGCTGTAGAGCACAAACAGTACAGAAATACAGAAGGATGGGGTAAGACTATTTTACTGCAGTGAAGGTTTAACCTTGCCCAGAGGATGGTTAAGTGGAAGGCAACCAACCAGACAGTGCTTAGTTGGTAAGATTTACTGACATACTATTTATTATAATAAGATAACAATTATTTTAAGGGAAACTGACAGCTTAATAAAAGAGAGCGAGATATGTTGCCCATTATTTGGCAAATTATTTGAAAGCTGAAGCTAGCTGAGACTGTGGCAGAAGCACAGATAGCATCAAAACCAAAGAAACAGCTGGGACTTACCCCTCTTTCTCACCACTGCCAGGAGCTGAACTGATCAAAGGTGAGAAGAGCTAGAGTTCATAGGGTAAATGGAGAATGGTTATTTTCAGAACTTGTCTGTTATCTTATGCTTGACTCTGTAGACTCTTGCTCTGTGATAAGGTAGGCAGTAGGTGATGAAGGGGTATGTCTGGAGAAGAACATCTATTTTTTTAAGGAAGCAGGGTAGGGGAGCTGCCTGAATTTCTAACCTGTGATGTGACTGAGCCTCTTTAGTGAATCCCTCCTGAATGGTCTTTCTAGGATTTGTAAATAAGTCCATATTTAGCACATGAAAATGCTAGAAAAGTCAAGCTCTTGCAATACTGCAGGGCATGAATCGTCGTTTATTGACCTCCTTTAACAAACTGGAATGAGTACAGATTGACCTTTTAAGATGAGCATTGAATAATTACAGGATAATAGGCCTTTTCTGCTAAAGCTACTACACCCAAAGTCACAGAAGGTAATTAAGCAAGATAGTGAAGACCTCAGCAAGGTTCCCAGCTCCTTTAATTTTAATGTGAATTTCATGAGACTTGGCACTAAATGACAGTACTGGCCTGAGAATTTCAGCTACCATTCAGAAAAATAAACTTCTAGGTTGTGTGGACAAGAAAAATGTGTAAAACATGGTGTTATGTGGATACAGGAGATAGTCTTGAGGGTGCTTTGAAATTACTGAAACCAGTCCAGTTGCTGTTTTGTTAGCTTTTGCTTTGTTAGCAGTTGACTTTTTTTTTTTTAATCTCCTCTTCATTGCGTATTGCCAAGAGTGTATTAAAGGTGAAGCATTTGGAAAGAAACTAACTTCTTGATATTATTTTGTCATTTTTAGGAATATGATTTCCAGGATTTTTTAATGATCTCTGAATTGTGCTTCATGTTACAGCTTATTTAAGTCACAGCCTTTTCATTAGATCACAGTTGTCCAGCATTCTGGGAGCTGGCCCAGTGTTGATTTAAAGGTGAAGTCACTCTGCAGAACTACTAAATTTGTTTCCTCCTTCAGATGATGTTTTTCTGTAATATTTTCACTATAATCTGCTTCCTTGAAGTCTTTAGATCTTCTAAATTATTAGACCAGTTGAGTTTGATGCAGCCAAACATTCGAACATCATCACCCAAGGATATATAAATTTCCCTGTTCTTTTTATTATGTTTATTTTTTTTTCTTTTTAGAAAGAAGTAATAAAAACAAATTACAAAAGAAAAATTACAATAAGCCCCCAATTCATTGGGCAATGTTTTTGTTGCTTTTACAAGTGTTACCAAACGGTTCCTAAAGAGCCTAACTGTGGTATCTCTGTGTGGTTAATGTCAGTACATTTTCCATATGAGTTCTATTCCCCTTTCAGGGTGGATATAACCTAAAGAAGCCATTTAGCAGTCATTGATTCTTTCTTTCAAATCAGGTTTTTCTTTGAAGTTAGAACTATGGTAGCTCCATTTAATCTGGTGTTCTGCTCTCAGCTAAGTGATGCAGTGGGAAAAAAAATTCAGTGCTAAAAACGAAGAATTGTCTTGTGAATAGTTACTACTGAACTTAAAATCTCTCCACCTTTCTGACAGTGGTCACTGATGAAAAGAAAGCAGAAAAGAGTTGGTGTAAGCTATGGGAACTGGGCCAGCTATGGCTGAACTGGCTGGCCTTCATCTGTGGGAGCACAGAAGAGGCTCTGCAATTGTTGGAAAGGAGCCCTGCTCCTGTTTGCATGGCATCTCCTTCTTAATGGCCTGTGCTAATTTTTGGCTTAGTCAAGTGCCCTGTCTTTAAGCTAAATATTTAAACACCCATATCAAGTTTGAATGGAGGAAAGCAAAAAAATGTATTCAAGTGCACTTGTTTGTATTCATACCAGATGTCAGTGGCCCTTTCTATTCCTCTGTCACACTGCTGTAGAGTTTCTATGAGATTCTGCACTTTGTAAGGTATGTTAACTGTTACCTTGTGGTTCAAAGGTTTTAGTCCCACATGTACTCAGTTAACTTTGCTGTTTTACTTAGTAAAGATACTACTTTTCACCCTTTGAAGGAACTGAAATGATGTGAAAGATTCTCATGTCCAGTGTAAGGCATGTGATCATATTCAGCACTTTGGAGAGGTAAACTAAAAAATACGCTAAACATCTGCAGTGGTTCAGGGTTTTTCCAAAGCAACTGGAAAAAAACAAAAGTTTTGTTTTGTTTTGTTTTTTCCCCCTACCTACCATCTTCAAACACAAGTATATAAAATCTGTAAATATTTGTAGTCTAACTGTTGATTGATTAGAAAAGAAATTTCCAGATCTTCAAGTGGTTTGAAGACTTACTGCCTGAAAATCTACAGATTTTACTTAAAAGGACTTTGGCTTGAGTGATAGTGCAGTGATAGTGCTTTTTATTTACATACGTGTGCATGTGTGTGCAATTATTCATATGATAGCATATATCATATAAAATATTGACACACTATTACATATGTAAAATAAAGTTATCTAGCTGTATGAATTTTGTATTTTTTTTCCTAAAGAAGAGATGGTAGAGGTACTATTAGAGTAACACAGTAGTAGCCACAAAATTTGTGTAAATGGTTATTTCTGTATGCATGTGACTGTATGATTTGATGACAAAAGAGACTTTCAGATATTTGTTCTTTCATTTGCAGATGCCCTATACCTGTACCTATCACTGTTAATGGGTAATTTCACTCTAAAGGACCCATGGAGCTGGGATACGTGAAGCTGCATCACAGATACATATTTATGATATTGGTGCAGCTCTGACAGCAGTGTAGACAAGAAAGAAATACAACCTGTTACAAAGATCCCTCCTCCTCAGTGATTTATATTTAGCTGAGGCCACGAAAGGAATATTTTTTCTTCTTCTTACAGAAAAACAAGACCAAGGGGGAGAATGAGTTTTCATTCCACTAATGCAGTGTCTGTTTTATGTTTAGGGTCTCTTTTGGTAAAGGATATCCTGGCAGAATAACTGAGTGACCAAAGTGAGTGTGTAAACCTCTAGAGAAATAAATGTGTCCCTCATGAAAAATTCTGACCACAGAAAGGTTGACTCACTATATTAAGCTGAAAACGCAATTGATCCAAAGGTTAGGTGTTGTGAAAACAAGCATACACTTTGTCCTAACCTTTCATGTCTGTGAAGGATAGATGATAAGCCCTTTACCCTACTGCCAAACTAAACAGGGATTCAAACTCTGCACTGGTTTCACTGTAATGAAATGTGGATTTTATGTAAACCACAACTCAAACTTCTTATGAGTTCAGAAAATGCTGGCTTCATTTTTCTTTTCAGGCTATGAAATTAGACTGTGACAGATGAGTTTGAGCATTTGCTGATCATTCATCTACAAAACATAATAGTTTGATTCTTTCACTTATGGCTGTTTACAGAAACAGAAGTTAATTAATTGAAGCATTGGTGCTCAGCAATTTTTTTTCTTTTTTCCCCCTTTAGCTAAATTTCATTGTATCGTAAGAAAAATCTTAATAACATGATACAAATGAAAGACCACAGTCACCATTTCTTATCGGAAGGACATATTTATTTAACATTAATATAAGAATAATAACAGTGGCTACATGTACCCATACAAATATAGTGTAACTCAATCAAGAATGCAATCAACTGGTTTGGGGCTATTCATGCAGCACCTAAATAATTCAAATTAATCAAATCCCCTAGAATCAAATGGAGTAGTCACAGCTACGCAAAGCCAATGCAGAATTTAATTTGTGCTAATCTGCCTTGGAGAGTAGAAGCACAAAATATACTAGAATATTTGTATCAGTTATCTGTTTTGGAGTTCATTTCTCTCTTATTTTCTCTCTGTCTTATAGGCATGAGCTTACTTAAGGAAATGTAGTTTTAAATTTATTGTTTATGGTCTAGAAGAACAGAAAAGTCCTTACTTAAAAAAATGTTACCTTTTAACACTATTCTATTAAGGGGCAAATATGTTGCAAGAATGCCAGACGAGGAAATTCTTTATTCACAAAAAATGGAACTAAGCAATCTGTCTTTAGTATTGTATAGGAATTAAACCCATAAATCAAATTCCAATAATAAATAGATTAAAAAATAGCTGCTTTCTTCAGTCATCCAAAGTATGTCAGTGTAAGTTGAAATCAAGACAAGTGCAAATGTCAAGGGATAGCTCTAGATTATTTCCTTTTCAAGTTCCTCTGACCTGAAATGGAATGTGTTGGGAGTAGTGTTGTGCTGGGCACTAGGCAAATGGTAGATGCTATTAAACCTTCTTCCATCCAGAAGAGAAGGAGAAAAGTTATAAGGAAGAGAGACCTATGGATTGGAAAACGAAACTGGCTCTAATTAAAAATAAACAAACAAACAAATAAATATGTTTATATGGAACTGGATTAAGGAATGCATAGTTTGAGATTGAAGGCAGAATGGAGTTCTTGGATGATAGTCATTTTAGAAGAGCACTTAACCCTTGTGACCTCAGCTTTATACTGAGTATGATGTATATGGAAAGGAATATTTTGTTGGTCAGTTTAAAGTCACTTGTCCTGTGCACTCCCCTCTGCAGGTGCATTCTCTTACTTCATCCCCAATATGGTACATGAGATTTAGCAGTGACCTTGGTCTCCACAGAAGCGAATATAAGCAAGAGCTCTTGTGCATACCATTCCTTGGTGGTAGTTATAAACATCAGGCATTACTATTTCTCCAGGCAGGCACTGTCTGCCAAAATGTGCTGTTAAATTCAAAAATTGCAGCTGAAAAGTATAATCACTGAACAGAATTAGTTCTGTTCCAGCTCACATCAGGGCAGGATGTTATATAGCCAACACTCCAACAAGTGTACTGCTTCCCAGGTAATGGAGGCAAAGCATTGGTTAGAAGAAGCAGAATAATGCCACTTCTGTACACATTCAAATGCATATACAAATTTTGCAAGAATAACTAGTTCCAAAACAATTGGCTTACAGTCATTGTCAATACTTTTGCTTTGGGTAGCAATTCTTTACAATTTCTTTTTAGCTTATAGGTGAAATAATTACATATTTTAATGGATTTAAGACAGAAGTTCCCATCCCTTACTCATCCTTCTAATCTGAAATTTGAAGCGCTGTTGATTTGTTTAAAATGTTATGAGCAATATTTTCTACTGAATAACATTGCTTGTCTGGCAAATGTGTCACTTTCCTCATGGTGAGAGAAGTATTAGAAAAACAATTGCAAAGTTGGATAGCTTCTGCCTTACCTGAGAACAGTATCACAGTACAGAACAGTCATGTGGAAAAGGGGAAACAAAGACCAAAAGTGCATGTACACAAATGTGACATACCAGGGAAGGAGTCTGGTTTCATGGACTGATATGCAACAAGAAATAGAAATTAGAGAAGAAATGGGCTGTGAAAGGCCATGTCAGCTATAAGAAAGAATAAGGGGGATCAGTAAAGAAATGACCAAAGAGAAGTAACATAGCTGAAGTAACAGTCCTTGCAGTAGTGCTCCAAGTACCAGTAGGAGAGGAAAGTCTTTAACAAGGCAAGAAATAATAATACTGCTTGAGAAGAATTTGAACAGACACTTTAGCTGTGTGGAGAGAACAAATAGGAAAGACTAGGCAATAGAAACATTGCTTGGAACATAAATACAGGATTTGTAGTGTGATCATAGTGGCTTTTAAGTATTATGGCATAAAAAGAAAGATTGTGATAAGAATTACCATCGCTTTCTGCTTCTACAGGTTTTAGAAGATGAAGGTGTTGATTCATTCTAAGACGTAATGAAACTTTTGTGTGTGTGTAGCTACAGTGGTCTTCCCACCTGCAGCCTCAGGGACATAAAGCCACAAGAACATTCCTAGTCATCTGTGCTATTTGGCCTGTGAAGGTTTGCTTGAACAAGTCTGTCAGTTGATTTATTTCTTATTTCTCTTTTGCATATTAATAGTTACCAAAGGCATTACAAGATTTTTAAAAAGAAAGAATCTCAAATGCCACTGTACCACCAGAGACTGGAACCAGAGTCTGATAGCATTGCTTTATTTGTTTGTTTATTTGTTTTTCTTTCTCAAAATGCATAAGCTAAACTGCCAGCTACTATTTATCAGCTTAGGTCCCTGGAAGCACTTTTGCACCAAAGGAGAGTCTGGCTCTTTTTCCCTGCTGTTTGGTTGGATTCCATTCTGTTTTCATTCAAGTGTGTGCTTCTGAGAGGATAAGCACTGAGCTGTAGTTCTTAAGGGCTGCAATCTCTTAAAATATAAAATAAATAACTGGCTTTGGGATAAAAATTTTATTTCTGCCAGCAGTATAATGCTTGAGCTTGAAATGTTATCATCCAAGGAAGTTTTATCTTGAAAAACTTTTCGTGCTGGCTGGCTCTGAACATCAACACAGGTAAGATCCTGAAAGTATTGAGGTTACTGCAAAAAAGTGAGAACTGAAAAGTAGTGACAATTCAGACCTTTCCCTAAGTATTGCTTTGAGCAAAGGCAGTGTCAGGTCTTGCATATTTGTCATTAGAACAGGGCCACTGGTGCAGCTGAGGCATGACTGCGTGCTCTCTCTGGCTCTATGTGTAACATTGCAGATCTGTACAAACGGAAATAATTTGGGATTTTCTGTGTTATCATTAGAATCCTTGCTATGGAAACAGAAGTGCCCACAGCAGATCACATTGCACAACTGTTTCTACTCTAACATTTCATATTTGCTTACTGCAAAGTGGGGTGCTTTGTGCCTTTCATGCTAAAGTTTTCATGCGCTGGAAATGAAGAAAGAAAGATATCCTCCATTAAAGCAGTGGAGTGGACATCACACAGATGAAGGCATGTACAGGACTGTAGTACAGGAAAGGCTACTTGGACAGGAAGTTAAGTATAGGAAAGCAGAGACAATGTTCCTGGAAAGAAAGGACTCTTGAAGTAGCTTTCATATTTTGAAAATAACAATACATTAGAAACAGAAATACAATGTATTACTGCTGAATCACAGATTGGTTCTAATAGAGTTAAGTTGCAGACTACACATGTGAAATCAAAGGAGAAAGGACAGTTTTTAGGCAAGTACATTGGTGCCTTAAAAGTAGCTTGGTCCCATCACCTTTTATTAGTCATTTGCTTTGGTGCAGCTGAATCTTTGCAGCCATTTGCTTAAACCAAAATTCAGTCACTGGTTCATTTCAATCAAATCGACAGTTTGCAAGAAATGTTTGCTCTTGATAAAACACATCAAAAATGACAAATAAAACAAGGAGTCTGAAGAGCACAGCTTCTTTCTAGTACTACAGTTAAATGCTTCCTGTCAGAGAAAAAAAGGATAAAAACCAAACTGAGTCTGGATTATTCTGAGTGTTTTAGCTATTTTTCACAATTTAATCTCTAATAAGGAGTCATTTTATTTTAGTGGTTTGGCTCATGTAAAATAATGTTTCAAATTACGTGCCCTAATTATGCATTTAAATGGAAGAGGATTGTAATTTAAATTCTCATTGACTGCTAACAAGTTATTTAATAAGGATAACTACAGTTCAGCTGTGTATATTACATAGTTGTTGCCTGATTTAAGACCCTGTGGGGAGACTCTCCAAGTGTTTTGCTTTGATAGCAGCTAAAAAGTTCAAATTCTTATTCATATTATGTGAACACTTTAAGCTGTTTTAAGGACTGAAGAAATTGTCAAAGGCATCTTGTAGGAGATGCTTCTTATCATGTGTTATATCTAAGTCTGTAGTCCTCATATCGTTGTAATGCCTGAGCATCTTCCTGAACTGCATTAATGACTTATTGAACATCTGCTGTGTGTAGTTCTGTCTGCTATTCCTGCTGTTGTTCATCTGGAAAGTAAATAGTAAATCTTTTTGTTCTCTCCAGATTCTTAAAATTCAATCACTGTGGTAGCTGAAAGCCCTAGAGGCTGGAGTTAATAGTGGCTTGATATTTTAGGCTAATCTCAGTTTATTTTTGGTGGTGCAAGCCCTATTAAACAGGCAGCTGTATGCTGCCTCAAGATTTACCCAGACATCTGACACTGCACACTGCCTTCATTTGAAGAACTGCAGGAGTACACCTTGGTGTCTGCCGCAGCTTTCAGGTTGGGAGTAGGCAGTCTAGCTAAGCTGTATGTTCAGGACATGATTGGTTTGAGTCACCTTTTAATGTCATGTCTTAACTAAAGATGTAAAAAATTTTGTACTAATACCACATTATTTTCATGCAATTTAGGATATGCAATATTGGATCCTGAAAAGCTTTTAATCAAGGAGGTTAAACTTCCTATCTAAGAGATAGGAAAGGAAGGAATAATTTTTCATTGTATTTCTTGATCTTTATTGCTGAGGTGGTAGATTCTGTTTAAGGTATTAGCTTTCTCTAGTGCCTATTATTGTCCTTTCTAGAAGAAACTGGAATTAATACCTATACAATCTAAGACATAAAATGTCAAATTTTATTTAGGTATTTTAATCTGTGGAACTCTAGGAATGTAATTAGAAGCTAGGCTTCATTTGCTCCATGTATTAAAAAGAAAGAAATTACTGTGGTCTGGCATGCTTGTTTTATTCTTTGTGTTCTTATGACATTTGTGTGAGCAATATTGAAGTTCTAGGTAAGTGGCGGAGTCACCATCGCTGGAGGTTTTTAGGAAGAGACTGGATGGGGTGCTTGGTGCCATGGTTTAGTTAATCAGATGTGTTGGATGATAGGCTGGACTCGATGATCACAAAGGTCTTTTCCAACCTGGTTAATTCTGTTCTATTCTTATATTTCTACTGCACATAGCAGATTCTTTTGTAGCATATCCAGAAGATTATGTGAAAAACTCTTAAAGCACATTTACAAATGAATGTTTCAGAGCAAATATAACATTTTCTCTTTCCCTGTATTTGTCTTTCAAAAGTGCTTTCTTTTTTTGCATATCAAAGTAACTAAAATCTTAGCAATCTTTTGTTAGGATTAATTGTTGTGGCTGTGAATTAATTCTTCCTATGGAAAGATGGCTTAGTGGGTTCTTGGCATAGCTCTTGGTTGTGCATTTACCCAAACACCTCCCGGTCACCATGGTGTAGCTTTCCTTTTCTCCTGTGATTTGAAGTTGTGCAAAATCCACCTCTTATTAATAATCCAGTTCTCTGAGGTACCAAATACTCTAATTTCCCGTTCATTTAATATTTTACATAGCCCTAAAAGTTGATGTAAAGGAAATACATTTTGGAATACCTATGCAGGTATTATGATCTTTTTTTTTTAAACGTAGATAAATTAGGCCCGTAAGGCTTATTGTGATTAAAAGCTTCACTGCTTATGGTGAAATTCTAGAGCTACCCATATTGCTGTTATTAGCATATAAATGCCCTTATCTGCCAGAGTTGGACATAATAATGAAATATACTATCATTCCAGCATGAAGTTGGGAGCTGCCTGGGGTCCCATAACATTATGAGAATGAAGTAGCAATACTATTGTCATGGTTGAAGAAGCACATTCATTACCTGCCCCTCTTTTGGAAACTGGTAATTTTGCAGGAAGAAAGCTTACGTGTTATGTAAAATTTTCTGAGACTTCTTTTAATGTCAGAGGTGACTTTTTTTTTTCCCAGTACAGTGACTTTAATAATTTTATGTATCATCATTTTTTGGATAGCAAGCCAAGCTGTTCTAACTTTAATTATTCCAGATTCTTTGCATGCACCACATGGAAAACAAATAGTTTATTGACAGTCAGATTGTTAGGGATTTAATCTACATGTAAAGCAAGCATCTCCAGAAAACACCAAGAGATTTTTATGACCTATTTTGACTGTGTGGCTAGTTCTTGTGTGTTGCTATTTAGGATTCACTTACTTGCTCCTTATTTGTGTGGTTTTGACTACTGCTGGGATCATCTACTGGGCTTTGAAGGGACACAGAAGCTGAAATGGTCTTTCAGCCTGCCTCCTTCTTTATCTGTGAATGTGTGGAAGGCAGCTATGAACATCCTTGATGCAGCTTTTCTGTGGTCTTAGGCAAAATAGAACAAACATTCCTCCACATAGCTTTATTTTCCACAACCACTAGGTGGGTTTATATTCTACTCATAATATTGTAATATTCAGCCCTTATAAGGAGATCTAAACTCCATTAATGTATATAAAGAGTCAGAGGAAAAAATCTGAATCAACTACACAAAACTGTTACATAAACTACATGTTTCTTTTTATTTCTTATGGTTATGATAAAATCTTTTATTGAACTTATTTTTGTTGTCACCAAAGGCCTATAGTGCCATGACAGAGGCTATTTCTGGTGGTCAAGTAGCCTGTCTGAAACTCTGTAGAAATCTTAGGTGAGAGTCTGATCACACAAGCTTTCCAGCTCAGTTTGCAGGTTAGCAGATAAAAACTGGTTATAAACCAGATGAACATCCAGCCTTTGAATCTCATCTAAGATGAACCTTTTGAGGTTCTTTCCTCACCTCCTCTCTAAGGGGCGTAGGTGATGTCAGTTCCACCACTTCCCAGTCCCAGATCAATCAATGTCAATCCTGGATTTATTTTCAGCAGTGTGTGGAGAATCCCTTGGTAGTGTGTATCCTGTTCATTATTTTTTGAACCATGCTATTGAGATTGAATCCATATGTTTATTAAATCCACAAGAAATTTGCCTGAAATCTAAGGTGAGTAATTTATAGGCTCTGGCTATAGCCTTGGAACCTTTCTGTAACAAAATACAGTATTTTTTAAAAAATTGCTCACTTATCTTCATAATCATAAATTATTTCATACCTAATTACAAACAGACAGTCTGAATAATTGTCTTCATTGAGAGCTGTTTGACACTGAGAATATACTGCCTTATTTTATATACTTTTTAATGTGCAGCCCATAAATATGTCACAGCCAAGCAGTACTGCACCCTTAAGTATATTAAATGCAGTCTTGTGTAACCAAACATAATAGAATTTTTAAATGAATTATAACTGAATTATTCAACAAACAACTTTTTAAACTTTCTACATGTGTAAAGCTTCTTTAAACTGACCAATACAAATTAAATCTCTGAAAAGAAACTTTGTATTTGGTGCTATTGAAACAAATTAGTATGATTCTTGTTTCATGTCCATTTAAAAGCAATAAAACAGCTTCAGGGAAAATGGTTTTAATGAAATCCTTTAAAAGGCACCTGTTAATAGGTTTTTAGAGTAATATCAAAATCAAGGAAATGTGAGAAATGAGAATGCATATGCTTTGTTTCCCTGAAGGTCACGCTGACACCTTTATAGCTGCTTAAGGTGTCAATGTGTGGTAGGCTTTATTCTTAACATCATTCTCTTCTTTTATGTTGAAAATAATCTAATTCAAAAATTCATCTTGAGTTGATTTGCATTCATTAATAATGACTCTTTCTGGGAGAACAGAATTTCATGTAAAAGATATGGGTGACATAAACCATGTAGGAAAATTCAAAGATACTAATCAAAACAGCAGGAGAACTGCAGAGGGGCAAAGTGATAGAAAGGGAGATAATAAAAGTCAGAAATGTTAAAGCAACTGGAAAAAAAAGGTATTTGGTACTCTTGAGTGCTAACAACTCAGGTTAAATGATGTATTGAACACATTCTGCTTTAAGCGCTCAAACATGATTTGATCTCTAGTCTGTTGTGTTGTTTTTGTAAGGGAGGCAGCTGGACTTTGAGTTGCATTATTTCAGTAGTTAACAATGGCTCGTTTCCAATCTAAAATTTCCAGTCTTCAGTGTCTGTCACCTCCCAGTTATAAAACAGCAGTTCTGGTAGCAGAGTCCCTATTTTGCTGTTTTTCACAACTGGCATTACAATTCCATTCTTCTCTTGTATTATACCTGCAGCAGATGCATGCAGTTGCAAAATCTGCTAAATAGAGAAGTGATGTACAGGCAAAATATTATGCTTATCCAGATTAACACAATTCTTTAAGTTGCACCAGGGGATGTTTAGATGGGTATTAGGAAGATTTTCTTTACTGAAAAGGTTGTAACATCTTGCCCAGTGGTGGCCACCATTCCCAGGGCTATAGAAGAGTCTTGTAGATTTAGTTCTTAGCGTTATGGTACAGTCAAGGACTCTTCGGTGTTAGGTTAATGACTCAACTTGATGCTCCTAAAGGTCCTTTCCAATCTATGCAATTCTGTGATTCTGTGAAACACGTATGACACAGAATGGTGTTATCTGTGGTGGTGGTGATTTTTTAGGCATTGTTAAAAAGCTTTAAATTCTGTTTCTATTGACTTATCAGAAAATGCTGGTGAGACTGTTCTGAAAGAAAAAAACACCAAACCCCATTAATCACTGGACACCTTCAACTGAAACAATTCTATGATGCTATGTGTCTACATGCTGCTTTACTGCAGGATATTATAGATCTCCATCCATTAAACAACTTGTACATGTATTTGGCTTAGCAAAGACACTTGCTTTAAGGAAGTGCAGTAGCCTAGGGTAAACTCAAACGTAGGTTACTCAACGCAACCAGTTGATTTTGTCAGACATGCTGAACACCTGTTAGCTCCTGGAAAATCAGACCTATCTTTGTAAAAACAAACTTCCTGAGGATTTACCTTAGATTTTTCCTCTGTGCTTTTGTGACACAGGCTACCACACAGCAGACATAGAAAGAAAGATTAATTTTATAATTAAGTACAGTAAATAACAAATTGAAAGAAACCAGCATTCCTGAGCCCTGGAATTCTGTTGTTGTAAGAAGTGCTGATGGATTATGCTAAAATAGGTGGGGCGGTTGGTTTCTTTAGCCAAGAGTGTTTGGTTTCCACCAAAATACTAAACCCAGAGAGGGAACATTTTGTTTGCTTGCATCTCACTTTCTAGCCAGTGAGATTTCTGAGTTAAGTACATGGAAAATGGGAAAGTCTGGTGGTGGATATGCAGCTGGATTGGGTTGCTATGACAAAAGACAGTTGTGATTTTGAATTCTTTATGCCTGGATGAAGCTGAAAGAAAATGGTGCTGGCTAATATCTGGTGCCAGATGGCTTTCTGCCTGTTTCAAGCAAGAGCTCATATGTTAAGCCACACATTAAAATGATAATTCTGGTTATGTTAAGTTTTGGGTTCACATGGAAGAGTTCTTTAATGCATGTGCATCATTACACTTTTCTTTATTTCCACGATAACTTGTTTCTTTTTAGCTACAAAAGGCTTATATCCAGTAGGGTGTTACAGCATTCAAACTCCATTGCTCTCATGGAGTACTTATAATCACTGTGCATTGCATTTCAAAATTTCTTGAATCATGTACCTGCAAAAAAATTGTACCTGTAAAAATGTTTGAACTGGAAAGATCTGATGTAGAGCTTGATGCTTCACAATATGACTTAAGCAGTGTGATGCATCAGCTCCACTGAATTAAGTTGAGTTTGGTGGTGGTCTACCTGGAAGTGATTAGCAAATTGATTATGGAAATTTGAGGTAAAGGGGCAAACACTCAACTTCTCCGTGCCTCCAAAAGGCTGTGCAATATAGCCAGGCAGTTGCCTGAGTTGTTTTTCTGCCTGCCTCCTTTGAAGTATTAAGTCACAGCAGCAAAGAGAATTAGAAATACATTATCTCTAGATTATGTTCAGAATTTCCCTTTGTCTTGTTTTTATTTGTATAAAAGACATAATAGCCATAAGCACCACATTCTATCAACATTTTAATTCTCTCATAAGGCCACTTTGTATCTCACGTATTTGTGCTGGAAGAGTAAAAGCTTCAGAGCACCTTGCCTTGATATTTATGTCAGCATCTTGGAGATGTCAAGGCAAGGTAATCCATATGATGTAAGTCATAGCAGAAACAAATTAAATGTGCTTAGGATGAGGTTTGTCAAGACAGAGAGTATTCAAATGAAACTGTTTGTGGAGGTGTTTTTTGAATTCTTGTGATAGGCAGTTTTGTGTCCATCTTTGTAGACAACAGTGAACCCCACTTCCATGAGTGACACTGCTGTGAGTTCATAAATGTCTGAGGTCATCTTGAGTAAAAATTCAACAAATGAAAGCTATGAGCTGTGAAATAAGATTCAGGAAAAACTGGGGTTGCTAAAAGACTTGTTAATGTGGATCTATTTTTAGATATCCTGTGCAGCACAGAACTGTACATGACTGGTAAGCTCCATCTTTTGAAACAGAGGGACCAAGTTCTCCTGTAGCCCCATAAGAGCTTGACATATGCAATTAACTCAACAGACACTGACAAGGAATAAATTTCTAGAAACAAAAGGAGTACAGTCTGTGGTGTGAAAAATGCAGGGTCAAAACTCTCCTTAGCAGAGAATGAGTTCAAATCTGCTACCTCTGAGAATGCTGCAGTTATCTAACTAGGCTGAGAAGAAAAATGGGAAAGAACTATCCATTCTTCAGAAGGTGTTTCACTGTGACAAGGAGCTCAGCCAAAGGATTATCACTGGAGCAGAGGAAACACAAAAACCTGAGCCCTGAGACTTGCTCATTCACTGGAAGAGTTTCAGATTAGTTCCTCCCAGCGCTGCTTGTGCATTCCACTGAATGCAGACTATTCACAAACATCAGTCCTGTAAAAGAAGTAATAATTGAGATGTGATCCATTTTCACATATTCGGTTAATGTTTGGGGTATTTTTGGAGATGTACTCTCTGGAATCTAAATGAGTTCATGTATCCTGTGTCTGTATGGACAGAGAGGTTGACAATTATTATATGGAAAAAGAAGAAGAATATTAGAGAAGTGTTACCTGCTGTAAAAGCCTTTGGACAGGGTTCTCAGAACTTGTCCTTTTTTTTTTTTTTTTTTTTTTTTTTTTAATTTATTTATTTGAAACCTCAGCTGGGAATACAAAAGAGCAATATACTTGGTGCTTGTAAACTGCCTCCCAAGTAGATCTGAAGACAAGGGCAAAGAGCTGATGGATGTAGGTAAGCAATGTTTATAGGAAGCCAAAATTAATTTATTCATAAATGGGTTTATAACTTAGTACTGCTATATACTATACTTTCTCATGTGCCTCAGGTGACCTCAGGCAGTGGTTTAAGCCACTGGGGGATTAACAGAAAAGAAAATCAAAAGGTATTGATTGTTTGATTCCTCCTTGTATGGCTAGACAGAAACATCTGTGCTTATTCATGCTGGTTTTTTGAATTTAAGGTGCTAGACTGTAATGAACTGGAAATAAAATTAAAACCTTTAGATGATACAATTGTTTGGTACAAAACTACCAATTTGTGCCAATTGCTTGGTACAAAACTGTAGTATATTATTATACTTCTAAACAGGAAAAATTGCACTTCTTAAACGTATTAGCTGTTCTAGAAGTGCCACATGTTTTAGAAACAGCTAGTATGTATTTGTTTTAATGGAACAGTCGTGTGTATCCAGGTAAAATTTGCCTACAATGTAGCTGTATGTCCTGCATAGTTTTTATTGTTCCAAAAGAGCAAGCAGGAGAAGAGCCATTTGTGCTGAAGGACATCCAGGTGGAATGAGACTTTTGCAAAGACAAAGCTTTCATCAATATCCATTTAGAATCTATGTCATAGTCTCTGGGATTCTACAGGTATTTACAGCTGGAAATCTACTGGAAGAAGCTGGGCTTACATATGTCTAATCAAAACATATCTCCTAAACTGCTAAATTTTCCAAAGTCATCCTTGCTTGATGTATCTGCTATGGAAGTGAAAGTGTCAGTGACTTCTTAATGGCTCATTTAAATTGAATTAATTTAAAAATGGCAGTCATACTGGAGGTGCAGTGAAAGGGAGAAACATGAGCAAAGACTTTAACAGATGTTGAAAATCAGTGTAAGGGACTGTATGGCTAAAGGAGCTGTAGGCAACTGATTACCTCTTTGCCTTGAAAACCTTATGGGCAGTATTAGGATATAAAATTGCTTCTTTTGACTTAGGAGAATAGGAGCTGTGGAAACCAAACTACTTCATGAATCATAAATGTAATTAAAGTGTTTTGTAACCTATTTGAATCCATAAGTATGGGAAGTCTTTTCTGACTACCCTTGTTAGTTTTGTATAATCATTTAAAAACATGTCATGCTGAGATTCAAATAACTTGCTAAGGGAAATTCAATGAGACAAAGTGCTTGCCAACCCTTCAATAAGTGTAGTTAGTGACTAATAGTTTTGATTAAAGCTGGTTTGCTTTCTTGGGGCTGAGGCAAAAATACCTATAAGAGGCTTGATTAGAAGCATTTGGATTTCTTCTCTAGAGGAAACCACTGCTGAAGATTAAGAAATCTAAGGGGCACAACGGGTTTGTGTTTTGTTGTGGAATAAGCAAAGTGAAATATACAAAACAGATGGGTTATATAAAACTTAAGCACTGCAGCACCTAGCTTTTTGATCACCTGGCTCCCTAAGAAGCAAGAATGGCAAGTTACACCATTTTCAATAGGAAAGCACATAGATTTGTCCAATTGATCCATCACTCTGCTATCTAGAGGGATCTTGACAGGCTTGAGAGGTGGACCAATGCCAACCTCATGAAGTTCAACAAAGCCAAGTACAAGGTCCTGCGGCTTGGTCAGGGCAATCCCAAGCACAAACACAGGCTGGGCAGAGAATGGATAGAGAGTAGTCCTGACAAGAAGGACTTGGGAGTGTTGGTTGATAAACAGCTCAGTGTATGATAGCAAAGTGCACTTTCAGATCAGAAAGCAAACCGTACCCTGGGCTGCATCAAAAGAATTGAGGCCAGCAGGTCAAGTAAGGTGATTCTACCTCTTTACTCTGCTCTCATGAGATGTCTGGAGTATTGTGCCCAGCTCTGGAGCCTCCAACACAAGGAGATGGAACTATTAGAGCAGGTCCAGAGGAGGGCCACAAAGATGATCAGAGGGATGGAACACCTCTCCTCTGAAGACAGGCTGAGAGACTTGGGGTTGTTCAGCCTGGAGAAGTTAAGGCACTGGGGAGATCTGATAGCAGCTTTCCAGTATTTGCAGAAAGCCTACAGGATAGCTGGAAGGGGACTTTTTACAAAGCCATGTGATAGGAGGAGAAGGGGTAATGACTTCAAAATGGAAGAAGCTAAATTTAGACCAAGAAGAACTTTTTCATTCTGAGGGTGGAGAGACACTGTAACAGGTTGCCCAGAGAAGTTGTGGATACTTCAAGGCTAGAGATGTTCAAAGCCAGCTTTGATGGGATACAAGCAAGCTGGTCTAATAGGAGGCATCCCTGCCAGTGCAGTGAGTTGGAATTAGATGATCTTTAAGGTCCCTTCCAACCCAAAATACTCTATGAATCTATGAACCGGGAAACAGTGGAGAGAAGGAGTCTTCTCTACAATTTTCTGCTTCTCTGAACTAGAGACACCTTATATACAGCTGTCAAAGGATCCACCAGCACCAAATCCTTCCTTCAAACTAAGTGGATATAGTTGATTTGGACAGACTTGGTTTTTAAATTTTAGTCTGCCCAAACACCTGTGCTAGTGAAAAGCATGTCTGGATTCTGAATTCCTGCTGTGGGCTGTTGGGCTTGAAAGTTAAAGGCTGCAGTTCCCAATGTGTAGGCATTGAAATCATGTAATGCCTTTTGTTCTGAGTCCTGACTCCACACTCTAAGAGTCTTTTCATGAAGACCATCACACCACCTTTCTTTTAAAATGAATGCTGTTTCAGTTACCCAACACTCTGACTGATCAATAGCCAGCTGCTTTATGCAGTTTCTCAGCATATTTTGATTTGTTGTCAAACATAAATCTCAAATGATGCACTAACCAAGGAGAGATGTTCCCTGTCACAGTTCTGTTTGACTTTCATTATGTTTCTAGATGCAGGAGATACTTTAATTTCTTTGATTTCCTGCAAATTATGTTAGACCCCTCAGCAGTACACAAAGTCCAAGTCCAGTATTGCAAGTGATAACTTATTTAGTTGCTACCAATTTGGTTAGACTCTGGATTCCATTTAATATATCACACTCTTTTAACATGTATTTCTAGTTGTGCAGAACTATGTTTGTCTTTCTGCATTCTGAGAAAATGCCGCAGTGCTTGGATGGGGGGTACTCTGAAGAGCTGCCACAGGCACCAGCATCAGCAGATGCTACTGCAGTGCACATTTGCAAGCTTAGGGAAAGGCTGGCTGATTCGGAATCACAGGCTGATATAGGAAGAATTTCCAAAGTTCATCTGTGCCTTTTCCAAGGAACAATTATAATATTACATGGTGGGACAAAAAAGGAACAATAACATAACATGTATTTCTAAATCACAGAGAAATTTTATACTGGAAATCCCTTAGGTAGCTCTCACTGAGATGTTATGTCTACAATGTGTAGATTAGTGTGTAGTTGTGTTATTCCTTAAAAGGCACTGTGCTGAAACCTGCACTTGTTAACAGGAGTAATAACATCAGAAACAGTGTAGTAGTGATGTGTGTTCCAAGTCCAGAGATAGTTTGGTCAGCAGCTGGAAAGGAATAAGGCCAGGAATGGCAGTCACAGGACAAGCAGGACACCAGCCTTGAAGTTTGTTTACCGAGAAGAGCCCCAAAGAAACAGACTAATTGCACACTATGAAAATGTTAAAGTGATTGTACTGAAGGAAGACCACATACTAGCTTGGGCTTGATTGCTATGATTCATTCATAATCAAATAATACCTGAGAGGTGAATGGGTGCCAATCATCCTTAGAATATACTGTATCATTCTGCACCAAATTACCAGGTGTGTGTCAGACAGTATTTAACCTATGTAAATGTGAAGGTTCAGACCTTTCATATTAAAGACTCTTCCCCTTCGCCCCTACCCCTTCCCTCCCTTCTCTGTATCTTCTAGATATCAAATAGCTACTTTTAATTTAATCTTGCATTAGATATACCCATCATTTGAATCCTTTGTTTGTACTGCTGTGGAAAGCAAAGAGATAAGATGGACTTTTATGATCTAGCTCCCTTATAAATAAGTGCTAGAATCTAATATGAATCTATGGATATTAGGGGAGCTCTTATTTGAATCTGATATGTGTCAGAATGTCTTTATCGTTCTGACATTTTAAAGCAAAACTAGGAGAAGCTTGAAACAATGAATTTCCAGCACAGAAAAGAGAGACCAAAATGGCTGAAAAAGGGAAATGCTTTTGGTACAAGAAATAAGTTATGGATGTATTTCAAACTCAATCACTCTAGTGTCCTACAGAACAGTGGAGAGAAGGAAAATAAATCAAGAAGAGAGAAACGTCACATTTTAGCTAATAGAAACATCTAGGGTTTGACTCTGTGCCTGTTGAAAGAGTCAATTATGCTGTTACTGAATGGTAAGGGCTGTAAGGTTTTTGTCATGACTGACTAGGGTGCAGTAATCAGGTGTATTGTTGGTATCACACTGCCTGTAACCCACTGCCATTTGAGTACAGCAAGGCCTTTATAGCAACAGACTCAAAAATTAACAGGTATGGAAAACCTCATTATGGGAGACAGAACATGAATTTCTCTCTTAGTGCATAGCACAAATTAAAAAAAACAACAAAACCAACAACAAAAAACCCAAAACAAAACAAAACAAAAAACACCAAAAAAATACAGTATACAGCAACACAAAGTAATGAAAGGAACACCACTGTCTCGCTAGCTTTGGGAAACTGCTTGTTCTGTGAACAGTGAAAATGCAGCTCAAGGCTTGACCAACTGGGAAAAGTCACAGTGCATGATCTGAACAGAAAGCAAGGGCTGCTCTATTAAGATCCCATTAAATGGCTCACAAACTTCTTATTTTCTGAAAAATTGACAAAGCTCGCCTGTTGATTTATTATTCATATACAGAGTGCTGCTTTTTCAACAAGATTGTAAATACAATTTCTCCAGCCCAATCAGCCTCTCTGGGCTCCTGATGAAGTGATAAGCACAATAGAATTCAGAAGGATTAAGGGATGAGGTGGAAAATGAAAACTGTGCTGTGTTTCTGCATGTTGCCTTGTGTGAAACAGCTGCAGAGAGATAAGAGCCAAGTAGGGTGAAAATATCTGCATAAATCTCCTTGTAATGGAAGCTTGGGGCTCTATCAAAATTCTCTTTCCAGGGCAAATGATTCAGAACCTCAGTTACATAGATTTGGGAGGTTAATCCTTTCTTAAAGAATTCTTCCACTTATATTTATTTAGAGAGTACAATCTCCACATATTGAAAAAGATACTAAAATCCTCCTTAGATTAGCCTATTTACTTACTGGTACCTCTGGAATGCTTAGGACTGTTACTTTTATATGTATTAACTCCCTGGTCTTAATGTAGCTCTTGACTGAAAAGTTTTAGTAAGTGTGTATGAAGATGATTTAGCTGAGATGGGGGACAGACTATTTGCTCCTCTGTTCAGCTCCCTGTGTATTTACTGTGGATTTTGTCACGTTAGCTATTTGCACCAGTGTTTATCCATGTGTAAGTCGGGCATAATATATTTCAGGGGTTTGGTGTGACTAAATAATGCTGAACATTCTTTTCTGATGAAGGGCTGTCAAAAGAACTGTAACCAGTTTTATCAAGCAGCCTTGATCGCCAGTGGTCCAGTTGCTGGCTTTCATATCTGATCCTAGATTAAATTTGGAGCACTTTTGGGCATAGGCGCTGGTCTTTTGTGATTACTGCTTTATAGTATGGGTTGCAAAATATGGAAAACATCTGGAGCTGATAATCTGAGATACAGATGTTTGTGGAAAAGTATTTAAGTACTGCATCCAGATTATATTAATTTTTCCATCAGAGCGTCACAACTGCAGGATGGAGATTTTAAAGCATTGATCTGTTTTTTGAGTTTATCAAGCCTCTGACATAATCCCAGTGAATCTTCCCTTTTCTAACTCCAGTGATACCTATTATATCTGATCTCAAGATACTTTGTGTCTTCCTTTGCAGCGTGAATGAAAGGTGCGCTAAAGCCTTAGCAACTAAATGTTGAAATGTAGAAGGAAGAGCGTGGATTGTTGGAGAGAGTTTACCAGGGGAGGCCGTTCATGATGAGACCGTCGTTAAGCCGCCTGGGGAATCTGTCCTGAGTCTTCTCCCCTTCAGCTTTCATTGCACTGTAACATCCAGTTTGCTTTGCAAGTCTTGGTAACGAAGCGGCAATAACACGCTGGCAGAAAACTGGTCTCTAGCTACAGTCATCATGTTCCTCACAAGCAGAGAAATGTCCCTGAGTAAACCTTCTGTGGGATTTTGAAATATTATTAGGGCTGTAACTCATGAGTGCTTAATCTCTGTTCTCATATCTGAAACCATTGCTGTCTTCTGGGTTTTTTTTGGTAATTGTGTTAGTGTTTTGTTACCAGTAAGCAGCATAAAGGGACATGAAATTGGAAAGGGGCATTCCTTACTGATATTTTATTTAGACCTAAATGTTGTAAATCACCTTTCAAAATTTAAAATTACTTCTTCACAGAACTCATAACCTCAGATGATGTTCTGGAGTCTCTTTTCTGTGGCCCAGTAGCTTTTCTAATAAAGTTAAAGGCAGGATTTCTATCGCCTTCACTGGTGGAGGGTAAAACTTTGTTTTAAGTCACCATTAAGGTAAAAATTAATAGGAAATTTGCCTACTGGAGGCTAGAGGAAGATCATGCCTTGCCAGTGTTGAGAGCACAGAAGTTTTACTGTGCTAATTTATGGACAAATTGTAGATGTTCAGCACTTCTTCAGAATGTGTCCCACACCTAGAAAATGACAAGACAATTTTCACTTTTAAACAACCACAGTTGCTAAGGGTAGAAGCTGAGGTAGCAGCCCTTGATATGCCACTCAGAAAAGGCTCACAACTAGCCTTGCAGTTCACAAAGAACAGTCACTTTTCAGGTGAATGACTGACTAACTTTATTGCATTTCTTTTAGCTCAGTGAAGAGTTGACGAGATCTTCTAGACATCTTAATAAGACTCAGTTCAATGATGTAAAACATTTGCTGAAAGGTATATCAATTCCAGTACCATTCAGTAGAAACAAAACTAGATGTAGTCTAGTCCTACAGGACTTTGCCGAAGGAAAATAACATGTTAAAAACTTAAAAAGAGAGAATAGTTTTGCACAGTCATATGAAGTGTTTTAAACTGCCATTTTATACTAATATATGTATGGTATTCTGATGAAGAGTGAGGTATCTGGGGACCATACTTCAGGCCAAGTTCAGATGTAGGTATTTCCTGACATGTCTGACTAAATAAACACCTGACACTGGTAAAATTGCATTAACTCTCTGCTCACTCTATTACTTGCTAATGGTCAGTGCTAATGATTTATTATTATTTTTTTCCCCTATTAAAAAGCCAGAGTTGTGATAATAGATACATTCATAACAGCATTTTCCTGATAAAGCCTTGCTGCTCTTATGCTAGTGCTATTCAGTAAACAACTGGAGAAAAGACAAGAACTGAGTAATTATGAAAGCTGCTTATGAAGCTGTGTCTTTTGGTTAAGACACTAGAACAGTCTGTGGAAAGGTTGGAGAGTTCTAATTCAGCCAGGAAAAACGTTAATAGGCATGTCCTTCCTGTTGTTGAGTGTGGCTTGGCAAAGGCATGCTCATTGGTTGAATGCTTGTGGGGAAGATGATTATTTTTCCCAAAGCCAGATGCTTATTTGATCTTTGTTACAAAGAACTCCTGTATTTGTTAAACAGAGCTGGCAGGACTCGATCCCCTACAAGATGAGGTGCCAGAGACAGCTCACTACGGGAAAGAAAGCACCAACAGCTTCCAAGAACCTAAGTCTCTGTTTGATCCAGCCAGACATCTTTTGGTGGAAAAGGCCTCTTTTTCCAATGTTTTTGAGACATCTGTGTCCTCTGACTGCCAGAACATGGAACAGTAAAAGCTAATGCTTGATCCCTTGTTTTTCATCCTTCCAGAGACTGAGAAAGCTTTAGTTAGAGTTTGGAAAGTGTTTCCATTTTGTTTCTCTTTCAGCAAGCAAAATTTATCCCAGGCATGTGTTAGTGGATGCAAAATGTTTAATATGTCAGACTGCAGAAAGATGTTGGGGGAATACTAAGGGTCTTTCTTCTGTATCTATGTAAACTGGTAGGGAACCTACTTAAATCTTTATAGTTATGATACTGCAACAAAGTAAAAAGAGAAGTTTCCCCAGGAGATCCTAATAACTTCAGTGTGAGTAGTAATTTGAAGTTGAAAGTTGTCAATATGCCTTTAAAACTACCAAAACTTTGCTAGATGAATAGAATAGAACAAACCAGGTTGGAAGAGACCTTCAAGATCATTGCAACCAACCCATCATCCAACACCATCTAATCAACTAAACCATGCAACCAAGCACCCCATCAAGTCTCTTCCTAAACACCCCCAATGATGGCGATTCCACCATCTCCCTGGGCAGCCCATTCCAATGGGCAATCACTCTCTCTATGAAGAATTTCCTCCTAACATCCAGTCTGAGCCTCCCCTGGTGCAGCTTGAGACTGTGTCCTCTTGTTCTGGCACTGGTTGCCTGGGAGAAGAGACCCTAATGGCCCCCGCCTGTCTACAACCTCCCTTCAGGTGTAGAGAGCAATAAGGTCTCCTCTGAGCCTCCTCTTCTCCAGGATAGCTTAAGGCATAAAAATGAAAACACTGTCAAAACATCCATTGCTATTGGATATATCTGATTGTCAAGGAATATAGTTGGCACCAGAACAGGGGCACCAGTCACTTTCATGAGAGGGACATTGGCTCCCATATGCAACCAATGCAGGTGCCAGCACTGATGATGCTTGTCACTACTCTCTTTACCTCAGGTGCTCTTCTGCCTGTGTTTTCTGCTTGTCTGACATTTTTTTCATATGATGCTTGGTCTCACAAACCTAGCTTGCAAACAAGATTGTAACCTGCTCTCCTGTTTAAATTTTAATCAGTAGACTGTGACAAAGAGTCGATAGTTACTGTTTCTTTGGTGGTTTTGTTTGGTTTTTAATTTTCAAATTGCCCATGGAATTTTGAAACTCCTACCACTTTATTTCATTTGGAGATTACCCTTATGCATGCACCAAACCCCTTGTATTTTATGGGTAACTAGTGAGTCTAGTGATTCTTGTTTACAAAAAAATCAGTTTGAGGGACATGTTGAATTTGGTGTGTTAATAATGTTTCAAATCCTCCTTTGAATGTCATGTTTAACATTGGATTTCCTTGCTAAAATGTAAGGATTCTTTTGAAGGCTGAAAGCACTTGCAGATGCAGTGTCCATATAGATCTGGGTAGATATTTGTCTCTCTCTTTTTTTAAATTACAGCTGAAGACCCAGGTGCTTAAAGTTTCAGTTAAGTGTCATTCAAGATCAGAATAACCACCTGAAACTATAGTGTAACAAAGCAATTTAAATTAAGACTCAGTTTGTTAGGGCCAATGATTATGTTCAGTAATGAAGATTTTGGTGTCCTAACAGGTGTCCACAAAACATACAGCTCTTTTGCTTTCTTGCAGTGCATCCTACATGCATATGTCTTTAAATGTATCATCCAAGTACTGGATTCTGAGATAAGCATATGATGTCACTGGAATGCATATGTAATGACAAAATATGTGATTGTTTCTTAAAATCAGGATATTGCAATGATTTTCATTGCAATGACTAATAACTTAATAATAGAATTATAGAATAAACCGAGTTGGAAGAGACCTTCAAGATCATCGTGTCCAACCCCTCAACCAATCCAACCCACCTAAACAACTAACCCATGGCACCAAGCACCCCATCAAGTCTCTTCCTGAGAACCACCAATGACGGCGATTATCATGCTAATGAAACTACTCTGAAGACGTTTTCCCTCTCTGTTTATAGAACATCTAGTGCAACTGAGTCTGATTCCTAGGTGCTATATTCATGCAGTTGGTAAATATGTATCATACATGTATTTTGAACTGACTTTATGTAATGTAGATGTAAATGCCCATCGTTAAAGCCTGTAGGAGACCTTGATGTAACTGCAGACATATTATTACGTATAAAAATGAGGGATGATAACTTTTTGAAAATGACTCTTAAGCCTGTGCTGTTAAAGCTGTCATGAAAATTCAGAGTAAGTGTCCTATGATCTGCACTGTTACACACCAGAACCCTCACTGGCGTCAGTCTCATTTTGGAGAAACAAGCCTTTGATCTTAGGAATTTGATCTTAAAACATGCTGGCTTTTTCCAAGTTTGCCTTATTGCTAATCCTGTATTCGTATAGGTGATATATATATATATATATTTAATGGCAGACTAGAGATAGGATTAAATGAAGTCAACCGAAAAAAGTCTGTCATCAGTTCTCGGTGTATGTGCAGACTGCATATATATTTGTTGAATCTCACATAAATTCTGAAGGAGAAAAAAAAGAAGGCAGGTAAAAGATAGTGCAACTCCCACTGAAATCTTTTTTAACTGTTAGAGGAAAAGAGATAGTCAGAAATAGATGAGTAATGAATATCAACTCCTAGCTACATTTCTGGTTCTATTGTGTTTTTGGTTTATGACAATAGGACAGTCTTTGATGTCTATAATCTGTTAGGGAGGGACAGAGTCCTCCCGTCTTAAAGCGGTAAGGTAATCCTTGGCAGCAGGCTGGCCAACTTGGTGAAGTTAAACTGAAGAACTCAGGGGTGGGGTTCAAGATGGCAACTCATACCATCCCACCGAAACAGGGAATAAGCCAGGCCAACCAGAGCAGCAGCAGGTCTGTAGCAATGTAGGCAGAATAAACAGGAATAACAAGAGCTGTGGGTGAAGTCACAGGGTCTCTTTACAGTTAAGAAGCCATGGTGGCACAGCTCACATGAGTGGAATGCTGTCATGGATGGCTACGTAATTCTTAAGAAAGGCAGGCCAGCAAGGCAAGGCGGTGAAGTTCTTTATGTGAGAGAATGACTGGATGTATTAAGCTTTGTCTAGAGGGGGAAGAAGAATGTGTTGGAAGCATATGGGTAAGAATCAAGGGACAGGCTAACATGGGTGACATTGTAGTGGGGGTTTACTACTGATCAGGAAGACAAAGTTGATGAATCCTTCTTCAGACAGCTGAAAGTAGCCTCTTGATCACATGTGCTGATGATCATGGCAGACTTCAGTCACCCTGAGGGGAATCTCATGAAGTTCAACAAGGGCAAGTGTGGTGTCCAGCACCTGGGGAGGAATAACCCCAAACACCATTATAGGTTAGGGGTTGATCTGCTGGAAAGCAGCTTTGCAGAAGGACCTAGGAAAATGAAAATGAAGAGAAACATCTTTACTTTGAGGTTGGTGGAACACTGGAACAAGCTTCCCAGGAAGGTTGTGGAACCCTCTTCTCTTGAGAATGTGCTCCTGTGCAACCTGATCTCGGCAAACCTGCTTTATCAGGGGGGTTGGACTAATGATCTGCAGAAGTCCCTTCCAACCCCTACCATTCTGTGATTCAGTGAAGATGGTATCCCACCTTGGGGAGTTTCTAATAAGACAAGAATATTGATACCAAAACATGTGGGGAGCACAGGGTAAGGTAATAAGTGAACCATACTAATTAAAAATAACAGATTCTACACAGAGACAGTTCTGTGGGGAAACTAATTAGATTTCAACAGCCTCAGTTTCTGTGTTCAATGAGCACATATAATACTAGAGAGACGTACTCACATATGTTCATCTGTATGTGTTTTTCCCATTGAGTCCACTTAAGTACAAAACCAAGCACAAGTTCTGGTGCTGCTTTAATGTTTTCTTGTGGGAAAAACATATTATTACACTACTTTGATACGAGGTAGTGAAATGCAGTGTATGTCATCAACTTCTACAACACAAATTTCCATATTTTATGATCTGTGCAGCAAATAAATATACAATATAGACATACAGAAATGCCACTTGGTGACTGGTAGTTTTACATTTCTATATAGTGTTATTACAGAGAGAATACAATTTTAAGTGATAGATATATTCCACACTGATTTATGTTCTGTGTAGCCCTGTTACAGTTAATACGCCCAGTTTCTGGTGCAATTCCACTAGACTATGGCTCCACCAGCCATGAACTATATCCTCTAGGACTGCACTCAGGATGAGCTTACTGACATAAGTATCCACCTGTGTATTATGTCACCATTTAAAAAAATCAAATCAAAACTTGAATCTGCAAGATTTTTCCTTGCATATAGATCAGGACTGTGCTCTTAGGAAAAATAGTAGGTTTGTGCTATGTTCTAGGTTCAGGAGCTTCATAAAAATGTATACTTGACAGAAGAGTTAAAGAAAAAATTAAATTGTCCCTAACAGGACTAGGGCTCTGAAGACACTCATAATAACATTTAAATGAGAGTTGCATACCCATAACTTTGGAATACTTATCAAAAATAAACAAATTCAAATTGCTGTTGGCATTTTAAAGGAGGAAAGGTATCATTCTAGACCAGCCTGGCACACTGTATGGGCTTCATAGAATAAAAAAGATAATACCGATCCCAAACAGCTTTTCAGTCTTGCCATTTTTACTTCACACATCTCAAGCTCTAATATTCATCTCTTCGGTGATTTTACTTTCTTACTTTGAAATAGTGTCTATGTTGATTTTAAATTTTTTCAAGACATTTTGGAGAGGCAGCTTTCTTGTTTAAACATCTTTGATGTGTAAATGCCACCATATTTGTTTCAGTGTGAATGTGTGTGATTCTCTCCTATGGTGCTGGTTGGATTTCAGTCTTGATGAGGTAGGAATAGAAGCATGCCCGCCCTTAGCCTAACTTTGGAGGAATTAAAAAAAATCTCATCTTCTTCAGCTTTTCTAGATTTAGTCCATGAATCGAGTATCTAGCATGTTCCAATATTATTTCTTTAAACTTGGTTGAGTTTTGACATTATTCTTCAGATGGCTAGCTGGCATATTATTACTATTTCCAACCTAGTTAATTCTGTTCTGTTCTGTTCTGTTCAGAATGGAAATCACTTAATGCCTTCAGCTATTTTTCCTGAGCTGTTGCAGATCAGGTGGGTGAGAATACAGTTGCTCCAGAAGTGATTTGTTATGAACTGATAGAATGCAAACCACCTCCAAATGGGAAAGCTCTGATAAACTATCCCTACTTTTCACTGGCTATGAGCTTATTATCATCATCAGAGGTCTGCCAAGAGAACTGTCTACAAACCCAATATCCATTGATAGATTTGCTCAGATTCTGAATTTGCATTTCTGTAGATTCTGATGCATAACCCTTTCCATGCAGGAGTTTTGTCTCTTTAAATTCAGTCTGTTACTGGCTTTGCAACCCAGTCTATCCTCTTCGATTATTTATGGCTGGGTATTAAGTAAACCTCTGACACAGAGTACATTCCAGCATGTTATGGTAATTCCAAAAGAGGAAAACCCTTTCTTGTAGTGTGACAACTTTTCTCATTTTGGTGTCTGGCTGTGAATGAAACCAACCAGATGGTCTTTACTGATCTGTATTGTGTGTGAGACATCTCAGTGCTTTTATGTCAAGGCACAGATTTGTCTCATCTAGCAGTGGCAGAGAAGCAGCTCTTTTGTGTGTTTATGTGATGTTTATGGCTCAGATGGCTGGCAGCGTGCACAGTCCAAGAATGGCAGTCCTCCAGATTTAATATGATGCTGAGGATGACTAGTGGAGAGAGTTGAAATGAAGTGAGGAGAAAACATGAAAGCTGTGTTATGACATTTTGTAAAAATGTTATTTTCATATGGAGCATGGCCAGAGTCAGGGAAGAAAAATGATCTGTCAACTGTTTGGTCAAGATCCTAAGCCAGAGGAGGACTGGTATCTGGAAAAGGCTCTTTTTCTGGTGACCAAGTGTTCTCCAGTATGCCCATTCTTGGCCAAAATAGCGTGGACTTGAAAGACTTTGAAGGGAGTGTTGAGCATCTTTCCTTTGTCAAAAAAATGGAGAGTGTGATACCGTAACAGGAGAACATGCTGAAGAGAAAATTAAAAGGAGTAAACCATAGAAGAGAAGGATTCTGTTATTGTAAAAGTTCAGTTTCAGAGAGGAGGAATTTTGAAGTTTTTTAGTTTGTCACAATAACTAATGTATAGCTATGTCTTTAACAAATGTGACAGTTTGTTACAGAGACAAAAAAATCTCACTTCTGCCATAAAGCTAGAGGCTTAATAGCTGTACTGTAGACATATTTCTACATGGTAAGCTGTCTTTATTCTCTTCCTTAAGCACCTGCTTTGACTACAGCTAGATATGAGACACTGGAGAAGGAAAATATTTGATTCAAACCTGTATAGCCTTCTCTGTGTTCTTATGTCTTCAGTTGTCACTGTTGTGTACTCTGGAGATATACTGATTCTTCCAAATGAAATTTAACTAGGATTCCTTGCTTATTATCTGTTTAGTTACAGCTTTGTTGCTACTGTACTGAACTGCTAAGCAGTGTTATTTAAAAAAATTGAAAATCATAGAGCTGACTATCTCAGTGTCTTCTATGTTTTAATGATTATCTGACCAGCTTGGAAAAAAATGAAAAACAGAGGCCAACCATGGGAATCCAGAGGAAACCTGAATTGTGATGGTTTCTTGACTCTGGGCCTTATATTTGAATCTGTACTTGCTGCAAGAAGACAGAAGGGGCTTCCACTTTACTCCTGTGTGGTATCCTTGTAGTTAGAATAGAACAGAATAAACTGGGTTGGAAGAGACCTTCAAATCATCGCGTCCAACCCATCAACCAATCCAACCCACCTAAACAACTAAACCATGGCACCAGGTTCTCAAATCCCAGGGCACCTGGGTTCTATTTGAGTCTCCTCCCACCCCAGGTGTGGCCACTTTCCCTCCCCACCCACTCCCCTTTTTAATGCCCTCCAGGAAATGCAGAAGCCCCTAGCTGAGCCCATCTGGGCTGAGGGATCCTCCTCTCATCACTGGTGAGTCCTCCATGGTGCACACCGGGTGATGGTGGTGGTGATCACAAAGGCCGGGGGGCCTGGTGGCCCCCCGGTTGTTAGGAACAGTTTTGATGGCCCCTCCAGTATCATCCATGGGTGCTGGCTGGGCTTCCTTACTGGGGCTCAGCTCCTCTGTGTGGTATCTTGGCTGACTGAGGGGCTTGCCCCTGGTTCTGGGATGGGTGCAGTAATGGTGGTGGTAGAGCAGGAGCTGTTTAGGTGGAGTGGAGGAATGGGGGGGGAGCAGGATCTGCTTTGGGAAGATGAAGGCTGGGGCAGGGGGTGGGGGGGGTGATGTGAGAGACTAAATCTTGTCTCTTTTGATGAGACTCAACAAAGACAAAATCACCTTTGCTGCTGGCCAGACAATGGACCAAGGCCACTGTTATTGATACCTTTGGGAATATGCATAAGACAAGAACATCTCCACCAGCAGGTAAATGAAGAAGGTCAAGATGCTCCCCCCCAACTTCTTCCAGACCCCTGTCCAAACACAAAGGAATACACAGGAAGACTTCCTGGGGAACAAATACCTGGACACTTAAGGACTAAAAAACTGTATAAAAGATCTGAGCAACTACTGGCTCAGAAGAAGAAAAACAGAGGAGACGGAGAACATGGTGGAGGAAAAGACCGAGGCAATGCTGCTCTGAAGAAGACCTCACTATGTAGCCTGGAGGAACCCTCTCTCTGTGTCCTAAGTTATGCCTGCTGCAACTCAGGGAGCTGAAGAGGCTGCTCAGAGGACAATACATCCAAAGCTGCAGCACCCTTCCTCCACAGACTCAAGCTGTCTTGGGGGGTGAGGGGTGTGGCCATATAACTCCTTTCCTCTTCCCTCTCTCACTCACTATTGTCTCTCTCTCTCTCTCTCTCATATACATCTATTTTATTTCTATAATAAATAGTCTGGATGTTGATATTTTGGCCTTGGTTGTGCTTTTAATTTCATAACATGGGAATATGCAAAAAACTTGAGTCTCTATGCCTCTCTGGTGGTGGGGGGAGCAGGAGCTGCTGTGGGAAGATGAGGGCTGGTGGGGGGAGCAGGAGCTGCTGTGGACACTTCCTCATGAGGAATAAGAAGTATGATTGTGACTCCAATAGATTCCTGTATTATCATTATATCAAATCAGTACACACTTAAGGACAAAGGACTTCTAATTAAAAGTATCTGAGATTTCTTTTTTAGTTTACTTGCCCTATGAAAATTAGGAGTTGTAAAAAAAAATAAAAAAAGAAAAAAAAAATCATTTTTATCCAATACTTGTTAGAAGAGTAGAAAATGTATTGATTGATCTGATTTTAAGAGGAGTGATGAAATGGGTGTAGGGAGGACCTTATGGTCATGAAAGTTGCCATGAGAAGGGTAAAACTTCTAAATAAGTGTTTTGGGAAAATGGTCCTCTAAGCTAAATCACTTGTTTCTAATACCAGAAATGCATTCTGTAGCTTATCCTGTCTACATTCAAAAGGTAAATCTCTGGGGAGACCTAATAGCAGCCTTCCAGTACCTGAAGGGGGCCTAGGAGAGGGATGGGGAGAGACTGTTTACAGGGGCCTGTGGTGACAGGGTGGAGGGTGATGGCTTTGAACTGGAGAGGCATGGATTTGGATGGGATGTTGGGAGCAGCCTCTTTGCATGGGAGTGGGGGAACACTAGAACAGATTGACCAGAAAGGTGCTTGAGGCCCCGTCCGTGGAGACTGTCAAGGTGAGGCTTGACAGGGCTCTGGGCAACCTGATCTAGTTGAGGATGCCCCTGCTTACTGCAGAGGGAATTGGACTAGATGACCTTTTGAGGTCCCATCCAACCCAGACAATTCTATGATTTTTGATTTAGGTACATAAGACTCACTGTCAGCATAATTAAATTTATAATCCAAGAGGAAAAATGCAAACAATAATGAATCAGTATTTTGTGTCACCTTTTAACCACAGGTTTCCAGGTTCTTAAAAGAGGTTGCTTATTGTTATTCTTATTTTACAAATGAAGAAACAGAGTCATGGGGAAGTGGTGTCTGCCCTAGCAGGCTAGATGCACAACTGGGAATGGAGAGTAAGTCTTTAAACTGACATGGTTTGCTGTAACTACATCACCTATATTAAGATTAGAAAACTGACTTTTTTGTTCTGTAGTAAACCATACACATTAAAAAAATAAATACTGCACATGCCAGTAGTAAAATCTCTTTATGTGATTTAAAACACTACAGAGTCTTCATCCCAAACTCAACAAATTCAAGCAATGTCAATGTCAGATTCTGGTCAGAGCATCAAGCTACAACTGTAACTGTTTACATTTTTCATCTGCCATTATTGTAGATACTGTCAGTAAAAATTACATGCTATTTACTGAATCACACAAACTTCTTGTGTCTTTGTAGGCAAGAGGAAAAGAGAAAAACAATTAAATCCATTTTTCCAAACATAATAGATATTTGGGAAAGCATGGTAATGAAACACACACTTGTGTTCTCTCTGCAAGAATTAACAGAGTGTAAGTCCTTGTGTGGGCCAGGCTGGGATAATGAATGTGAGAGATGAGCCAGAGCAGAACAGAAAACTCCTGAGAGCACTGATGTCATGAACTTTCTCCCCTGCTCTTGTTTGGGATAAATGAAAACAAATATGTCTTCCTTAAGAGTTCAGCTGGTATCTTTCTCTTGCCAAGAGGATGTTCTCTAGTGATTCCTTACCATGTTTGTTCTTTAACTGTGCCTAGATTTCTGTCCTTCATATTCAAAATAGACCATTGGTCTACTGGCCAGCTGTTACTTTGATAAGTAATTGTTCTAGAAAGAAGTGAAAGGAAACAACTTCTGATTATTTTCCCCTCATGTCTTCTTACGCAGCTTTGAGCCTCTGCTATTCTGCTGTACTCTTCACAAATGTAAATTGATATCTGTACATTTAATCATTTGCCTGTCATTCATGTGGGCTTGTATGTATCCAAGTGGAATTTGTACTTTTCCCTTTTCTTAATAGTCTATCAGCTGTCCAGATTTTTTATGTGTTTGCTGACATATAAAGTTCACAGATAAGTGTTGTCCAATTCCAGTTACTGGATTACTGCGCCTGACTGGGAAGACAATGGAATGGGGAAGGGGTGCCTTGTTTTTAACAATGTCCATACTCCTTGGGTTGTTTTGAGTTACTTTCAGCTGAAAGCCAATATGTCTAAGACAAGACATAAACTGGAGGCTTTGTCTTGTGCCGTACTATTATTGGAGATCTAATATGGTAAGTGCATGGTTTTACTTCAATACATTTACAAAAGAAAAAAACCCTAACAGCTCTCTGTTGTAAATCTCACTGATTAATAAGGCAGTTACATTCAGGAAATTGGTTCTTCTCAGTGCATACAGGCTTTAGGAGCATTACTGTATTTTAGGGTTAATACCAATGTTAAAAATAAGCCCCACAGTACAGAGAGGAGAAGATCCTGAATTATGTCAGTGTTCATGAGCACAATCCTTGCAGAATGATATTTTCTAATACATTCCATATGGGAAGGCAAGAAAAATCTCAGCGATTTAATTGCTAGGGAGTGTTATAAAGGATGAATAAAAGTTTAGATCCTCTAATAAAATGAAGCTATAGCACTGACTGGCAGGGGAAGAGAAAACATTTGTACAGGAGGGACACTGAGAGATTTTCACCTAATAAAAGAAATCCCTTTTTAGTGTTCTCCAGATTTGTATTGTCATTTCTCTCCCAGGCACTAATGTGCCTGTTGAGAGAATACTCTTAGTAATGAGTGACACTGAATTGATGACAAAGCAGAACGTGGGAACAGTAAGGGAAGAAAATAAAAAGGCTAGCACAGTTGTTAGGATGAAACACCTGCTGTGAGTGTTGTGAATGGCTTCTGGGGGCAGACAGCTTCTGAACAAATAATTTTCCAAGGAAAGCTAAAAAAAAATCTCTGCCCACAAACCTTTTCCTTCCTCTTCTCAGTCTCTTTTGTATGGATTACTGTTTTCATCTGTTTTCTTTCTTTGGCACATTATTAACAGATTGTAATACAGAGTTTGCACATAAACAGTTTTGTTTCAGATTGATATCTAACCAAAATTTCTTTGTGTTTCTTCGGTTTTCAAACTAATAAATGTTTTTCTGAGCACATAATATAAAATTCCAGCAAGCTTTTCTGTAAGTCTGAGATGTGTTAACAGTTCTTTACAAGGATCTAAGCACACAGTTGTACAAGAAGTTTGTTTCTCAGAAGCCAAAATTGGCAATTTTTAAAGCTTATCTTTAGGAATCCATTGTGTCTTGGCTTAGAACTTTTATAGTAATGGGATTACTTCCTTTGCAAATGAAAAGAAATTCTGATGAAAGATGGCACTTACATCTTCTGCAACCATAAAACTTGTCCTTGGCTGTCACTTAAAGTCAAATACAACTGCTGTGGCATTTCATAAGTGAACCTAACACCAATCTAACAGATGGGGCTATGGAGAGGCAAACAAGTGCTTCAGTCTTGAGTGTTTCGGGAACTGGGTACCACCAAGGAGCATTTGGACTGCAATATGCTCAGGGAAACCTTAGTGAAGATTAAGGAGACAGGTGGCCTCTGGTACTCCAGTCATCAGCAGAATTAACTTTACCTTCTGGTATAATGTAATCATGTTTTGGTGCTTGTCAATCACAACTGCTATTTTGTTCATGAAGGACAGAGCAAGAAAGAGCATTTTCACTGCTGCCTTGCTCATTTGAAGATAATATCTATAGAAATTGGCCTAAGTGCCACAGGAGTTTTACTAGAGACTTTACATTGCTTTTCCTGATGACTTGAAGCATTTATTAGGATTTCAGAACACTTTGTGCATATAATCTAACTTGAACTAGGGTTATTGCTCTCCATTCAGTAAGCTCACCAGCTAGACTGAATAAACAGGAATGCAGTGGATATCAACTATGCAAAGTATTTGGTAAGTTTTAAAATTGGGTTATTTAAACCTGTATTTAAGTAAAACAATGTGCTGAACATGAAGGTGCCATGGGACTAGTTTATTAATCACAATGAAACACAATTATTGGATGGGGCTCTGAGTAACCTAATCTAATTGAAAATGTCTCTGCTCACTGCAGGGGGTTTGGACTAGATGACATTTTAACATCCCTCTCAACCCAAAGAATTCATTCAGTGATTTAAGGAAATACCTCTCAAGTAGATCTGGTGATCTTAATAGATCTGTTCCTTTAAAAGGTATGCATGGTGAAATAATTAATGGCTTACAGTGTTGTTCCATTGTAAATTATTCAGGGAAGAAAATGTATGTTTAAGACTTTTGTATATTGGCAGTCATATATACACCATTCTTCATAGTGCTTTGTAGAGAATTGGGATCAGATTAATCAGTGGTGTAATTCCAGAAAATTACACCATGGATTAATTTAGTCTGAAATCATTTTCAGAATATTCAGAACTGACCTATTTTGACCAGACAATTTCAGGGTTATTTTGTTCCGCTCATTCTTAGCTCCCAAGTAGGAAAGAATTAGTATAATTGTATCTTGCTTATTTGCAGGCAGTGAGTGAGAAGGTCTATCCGTCCTTTCATGTGCACAACATTTTACTGAATATTTAATTTTATGAAAAGTTTTGGTTTTCGCTTGCATCAACTGTGCTATTTTAACCTGCCAGCTGAGGTAATTTCAATTATATCTGACAAATGAGTTACAGTAAGCAAATGAATTGCACTTCTTTTTCATAAGTAATTACAATGCAAATTGTAAGTGTTATGCCTAGTTTTCTGGAAATTAATTGGGCAGAGTGCTCTCTTTAAATACTTCTTGCAGGAAAGATACAGATGATTATGTCGAAACTAAAATTCAATCAATAACAGAAAATTACATTTGAAAAGCAACTTTGTTCCATGCAGCTCTGTTTTCAGCAGCAAAAAATGACAAAAGAAAACCTTCCAAAGAACATTTCATAATATAGCAAAAGGAGAAGTAGTCTTAGTATGGACTGGGTACTGCACTTACAAGCTCCTACTTATAAGCTCCTGCTTATGCTCAAACACACTAAAACTAGTCCTATATCTTGGGTCTGGAAATTCCTATATAAAAATTTTATTTAAATATTACAATTTGCATTGTGCATCCTGGCTGAATCAAAATTAAGAAGGGAGCAGAGGTAAAGATGTTTTGTGTGTTTGGAGAGTTTAAAAACACCAACAACCTTCCTAAAATACAGCACCTTCCTAAAATACAGCATATATTGTTTCCCTTGACAGTGTCAGGTGACAGTGTCAGAATATTGGCTTAGTAGAACCTCTCACCAAAGAGCATTGTGTGTGTGTTTCCTGCAGCACCAAGTGTTTATGGTTTTTGTTTTTGTTTTTTTTTCCTCCAAATGTTTCTCACTGAAAATCAAGTTATGCTGTACTGTCTAAAAATCTTGTTTTCTGGTACCTTGGCTGTGATAGCAATGACATTGGTATGTATTAAATTGGTTACTATCAACATGATAGCTGAGGTGTGGGCAGTTCACATGAAATGTGTGATTGTTGCCAGCAGAGCCCATACTTGTTGACAAAGAGCAGGTAGTTTATGTGTTTCATAAACATTCATAATTTCCATTTAACAATTGTGTATTCTTTTGAAATAAAGAAAACATTAACAAAGGAGAGAACTCAACCTGAAGTACTAAGAAAAGTTGCTTTAAAGAGCTGAGATACATCCCTTAAGAAATGGAGTTATGTTTCTTTTCTCTGAATAAAACTTAAGAGAATTGTACTTTTGGAACCTGGTTTAGAGACAGTGATGAGAAGAATTTAGCTCCTGACTATCTTGGAGCCTTGTGCAATAGCCTGGCAGAAAAATGCTGGGTCAAGTGAAAGCAGGGCTGGGGCATGGCAGAGTTATGCTAGTGAAAGCAAGCCTCTGCTGGTATCAAACCTGTGCCTTGATATAGGGCAGAGTATTTTTCCTTAACCTAACTTCCATGGAGATAGAAATATTCTTCATGTTATGTGTCAAGTTGTATAAATCCTGCCTAATGGTTTGCATGGTAATTAGAATTAATTATGCCTGAAATATCTTGATAATAAAAAAGAAGCCCCTCTACTCATCTTTAAAATCATCCATCAATTTGCTTGGCCAGAAATTCTTCAGAGGTTTCATCATCGCTGTGTGACTTTGAGACACTTTGTAGGAGTTCATATAGTCTTATTTTTCTGTTGGTCATTTTGCAAGGTTTCTGGACCATGTGGATTTAAAGAATTAGTTATAGCTAAAAGTGCACAGAATGAATTTAGCTATAATATAGCAGTGATCATGTTTTAATATATCCAATATGATAAAAGTCTAGAATCCATGTAAGACACCTGAATCCTGTTGTTTTGCTGAAATCTGCCTCAATGTACAGTTTCTGGGATAGAGGAATGCAAAGGTAGAAGAAAGTACAATTCTGTACCTTGTGTCTTTGTGAAAGAATAATTGAGAATCCATTGCTACATTGAGAACATTGTGGTAAAATGTATTCTTTGATCTATTTCAGGTTTCCTAACAAATAGAGAGGATGCTCAGTACCTGTGATATTAAATCTACCCCTAATATCAGAAGAAAATGATGTGAAGTGAAAGGTTTGACTTACAATAACTGCATTTGCCATAGTTTAAAATTGATTCAGGTGCCTAAAAAAATTCATTACCTTTGATAGGAGACCTGGGTGTATGAGACATCTACATAGGGCTAGTAGGACATCTGCACAAGCTGCTATATCCATATCCAGGGGAAAAGGATGTATATTTAATCTCTCACTAGATGCACATTTTTGGAAAGAAAAAAATAAAACTAAGCAGAGAAGAGGTTTTCATGGTACCTATGGACTACTTAAAAATCATTTATAAAGCAAATTAGAGCTCCTGTTATTTTTATTGATAATTACTAATAAAAGGCAGAAAGCTTCCTGACAAACTTCATTGGAAAGAGCACTGCTTCACATCAACAGTAACTTGATTTGCTTACCTGAATCTATTAGCAGTATAAGGAAAAAAACTGAGTCTGGTGTGTAGCATCACAGCCCAGTTGAGTCAGTCTTTTGGGAGGTAAGGAGTCTGATGGAGAAAGATGAGTATGAAGTATACTCATTTATCTAGTCTCAAGAGAAAACCAGTGGCATCAAAACTTGTTCATTTTCTGGGATTATCATTAGGGTTTTCTCAAAATGGGAATTACTCCTAAGACAAGTCTACAAGGCCTCATTGATAGGGTCCATAGTGCATGCATGTTGTTTGAGTCATTAGCCTTCATTTTTTTTAGAGTTGCTAGCTTCCTAAGTTCCTTTGGGTAAATGTATTTGGGAAATTTTGGCTAAATCTCAAATCCCTTGCAAGCTGGGTAGCTCTTATTTTGAAGAACAAGTATAACCTTTTAAATGTGAATTTATCTACCTCCCTTGCAACTTTTGAGCACTGGTGATGGACTGATAGACTCTTCTTGGAAGAAGACAGGAGGCTGAGATTACATGAAGAGTTTATATATATTGAAACAAATCCAAGAGGATTTTATTGATTTGTCTAGTTGAACAATTTTTTGACCCTCTATTTGATTCTGTGCCAAAACCCTCTGTCATCCCATATTTAGGCATTGGCAAGTTGGTATGCAGCTGGAGTACTTGAGTTTGTTATTTAGTGTTTGTACTGTTACGTTAATGAAGACAAATCTAATCTCAGAGAAGGATAAATCTTGCACGCTCCAAAATAGTTCCTCCAACCAGCACCTTCCTCAGCCTCCAGAGTCACAGATGTTTTTATTCATTTGTTAGTTTTATCCAATCTGGAACACTGGAGCAGGCAGCTATCTTTGAAGATATGCAGTTCTCTGCACCATGATGACCATCCAGAGAAATAATTGCCACCCATTACAATATTTATAAATGTAACATTTTTCAATAACTAATCTTTTGCAATACACTTTTCATTAAAAAACATTGCAGCTAATAGGTCACTAATTGCAACCAAAGAAGACAAGTGCATGAAGATCATGAGGACACCAGGAACTAGGTTTTAGTGTTTTTAAATCCCAGGAGATGATCTAATGACTGGAGACTGTTTTGAACACTGCTGTCTCATATATGTGTATGGTACAGGTTGAACCTCTGGCGTATTGGTAATTAAAATATTTATTATGGTCCTAAATAGTAAAAGGCTTCCTAAAATGAATCTGATAATATCAGTTTGATTGTACAATTATACTTAAGTACTGTAATGCAAAATATTGAGATAAATTAAGAGCTAACTGCTCTTCTCTAGCCCTAGGTGGGCTTCTGAAATTCAGAAAACACCCTGAATTTAACTATTTTTGCTCTGGGATCCCAGTATAAGTGCTTACTTCATCAACATAGAGCATGCCTTTTCAACAAAACCACTCTAAACCGGCTCAAAGCAAACTCAAAAGATTGATATGAGGTGTTATGTCATACATGATCTAAGACAACAGGGAAATGATCCTTAATATTAGAATGACTCAAAGAACCTAAATCAAACTTCTCCAAGTTACTTTCTAAAGAAGCTAATCTCATTTAATTGAATGAATATAAAGCAGCATCCTCCTAACATGGGTCTTTGAATGCAAATAGTCTTCCTAAGTGTTCAAGGTACTTTTGCAGCATAAAAGTGAAAATGTAAACACTCCCATGCAGTTAGTGTTAATAAATGCCTTGAAACATTTACTTTGAGGAGATTTAGGCCTTTAGCATTAGTAGATACAAACTAAAATATGCCACCTTTTAATAATTAAATTTGTAATTCAAAACTTTGAAGTGCATTTCAGTGGAGGTGTATACTGCCACAGCTTCAGTGAAAGCTGATTCTTATTTGAGATCTGTATTTTTCCTTTCAGTTCTACCTATCAAGTAACAACTGAAAACATTAAGCAGCATGTATCTCTACAAAATCTTTTCAGATATTGGAAAAGTAAAAATTTGACATATACCTCTATGACAATTTCAACAGAAAACATAATGGAAAGTTTGTGACTTGATTTGTCAAAACTAAACTTCCTAAGAATATACTGGTTTTGTTTCATCATTTTCATTCTTAGTGATGTATAGTGTTCCTGAAAGAATTAATATTCCTAGTATATACTTGTTCACTGCAGGTAACTGATAAAATACTGGGTTGCATTTACAGTTGTGTTCCCTAGCAGGAGGGCAACTGTAAAGTATTTTCCTTAGTACCAACTATTGCAGTTTATATCTAGAAATAAAATATGCACTTAAAGAAATTAGATTTTTAAACTTGTATTTTTCTTTTAGTAGCACTGAATAGTCTTAAAAATACTGATGAAAAAATTACTATTCTAATTAGAGCAGGATATGAACTTCTAATTGCTGGTTGAACAACTTTGCCTTTCACACTTAGGGTTGTATCAATTGATCACAATTTGCTTTTGCTGTTGTTGGAGACCATCTTGCCAAGGCTTGTGACAACGTTTTACTCTTCAGCGCTCTTAATGTTCAGCTTTCAATTCTTGGATGACATCCAAACTCATAAACTGACAGTTGTTTTCCAAGTAATAAACACAGCTTTGAATCCATTAAAGACTCTTCTGCTGTTTCTTCTGTGACTTCAGCTGTTGTGTCACAGAGAGAACCAGTCAAAGTTCCTTTGCTCCTCAAGAATGTAATATGTCATGGCTCATTTGAAATCGCATCTCCACAATGCAGACCTTTATAGCAGAATTTAAGTGCAGCATCCTTGAGTGGCATCTGGCAGTTTGTGATGTAGAGTAAATGAGGTTGGAGATTGTTATTCCCCAGAGCATTTTATACAAAGGAGCTTAGACTAAGCAAGAATGACTTAAAGTGCCATGGATTTCAAGCTTGAGAAGGCTGGCTTTAAATTCTGTATATCTGCAGCCAAATTCCTAAAATGTGTGACAATCTTTTAATCTCTTCTCAAATTTCCTGATAAAAAAGAAGAAGAAATTGTCAATGAATCTAGGTTTTGTATGTACTGAAATAGTATATAATACTACTACAAACACCCCAAAAGTGGAAGGAGACCTGGTGTTTGGAGAGCAGTAATAATGTATTTCTGTAAGCCTCTGAATTGGTGGAAAAACAGTCCATATTCTAATTTAATTAAGAAGAACAAACAGAATTAGGTAGAATAACTGCCAGTGACATATGGAACTGGATGACTGTGAGTAATCAGAGAACTCTAGAAAGATAAAATTATTCAGAGTATTGTGCAATTACCTTTCAACTTCAAATTAACCCAACTTAAATTTTTGTGACCCAAGTCTCTCTAAAACATTTCCCTTTCTGAAAGAAATGGATGGAGGGGCCTTGGTGAAGCCACTTAAACCCAGAGAAAATAAGGTAAGCAAAAGTCTGTTGTAGAGAATAATTCTGTTCTGATAAATGAAATTCAGAAAAATGCAACTTCCCCCCCGCCCCCACTATGGTGAGGGCAATAAAATGCAAGTATTACATAGTGTAAATATATTAATTATTGTTCAATATTCAGATGAATGGTTGTGAATCTCAAACCAAGAATTGGAATCTTTTTCTTCCTTTCTCATGGCCGAGTCTAACTCCCAGATTCACAGTTTATACCGACAGCCTCTATAAATAAACATTACCCAGACAGAATTTGTTTGTTCTTAACTTTGTGCTGTTAATCATTCCAAGTTCTAAAAGAGTTAGCTTGGGATTGTTTTTTCTGCCCGGCTACATAGGAGTTCTGGGTCCATCTAGGACAGTTCATTTTCTTCATAGAAGACTATATGCTGCTGTATGTAGACTTATGACTAAAACAATGTTGATAAAAATGCAGTGTTTTAGCATTTGCTGAATAGTGCATAAACAGTGTCAGTCTTCTCCATGTCTCACTCTGTTTGCCACAGCAAGTCGGCTGGGGTAGCAAGAGGCTGTGAAGGACACAGCTGTGACTGTGGATCCCAGCTGACCAATGGGGTATTCCACACTGTAGAATGTCATGTTTAGTGATAAAATCCAGGGTGTAGTTTTAACAAATTAGCTATGGTTCAGAGGCTGGCTGGCATTGTTCTGTTTGTGGGAGCTGCTGAGTGATTTTTATTTGTATCACTTGCATTTATTTATTTTTCTCTTTTGTTCTCTTATTAAACCATCTCTAACTGGACCCACAAGTTTTTTCTCACTTTACTCTTCCTGTTCTCTTCCCTATTGTGCTGTAGAGCAGGGAGGGCTGTGTGGATGATTAGCTACTGGTTGGGGCCAACACACCACAAAATGAATGAATCGAACAATAATAGGTTTGGAGCAATGAATTGGAACTTTCAGTGATGTAATAAATGTAGTAAGAGATGAAAAAATAAATAAATATGAACTGTGATGAAGAAGAACAAATAATTTAATTTTTTGTGATAGAGTAACCACTAGGCTGAAAGTCTGAAGTAAGAAGGCTAGTTGTACCTTTATGTTCAGATGAAGTATGATAATCTTGCTGAATTACAGTATTTGTTCTCTTTCAGTTCAAAAATTGGCTGGAAAATATTGCCTGAAAAAATAAAAGTATCTTTCTGCAAATAATTGTGTGCTATTGTGGATATCTGCAGTGCACCACTTTTACACTGCTCAGGAAGTTTTCTTTGCATTAGAATCCCATTAGGTCTTTGTAATAGTATGTGGGTGGTCTGGAAACAGAATTGTAGTAGTGTAGCATTGTCTGGTTTTAGAGATATAAAGCTGTTCCCTCTTAATAAAGGAAATAATGAGTTAAAAGAGAAAGTAAAACTCTGACTAGCAGAAAACTATCCCTTGCTCTGCCACTTTGGAATAAAATTAGCTAGTAGTCATGGGTATGAACATTGTTAATGAAGAGAACTACCAAAACATTCACGTCCCACAAAGCAACAAAATAAAAAACCAATAAACCAAAAACTCTCTACAATTCAGTTGCCTCATAGTTTTTCATCTTCATACCACATAACCCGAGGGAAACAGTTTTAGAGACAGATTAATACTTCATAAGACAAAAGTATCAAGAAACCAAGAGCCAATTATGTTTTTCTCCAGGTTCACAGTTGATCTGAAGCCATGGTTTTCTTTTTTACACAATCCTGAAGCAAAAAATCCCTTGATTTTGACTCAAATATTACACTGAGCCTTGTTGATATGTGCAGGTACTTAATGATTTTGTTCCAAAGTGACTTTAAACGTGTGTTTTTTTCCTAAGACAAAAAAAGAAAATAATCTCTGAGAAAATGGGTTTTCACCAAAGGAATAAAACCAGGATTAAAGGCAAGGATTTCAGCCTTGCACTAAGAATGTTTACTGTGAGATGGAGTGAGAAATTATGTGACAGAGTGGGTTATCTGCATTTACTACAAATAGATAGCCAGTTCCTCAAAATAGAATCTTTTAGTAAGTAATTCTAAAAGCTATTTAGAATTCCTCCTCAAAATGAGAATTATTATTGTTTCACTTGCTAGTTATCCTTTTGTAGGGGAGATTTCAGTAGAATTGTTTGGTTAGGTAGTATAATCATATGCATTTCTTGTTGATAATATGGCTGGAATTTTGATCAGTATCTCTCATTACTGTGTTGATATGGCACTCTGCATTGACTTGAATACTTAAAAACCTGTTAGAGTCATTGTAAAGCTTGTGTCTGATCTTTGCCACCTCTGTATAAATTGCATTACATACACTTACAGTGTGGTGTCTGACACAGGTAATGGTACAGCCTAAAGAAATAAATGATTTGCAGCACCTATCTGAATGGACTATGCCTGCTACTTAAGTCTACAAGCAAATATTAATCTGTATTTTCTGTTGAGGACTACATGTTGATATGATGTAAAAATGAAAATATGATGTCTGATTTCATTTTCTCACTGTCTGGAGATGTATTATCTTCTTACAGAAATACAGGACTCAAAGCAGTCTTTCAGGACATTATCACACTAGGCTGGGTGAAATAAAAGCTAAGAAATTCCACTTTCTCCTGTGTGCTTTCATAGCTGATAACTTTGAATTGCTGTTATTACTAGTAGTCCAGTATTTTCAATCACTTCATAATGATGGATACAAACTGTTTCCCTCATTAAGCCTGTTGTGAGGAATAGGGTTAAAATGGATTTGATTTTGAGCAGCGCTGCAGTTTGCTGCCTTGAACCCTAGTGTTTGAATTGAACATCTTATCTAGAGTAATGGTAAGAAACAGAAGAATGATTCATGCAGTGTTGCAGAGATTCTCTGTGTTTTTGAAAGGAAAAAGAAGTATGAATTATTAATACAGCTTGTCAGTTATTTTGACAATACTTTCTCTTGTAACTCTTAAATAAAACAGTGATTTGCTTAGATTTAATAAATTCTCTACCTTGTATGAGTAAACAAACAGCATTTTTATGAGATATACAATTGTTTAAAATATTGAGCTGTGACAAAAACAAGCTTTGCTTTTTCTTATACAGACAAAGTAAAAAAGTATGATCTTCCATGGAAACAACAGTTAAAGAACTTATTTTCTGGGCACTTGTATGTTACAAGCTGCTTCAAATCTTCCCAAAGTGAGTTCGAGTTTTTCTGTTGACTATCTAGACAGGTTGCTGGAGAGCTGTATACAATACTGGCTTTAAGGGACTTGGCTATAGAATAAAGATATCCAGTAATTTGCATAAGCATCTTTGTGCTGTGACTCAGTGCTCTTGCTTCAGTGACGTAAAAGATTTGGCTAATCTGGGGCAAAAAAATAATCATAAAGTACCTCAGCCTTCTCTTTATCCTGGGTGACCAGGTCCCCTGCTACCTTGTGGAGAGGGCCAACCCTCTTTCTTTTATCACCGTCATACCTGTTGAATCTTTTCATGTTGCCCTTGATGTCCCTGGCTAGATTTAATTCTGAGTTTTTGCTTTCCTGACCTGGTCTCTGGCTACTTGGACAACCTCTCTGTATTACTCCCAGGATACATTCCCTTGCTTCCACCCTCTGTATGCCTCCGCATGGTTTTTTCTTTTTCATTCATGCAGCCCACCTGGTGTTTTTTTCTGTCTTCCTCTTTGCTGGGACTTGTCACTTCTGCATTTGAAGAGGGTAATCCCTGAATTTTAACCAGCTTTCTTGGCCCACTCTCCTCTCCAGAGCCATACTCCATGGTACTCCACCTGTCAGATCTCTGAAGAGATCGAAGTCTGCTCATTTGAAGTCCAGCATAGTGAGCTTGCTGCTATACCCTCCTTGTTGCCCTAAAGATCATGAACTCCATAATTTTGTAGCCACTGCCTCTCTCTCCTAACTCCCTCTACTCTTTTGTTCTAGACACAATGTATCTATATATACACATAACAATAGTCATGCAGTTAAAAATTAAATCTCTCTTTGGAGGAGATCTATGGTGTGTCTCTTTAATTTGACCCCAGCAAATATTTGAATTCAAGTCACTCCCTTTTCCATTCTCCCTCTTGGGTTGAGTGGGACATGATGCCCTTTGTCTTGCCTTGATAAAGGCTGATTTAACAAGTCCAAAGGCCAGATCCTGTGCTAGGGTCACACCAGCCCCATGTAATGCTACAGGCTTGCAGGAGAGTGGCTGGAAACCTGCCTCTGTACTCAGTACTTGAGTGGCCACACCTTGTTCAGGTTTGGGCCCCTAATTACAGCAAGGACATTGAGTTGCTGGAACATGTTTAGGGAAGGGCAGTGAAGCTGGTGAATGGCCTGGAGAACAAGTGTAATAAGGACTGTCTGAGGGAACTGGGATTGTCTAGTGTAGAGAAGAGGAGGCTGGGGGAAGACCTTATTGCTCTTTACAACTTCTCAAAAAGAGGTTGCGGTGAGGTGTATGTTGGTCTTGTCTCCCTAGCATCAAGTGATAGGATGAAAGGAAACGGCCTCAAGTCGCACCTCACATTTGAACCCTTCATCAAGAGTGAGAGAATTAATAAAGTATGTGCTCTGTCTCTCAGTTAACATCCATGTAAAGGCAAAGACATAAACCAAAAAAACTTAATTGTCAGCAAAATTATTTCATGCTATAACTGGCAAATTGCTAACAAAAAAGGGAAATTACCAACAAATAAGAATCTGTTTCATTAGAAAGCTAAAGATTTAATGCGAGAAAGCAAAAAGCACTCATGCTTATCCTAGGAAAAGGGTTAATGGTGACATTTATGGTAGGCTTAGAAAAGATACTGCAAAATACACAAATTTTCTTTGGTCTAGTGTGATGCAAGTGTCTAAATGGTGTTAGATTCTCAGACTTTTTTTTTTTAATTTAAATTTAAAAAAAAAAATATATATTATCCAGAACCTAATAGAATTAAAAAAATTGCAAGTTTAAGGATGAGAAACATTTTGGATTCTATCCCATGTGTTAAAATGAAATGCCATCACAAGCAAACAATTTTTTTTCTATATTGTTGAATATCTGTTACTTGTGTATAAAATTATTACTAGAAGGCTAACATTACACCTGAAAGATGTTCAGCTCCAATAAATAGCTCACAGAAAGAGCAGCTAGCCCTCTTGTTTTTGTTTAGGTATTTTACAAAGGCCTTCAATGAACAGCTTTCAGCAAAAGACTGTTTTGAGTCAAGGAAACTATAATTACAAAAGGAGTAGCTGAACCATCTTCATACAAAAGGATACTCTGTAGTCACGCTTCATGGCTCTAATCTTTCAATCACTCTTTCAATCACATCTGCATGGATTGCTGTCTAGGCCTACCAGTTTGAATACTTAATATGTGCATTTCTCTCTACAGAGCCATTTTCAGTCACCAAGAAGCTGGTTTAAATTTAAAGAAAAGATGATTGACAGGATGACATATGTGAAGAAAAGCTTTGTTTGAAGGGAAGCACAATTCATGGGTCATCTCACATGTTAGAAGAGATAGTGAATAAAATTCTTAATATGTATAAAACTGAGAGCTTGTAGGAGCCCCATCAGTGTGTACAATTTGCATAGCCTGTAGTGGCTTGGTTGTTAAATACTCATTTTTGGGATAGGCTAGTGCCAGATTCTTGGATACATGCACTAAAAGCATACTCTGTTGTAGCTTATTGTTAGGCTTAAATTCTGGAAGAAACCTCTTATGAATACTTTCCTTCATGCACTTTCTATATGTCTTCATTATCTTTATAAAGCACAGGAGAGGGCTCCTGCACTGAATTCTCCTTTTGGAAATAGTTGTCCCTGACTCAAGCCAAAAGCTGCCTTACTCCCTGCATTGCAAAATTGGAGACCTCTCCAAGCTGACCACTCCTATTCACTTATACATTTCTTCACATATTGAAGTCCTTCACTAATGATGTATCCTGCTTATTGTTCAGTTATTCATGAAATGGTGAGACTAAGGTTCTGAGGTGACTCCCAGATACACAGGGATAGGTGTTTGCTTACACTTCAGGGTTTCGTAGCTTCCAAATGTATGTCTTTCTCTTATAGTTGAAATATGGTCTTGGTCATTTTAAGGTAATATTAAAAGATTTCTTTCATCTCCCTCTCTTCCACACCCGCACTCACATGCATACTTTTATAAAGACTTCTTGTTTAGTTGTTTAGGTACCCCCTATTTATGTTTGCAGTATTCACTGGTACTGCACACTGGCATGGTCTCTCTCCTGTCATCTGATGCAGAGTGCAAACAGCAAAGGAAGGTGCTAATGAGTGCATGAAACCAGAGAGGGAGAAAGGACAATGTTTTCACATGTAATCCACTCAGGACTTCAGACCTTTCATTTCAAATTTCTAAAAATGTATCTGAGGTGTTAGAGCCTGGCACCTGGCCTTGTTGAATCTCAGACAATTGCCCCTGACCCGTCAATCCAACCTGTCCAGGTCCCTCTGCAGATCAGCACTTCCTCCCAGTTTAGTGTCATCTGCAAACTTACTGAGGGTGCATTCAATTGCCTCACCAAAAAGTGTAGAAATGTCTTTTTTTGTCATATATAAGAGGAATTTAATAGCTTCTCCCAGTTTAAATTCCCAAGTCAGTGAAGCTTCTCAAACTGAAGCCCTCATCACCTTCAGGAAATTTAAGGAAAGATCTTTTCTCATGATAAAAATATCTTACTGGGAGAAAAAGGTATCTTTCTTTGTGTCTGTTGCTTCCCCTGGAGTAAGAAAGCATTTAGTGTGAGTTATTGCAGCTCTACATCAGAAAATGATTCCCCAGTTGGAGTCTTAGGCATGAAATACTTCTTCTTAAAATGAAATAATCTGGGATTCGTGAGCTACCTCATCTATACCAGACTGGCCATAGAGAAACTCAAGCTTCTCTTTTCCTATTCTGTCTGCTTCTCACTGTGGTTAAAAGTCCTGCTTTCATGTGGAAGCTCTGAAGACTTGGACTGCATCTGTATTCTCACCTTAAGGACCTGCTGTGGTCTTCTAATGTAGGAAGCATCAAACATTCTCTGCTTAAATACCTGCCTGATTGCACTATGGAGAAAATGAGTTCATGGTATGTAGGTAGACAGGATTCACTGCAGTTGGTTTTGTTTATTTACTGTGTGTCTGGGGCAAGACCTTTTCCAAGTATGGGGACTTTCTGTTGAGAAAGTTCCAGAAATGTATTAAGCTCTGCAGAGCATACACATGCTCAGAGAAGAAAGCAGTTTGATGTGTGAACCTGGATACAGGCCTGACAATGAGGAGGCATGTCTCATTGCTGATTCTGCTTTTGAAATAATGTCTGCTTGCCAGGTCTCTTTAGATAAAACCTGACCAAAATACAATCCATTCCTGTGGAAAACTTTTTTTATCTATTAATCTGGAATTGATAAAAAACTTACATTGACTGCACAAATAGTGGGCTTCTCAAAAGAATGAAACTGCAGGTACTAGCTTCACATTCAGAAAAGCGTGGATTCCACTGTGGTCATAAACTTGTCTACCCTTTCTGTCAAACACTTCTCAAACACTCAGGTGCCTTGTAGGCAGTCTAAACAGTCTATCCTGTTTAATAATTCTATGAGGGTATTCAAGAAGGAGTATTTATTCTGAGTCTTCAGGTCATGTTCCAGCTACTTTTAGCTTCTGTTTGCAGATAGAAAGTTTATGACTGCTCTTAGACAATCCCATGTGAAAAAATGGAGAAAGAGGGAGATTTGTGACTTCATAGAGACAAGGGGGAAACTAGATACAGGGAAGGCATTCTCACCACACACAAGCAAATCTCCAAATTTTCATTTAGACTGTTGATATTTAAAGCCATAGTGTATAGTCTATAGCTTGACTGTTTTGCAGTACGCATTGGTTTTGATTGTTTTCTGTGCAGAGTTTGCAGATAAGGATAAATGAGAGGCAAGAGAAGTGGTGAAGGGTGATGGAAGTCTTTTGCTCAAAAGCAAAGAACCAAAGCACTATATAATTCACTGCCATTAGTCCAGATTGATTGCAAATGTCTCTCCAGAGAAATACGTTTGCTTACAGCAGGATTTGATTTTGACTTCCACAGAATAGCAAGTTGTTGGGGATTACATGTATCAAGCTGCGCCAGGGGAAGTTTTAGGCTCAAGGTGAGGAGAAAGTTCTTCACTGAGAGAGTCGTTAGCCATTGGAATGGGCTGCCCAGGGAGGTGGTGGAGTCACCATTCCTGGTGGTGTTCAAGAGGGGGTTGGACATGGCACTTGGTGCCATGGTTTAGTCATGAGGTCTGTGGTGATGGGTTGGACTTGATGATCTTTGAGGTCTGTTCCAACCTTGGTGATTCTGTGATCTTGTACACCACATAAATGTCCAGGAATGGGAAGTTGTATTCCTTTGTAACCACTTGTAGCCATTTACCAGGTAATAATTTTCAGACCATTCTGCACTGCATTTGTGCCTCAGTGTTCTCGTCCATATGATGGAAACAATTCCTTCATAACCTACTGTACCTCACAGTATGTTTCAGTCCATTCATTATTACTTGGAAAGACCACTGAGTCCATTTAACAGAAGGACAAACTCTTAGTTATTGTTACATGATTACAGGTTTGATTAATCTCACTATAAAACATGAGAGCTCTAAAGTTAAACTTTAAAGGTTCTAGTTATTCCAGTGTGGACATGTAATATATATAGCCCAGTACAGTACAATTTTTCATACATTGATCTTTACTTTCAGATTTAAATCTAGTTTCCTTTAATTTAAAATTTGCTGAAAACAGTTATATTGCTGCAGGCATAAATTAAGGTAGATGAACATTAATGATATCAGTTCACAGCTGTTCTCAACTTAATTACTAGTCATTCTCTTTGATCAACATTTTAAATGCCTAAGCTATCCAATTAGAAGCACAAAACACTTGCTTCAGTTATTACTATTAAAATCAGGTCTTGGCTGAAGAGCCTGTAATATTCATGTTATAGGAAAATGTGCTTGAAGCTGTCTATTAACTTAGTTAGTTTACATTTGATGACAGATCTGAATATATGTAACATTGCAAATGCATTAAAAAACCCTTTGAAATCAATGTTATTTTAATTACTGATTCAATGAACACTAGCATATGCTGCTATTAATTGCATCCATAATCACAAAATAAACATCTCTTTATAAAAACAAATGATGCTGCATCTTAATATTCTTGATTTTGATATACTCCTTCACAGCTGTTGATACTTCTGTTTTAGCATTTTTGCTATAAAAAGCCACCTGGTAACAATTAACAGGTATTTGGGATGTTTTTATCTGTAGGAGAAAAAAATAAAATCTAAACTTCCTACAACAGAGAATCTTAATCCTCTGAATCATTTACTTGCTCGGATTGTTGCAAGAATCACTCAACTCAAATACATAGAGCTTTTCTCTCCTATTATGCATATAATAAATTTAATCATCACATACAATAGAATTTAGTTAGTATTTATACCACAATAACATCTGTTTTCATAAAATTGTTTAGACGTGTAGCAAGAGAAGTATTTGCTTAAGGTAAGACTGCTAATTCTGTTGTGTATGCAACATTTGCCTTGATAGCAAGCCCAAAAAACTTGTTTCAAATGGACTATGTAACTCTTTAAGAAAGTTAATTTTGGATTAAATTTTGCTTTGACCTGATGAATGATAGCTGTCTACCCTTTTAAACCTGCCACTTCTTAGGCAACCATTTCCATGGTGAAAATTTTTAATCAGGGAGAACAGCCTGGCTTTTAAAGTGTCAGTTTAATTTGAAAAGTGACTCATTATAAATCATAGTATAAGGTTATATTGATTTTATTTCAGATTTATTGTCTTTCAGTTTAGATTTCCTCAATTACAAGGAAAATGTTTTTGTGCTGAGAGAGAGGCTGAATCTCTTTATAATTTTCGTCTTTGTAGACTGAACCCGGATTGCACAATTTTTATCCTTTCTTTCTGCCCTGCACTTTATCATCTGTTAAAGATCAATATGGAGCAAACCTGGTCATGACTCAGTGTATTGTTGTTAACCCTGCATATCTGAGGGCAGGATTTTTAGCAAAGAGAATGTAACTACCAATTCTTTGGCTGATGTGTAGCAAGAGAGCTTATCTCCTTGTTCTTTGGCCTTTACCTAGGGTAAGACTGCTATAGTAGCTGTAGTAAAGATTTTGGAATTACACAGAGAAATGTAATTTGTTATGCTCAGTGGTGCTTTAGTTTCAGCTGGCTCTCCAAGTGGCATCTACAGGCCAGAGTTAAATGTCTAAACTTTACAGTTTATAAAGTAAGTCAGGCTCTTCAGATGGGATTCCTGCAATTTAAAATCTGGAAGGAGCTTACAGTTTGGGAGGAACCACTTATGGTATGTATTTTGATCTGTGAAGTGCAAGCTTAGCTTTCTGATCAAACCCCATGGTCTTCTTCTGAGGTGGGGATATAAATTTAAAATGAGACCAAGATTTTCTTCCCTCTTTAGGACCACAAATAGAGCCAGCTCTCACTCAATATTTGAAGCAGGATGACCTGCAGTGTCTGTACTATTTCCTGTAACATTGAATGGAGACACATAAACTAGTGTTTGTTTGTTGGTTTTTTTTTTTTTTTTTTTTTTTTACAGTAGTCTTTATGCCTTAATATTTCTCTTTGCAAGTTTTGTTTCTTTCAGGGATAGATTCTTCTACTCCAGAAGATATGTACAATAAAATACATTATGAAAGAGTATCATTAAAAGCTATTAATACAGCTAACTCCACCCCAAGGTATTATCATATAGTGTAATTATCCTTCAGTGTTCCTTCACATGCAACCTAGTCTTGCACTAGTTCACTTTTCCGAAGAATGTTGCCACTGCCCAGCTCAGGTGTTTTGACTTTCGTGCTTCAAACTGGTCCATTCTGCTTTGCTGTTTTGTCTTTATATCTGAAGTATAGTCAAGATGTGCAGCTTACAGTCACAAACACTTACACTACTGCTGTTATTTTCTTCAGTAGCATAGCAATTACAGAAATCATTCAGATACTCACTTTCAAGGCTGTTCTCCACCTGAAAGGTTTTAAATCAACATTTCTCCATTTGCTTCAGGGAAGTGTCCTAGTTGGCCATTTTTCTTCAGGATGAAAATACTCTCTTCCTGTTAAAGCAGTGCTGTTTGAGTGGTTGACTCTAACCTCTGCTCCCCGGACAGTTTTATGCACTTTATTTTAACCAATCCTTGGCTTTATGGTTGATATTAGCTTTGGTGGTATGATGAAGGCCAAAGACTTCTCTCTTGAGTGTTTGTTCCTCCTTTGTAGGGAATTATGGCTCCTACTAAGCTTTTTTTCCTGTCTGGTAAATCTTGAACTGTAAAGTACTGTAATTCAGGAAGAGATCTGAAGTATAGAGGAAAGCCTCACAGAACAGTGCTTTTGTATCCCTTTACTTTTTACTATCCCTTATCATTGTGTGAGTGCTTTCTTAGAGAGGAAAGAGAGGAGTCTAAATTTCTTCATGTGAAGATATTTGGGTGCTGTGCCTTCATTTTGCTTTCATCAGTGTGTGTCAGATAGTATTTTAATGAAGCTAAGAAACCAGGTCATCCAGAGACATGAACAATTTTTTGGTATTTAACATAAGGTCTGAAAGGGGAAAGAAAATCAGTTAGAAGAACCCAGGGACCCTTCCAGCAAAAAGCTTGTATTCATAAGAATTTGGGCATTTAAAGTGTTAAGTGAGGGTTATGAAGTTCACATATTTTAATGACTTAGGCATCTTTGTAATTTCAGCTAGTCACATTCTTTTAGAGATTTAGATCTTTGTCAAAAGAGATCATTTGGAATATACATAAAATAATCTGAATAAGAGAGCATCACTTGGCAAAGTCACTTTTCAGATTTAAAATTTATTCTAATGAGAGCTTTTGTCTGCTGCCTGGAAGAATGGTTTCGATGTCTCCCTTTTACTCACAGCTCCCTGGTTTAATGCTCTATTTTACTTTCTTTTAAATAGCAGTACCTGAACTGTGGTGTTTATTGTAAATATAGTTTGTTTGTTTGTTTGTTTTACTCTTTTTAGGACTTACCAGCATAGCTTATCAGTAAGGCAGATGCTCATCCTTGTCAGTAGTTTGGAACCAAAATGTGTCATTGAGGTTTTTTTATATGACCCTATATTTGTATATATAAAAAAATAAGACCAAACCTGGGACTGACACAATGAGACTGTTAGTATATGGTCCTACATAAAGATTCTAAAGAGAACACAAAGAATTTATTAGGTTAGTTAAGTTAAACATCACTTCAAATAAACTTTCCTTTAAAAAGATTTGCTAAGCTTTGTAGATTAGCAATGAAAGTGTTATTGCTGGAGACATTTTAAATTGGCTAGACAAAATCTTCATAATATATCTTGAGATAAATTATGCAGTATAGGTAGATGCAGTAGATGAAGCCATACATCTTTTTCTTTCTGTGATGTGTCAGATCTTGTGATTCAGTTCTTTTTAGTACCAAGCTGACTATTTTAATCAGCAACTATTATTATGTGCTACTGCACGTATCAAATACAGCTTCTTAATTTAGGCCTAGTAATTCATTCTGCTACATTATTAAATACAAATTAGTTGCTATGAGAAACAGTAAGTGACTATCCACAGTAGGCATAGACAGCAAAGCTAGATGTTATGTAATTAAGTCAAAATTAGAGATGCCTGAAAGTATAGGTATTTTTTGCCAACATGTTATAGCATAAAGGAAAAATTAAACAAGATAATATGTTGTTACTCTTTAACTATATTAGAATAGAATAGAATAGAATAGAATAGAATAGAATAGAATAGAATAGACCAGGTTGGAAGAGACCTTCAAGATCATTGTGTCCAACCTATCATCCAACACCATCTAATCAACTAAATCATGGCACCAAGTGCCCCATCCAGATTCCTAAATACCTCCAGTGACAGTGACTCCACCACCTCTCTGGGCAGCCCATTCCAATGGACAATCACTCTCTCTATGAAGAACTTCTTCCTGACATTCAGCCTAAACCTCCCCTGGTGCAGCTTGAGACTGTGTCCTCTTGTTCTGGTGCTGGTTGCCTGGGAGAAGAGACCAACCCCCACCTGTCTACAACCTCCCTTCAGGTATTTGTAGACAGCAAGAAGGTCTTCCCTGAACCTCCTCTTCTCCAGGCTAAGCAACCCCAGCTCGCTCAGCCTCTCCTCATAGGATTCATGCTCCAAACCCCTCCCCATCTTTGTTGCCCTCCGCTGGACACGTTCCAGCATTGATTCCATTAATTGATGTCTGACTTATGCATTGAATTTGTTATACATAGAAGAAAAAGTGAAGTAGTGTCTTCTAGTGAAGTCAATTTATAGCGTAACAGGCTTCAAATTAATATACTTCTAGTTTTCTATCTGTTGCCATTTCTTGTCTTGAAAAAATCATGTTTCTCAGATTACTGTCAAACTTTTGGATCCTGACATCATCTATCCATATCAGGGTTATTTTTAGGAAATCAGTACTTAACCTGAATGGTGTCTTATAATAACCATAATATATCCCATTCTCTTCTGAGTTGAAAACTGAAATGAACTAGTGACAGAAGACATTATTCAGAATAGCAGAGAGGACTACTACTAGCTTTCAGAATAAATGTTATGTACAAATAGAATCTGATCTTGCAAGAAGACTTTCAGTGTCCAAAGTTGTGTTCATCCACTTTTAGAAAAAATATCTGTACATGTACACACTTTATAGATACCTGTATGCATAAATAAATGTATGTACATGTAGTACAAATATATATTTGAAACGGTTGCTTTGGATCCTGTCCTGAGAATGATGATGGTGGTTTGATATTTCTTTTCAGGAATTTTTACAGTTCTGTTGTCTGATTTCTGCTGTGGTCATTTGCAGGACTGCCTTTGTGTTTGGCTAACAACTCACAAATGACAAAAGTAATTTGTTCTTAACCCTACAAACAGATATAAGGAAGAATTTTACTTCTCAGATGTGTTTTTTCTTTGCTTTTCAGAGATGAACCCTTTTTCCTGGGCAGAAGGATATTTTATCTCTTATTTCATGCTCCTTTAATATCTAACTTTTCCTTGACATGAGTAATTATTTTTCATTATATTGACTCTAAAGACATTTGAAATTATGCTTCACTATTGTATTACATATGCATGACTGAGGGCTTCATAAAGAGTGGTGCAACATCTCAGTTTTCTAATTTATACCCTCTAAACTGATTATGAGCTAAAGTTTTAAATAATCAACATTTAATTGGACACATTCATAGCAGTAATATTTATATATATGTATTGTGCCAGGTCTTGGATTTCCTGCAGTGCAGCTGTTAAGAAATGATGTGGTGATATAGGGGAATGTCAATGCTATAATTTATAGAAAATAAAGGGCCATTAGTAGCATTTATTTTGCTATTAACCCCGCTTATTCATGGAGAGAGGGATCAGGGGGAGAAAGAAAATTGCCCAGTGTCAGATAATGAGTCAGCTGTCAGTTTAAATTTGTTCACTGGAGACTCTGTGCTCTGCAGTGAATCACAATACCTTACTGAGTTCCTGCTGCGTAACAGGATGTAAGCACTTTGTAGTGAAATGTGACTGCATGTGACTGAAGCAGGTAGGATGTATGATAACCACTAGAAAGTCTTTTATGTATTCAGTATATATCATGGAATGATTCATACATATATAGTATCTTACATATGTTTGCTTATTAAATCTCAAAATATACCTTTGTGACAGCTACTCAAAGATCCATGAACTTAGAATATACATCTTTCTAGGCCATAAGCACTAGACACTGTATTACTGAAGACACTAGTTGAACAAAGAGGGATAAACGGATTCTTTTTCCCATTTTCTCTTTTTTTTTCTCCACCAGTACTAAGAACGATCTTGTGCTGTGTATGTGTTATTCTAACAACTCCCATTGTTCACCTTCTGCTAATTAGACATCTTCATTTTAGTCCAGTTTTAACACTTAAAATATATTTATTAATGGGTATTTGATTTGCTACTTTAAAACTCTCACTAAAATTTTTGTGAAGTTGAACTGCTTAGTATGAGTTTATTGAGAGAAAGCCAAGGTCTGTGGAAAAAAGTAATTTCTATTCTACCAACAGATGCAGCTGGAAAAAGAACCCTTCTTCCAGACTAAAGCAAAAACAACAACATTCAAGAGAGTGTGGTTCAAAAGCAGAAAAATGTTTGCAGCAGACTGTAATAATAGGATTATTCAGTCTTCCAAGTAGCAGATTAGCTGGATCATCAGGGAATCTTACAAGTGTTTTGGAAGCAGCACAAGAGACTGAGGAAATTACCTAGCATATTTCACACCCCTGCTTAGTGCTATGAGAATCAGACAAGAAAACATTGTAAAACAAATATCTAGAAATCTGGATAGGGTGGGAAGATAGTCTGCTTGTATATGAGCTGAGGCCAGCTGTGTCCCATTATCCTTTCAGCTGCAGGAGGTGTGAGGAGCAGGTAAATCAGTAGTGGAGAGATTGTTTTGGTGTGTACCTTTTAGAAAGCAGGAAGTTTAAAGAATCTGTGGATTTACTAGATGTTTCTTGTCACAAGCTAGCTGCAGAGGAGTTGCCTGGTGATGGACATACAGATGTACCAAGAAATAATAGTATTTTGTTTCTTAAGACAGGTTTCTTCTACTAAGAGGCCAGTGGGATGAGCTTTCTATTAGTTGTCTCATTCATTGGTGATTGAAGGTCTGGGTGAATCAGTAGATACTGCTCTAAGAGGTGAAACACATTAGAAGTCTTTGCTGAAAAGAGATGCTCTCAAAAAAGGATCAGGCACCCTAGTTATGGGTCATATTGTGAGAAGTAAAAAAAATGACACAAACAACCAGCTCCAGCTGGGAGAAGAAGGCTGTAATGTTAATTTTATCAGGAGCACCAAATAGGTCACCAAAGTACCTAGCTCAAGTATCAACAAAGATACTTGATACTTCCTGAGGAGGAGAAAGAGTGTTCTGGTCGCAGTTACGAACCTAAAGAACAAAAATGACACAACTATAAGCATCCAAGCATCAGCACTGAGAAACATTGTGGGTACCATGCAGCTGCTGCACTTACTTGTTGCTTTCACATGGGAAGAGAAAGTGAATTTTCGTAAAATATTATGAACTCAATACAGTGGTGGTGGTGGTTGTTGTTGTTGTTGTTGTAGTTGTAGTTGTTGTTTTTCCCCCTGAAGGAAGGTTTGTGGCTTATCAGTTGACCAAAGTTTTTATTTTACACTGTCTTTCTATTTCTGTAACTATATCAAATCTCCATTAGTTTTCTGCAGTATTTTTCAGGCATCCTAAATGAAGTCAAGAATGACCAAACCAGCTTGCAACTGACCTTTGCTTTTTGTTGTGAAAACAGGATTGACTTTCTAGACGAAAAAGTGGTACAAAAATTTGAAAGAGCATTGGAAGATAGTTAGCATTCAGAGAGTCATGATTAAGTGCAACAATTAGTATCTTTAATGTTTTCCATTTGTAACAGCAACACCAACAAAAAAATCAATCAAATATTATTTTAATGTGCTTGGTATGTAAACTCCATTTATTCTTTCAAACACTGATATACAGGATCCACTGTGGTGAAAAAGATCCAGTGGATAGAATCCCATTAAATTTTTTTAATTATTATTTTTTAACAGGAGATTGTCATCCACCTACTAACATGACCTATATATTAGAATCTTTATGAGAGTCTGAGTGAACAATGCAATCTTTTTGATGGCTGTACTGCATATTTCCATTTTACAGCAGTATCAATAATGCTACCTTCTGCTTAGTATGACGTTTCTTCAAGAATCTTGGTGTCTTTACAGAACCCTGGCATCTTTGAAAAAAAGAGTCAAGACATTGCTTCTTTGATTTATGGAGTTTTAGGAGTTTAACTTAAGACTACTCATAATAAAACTATGAAAAGTGTGGGTTTAGGGTGCTTCAGGTTTTGGATGGTAGGTCATTCTTTTGGGTGTATTGAACTGTGCATTCAAAGTCTAGAGTTTGTTTAGATCCAACATGTCTGCCCATGTAATATACTGTGCTCTGCAGAGGTTTAAAGTAGCTGTAAAGAATTGTATAGCAATGTTTTCTAGATGAAACTTCATACTATGTGTACATACATGGGGAAAAAATACTAAAAGTTATGCATAACTATAAATAAACTCATCCTCCCATTTTTCATCCTTTGAATTCTAGCCCTAAATATGAAGTGTCATGCTTAGACCTTTTCATTGCTTCATCACAATTTTCATCTCTTTAAAGTCTCTAGCCTCAGAGCTGTCAATTCCTAGCTTCTGAAGCTGCTAGATTTCTTTTATCCCAGTCTTGTCCCCTATCCTGATTAGGCTCTATTGCCTTCTCCTCTTCCAGAACTGTATTCACAAACATATTACTATTTCTGCTGTAATGCAAAGAAACAAAGCTCTACAAATGAAAAGAGTTTAATTCCTTTCTTTTAGATATTGTTATTGCAAAGCAATTGTGAAATATCTGTCAGGAGGTCATCTAAGAATTGCATGGTTACTGCACAGAAATTCAGTAGTGACTATTATATAAATATAAGAGAATGAGAAATATACTTAGTTCTATCTATCCTGTTTCAACTCTTTCAATAGGCAAATGCTACATTTTTATTGTTACAATTTCAAAGGAGAGGTGAGGTCAGTCCTTGTTATCCTGTTGATAACTCCAAACCATAACATTACCTCCTGCAACCTGTCAGTCCTAAGACCTGAGTATGCAGAGGGTTTGATTAGTCCATCATTATCTCTACTTAGTAGTTTAAATTATAATAATTCATTAGATTACTCTTATGTCATTCATTATGAATTCACAGTGTGACTTAATTTCAGCACTACATTTTAATTTTAATTAACTTTTAAAATATATGTTGACAGAAGTGGGCTGGGGAATATTTTATTAGTATTTTATCACTGGTGAAGTTACTTCAGAGCTCAGTGTGACAGTGAAAATAATTATTAGCTTTTGTGAGTGTATTAAAACTCCAGATATTTGGTCAAAATATCCTAGAACACAAATTTTGAATGTGCTGGGGAAGAGCAACATTTTCATTTGCAGCATGTTGAACTGGTGATTGTTAGTGCATAGAGTTTGATAAATTCCATAGCTTCAGTGCTAACGTTTGCCAAACTCTGGAATGAGCATTAATCAGAAATTAAGTATTTACAGATAAGAATTTTGTCTTTCAGAGCATTTTGTGAGAATAATGTGCAGATTCATGGTTGTTAACCCTATTTCCCTCATGTTCCATGCCAGCCTATCATATATATATAGTCTGTGCCATCTGGTCAGGTATAATTGGGCAGGATATAATTGCCAGAAGTGCAAATAAACAGCTGTAGGCTAAGCAAGTGGGTACTGTGGTATGTGTTTGAACAACAGTACTGGGGCATGGCAGTCCCTATGGATGAACCCATGCTTTGGTACTCCCACCCACAGCCACTGTCAGACTTTTTGAGCAGCACATGCAGCATCAGCCAGCTCTGGGCTCCCACTGGTGACTGGATTTTTAAGAAGGTATGATTTTGTAGCACCAGCTGTTACCTTGCCTTGACAAATGAACTATATGTATATATAAGCCCTCTCACTTTCTAAAGTTCAACTGCAGTAGTGGAGGGACAAAATTCATCCCTTTGTGTGATACTTTTCTAAAACAAATCTGTGGCGCAGCTCCTCAGAGTCATACTTCTACACCTTCTACTACCCATCTTTGGTGTTTTGTTGTTTTTTTTTTTCTCTACCTTTTTAGAAACATCTGAGAAACAGAGGTCATTACAGCAACAGCTTGTACTGTTTACTTACAAAACCATGCAACCCCCCTTAAATGACAAAAGCTGAGGCTGCTCTGGATAGTTCACTCTGATTCTTCGTCAACAGCTTGAGAGATGTCTCAGTTCTTATCGACACTAAGGTTATCCAAGTTAGAGTTAATTCTCATGTAGGAACAAGGGTAACTGTATGTACGGAAAACTGTGAATTCCATATTTCTGTAGTTAGACAGCTCCCAGTAACTGAGGTAGCTCAAAAAATTGTACGAAACATGAAAGTCTGCATTACAATGTATACAATGAGTGCCTCAGGCATACAGCTTTGGACTTTCAGTAAAGCCTATTTTTTTTCCCTACTACACTAAGCTGAACACCTAGGTAGATGTTTTGAATTATTTATTTTTTGTAACTGCTTTTTTAGTTCATTCTTCCATGGATATGTGACTTTAAGTGATTAAACTTTCTGTGTATGTGAATGTAATCAGGCAAATCTGTTTCTTTTGGGTTAGCAATTTTACACTCCCACTGAATAATTTCATCAGAAGTTGACAGAAGTAGGTGTCACAAACAAAGCTTGTGAAAAAATCCAGGCAGAGAAGGAAGTTCCTAAAAATTCACCAGTGGAGAAATAAGTATTGTAAGATGTGAAATAATCTATTGATGTAGTTTTCTTGTATGCCATGTGTTTGGAATGGCTTCAGTTGGAAATTATGTTTTCTTAAATACCAAAATCTGTCAACCACAAGACTTTAGGAAACCACACATAATTAATTTTATTGCTTACAGAAAAATGGGGGGGAGGAGTTTAAGACCTTTGAAGTCTGTGGAATTTTAAATCTTCATATTGATATATTTAAATATGTACAGAATTTATTTGAAAAAGAAGTATAAAACAGAGCAAAGCTTTGCTGAACATTAAATGTCTTAGTTTCAAGACTTAAACTGTGAGAATTACATTTATATACAAAAGTTAAACATCAAAAGCTTGATAGTGACCTGGTCAATATAAGAAACTGGTGTTGATATATAGTAGTAGAAGAGGCTCATGCTTGCATGATCAGATCTTTAGGATGACCTGAAGGAATTATCTAAGTTTCTAGACATTTCAGAAGTCCTACAAGCCCTTTTATTGAAGATGAGTGATGGAGTAGTAGTGCTTTTGAGAAGTAACGTTGTCATTAGTTGTCACGTTGTTACAAACAACATATTGGAAATATTTAAAACCTTTTATTTTAAATCTGATTGCATACAATTTGAGTATGTGAATGAGGTCATATACAAGTGACTAAAAGTATTTGAAGACACTGCAGTCAAGGAAGGAGAAATATGTCTGAAATATAAATCTGTGGCTGAAATTTCACAAGGGAAACTGCAGATGTGGTATTATGAAGCCACAGGTTGAAGTAGACGACAGTATAGTAAGCGTTGTTACCAACTCCATTTCCATCTGTGTTGCCTGAAGTGCTGATTAACATAATGAGGGGATCAAATTTGAGCTATTCTATATTCAGTTAATAATATTCTCTGTGGGAATAGTATCAATTAAAGTTTATGACTTATTTATTTACCTATATATATATATAAAAATGGAAAAATAGATCTTGAGGCAAGTTGACTGTCTCTGTATGATGAGAAGTTTTGCAGTAGAAGAGGAAATAAGTAAATGATTCATTGAGATGATGTACTAATGCAAGAAAAGAATGTTCTGTACCTTTTAAAGAAAAAGAAATATAAAATATACCTCTAACGAGAACTGAAGGTGCTCTCATAAGGGTTTCTTTAGCTAAGGTTACATATAGGGTATCGTTCTGATTCTCTTAACATTACATAGGAAAATAAATTTTCTGTCCTTCCCTGGTTCTACATTCTCCAAACATTCTCCTGTGACAGTGGCATGGTAATAGGTACAGCCCCTGGAATGAAACCTGAAGAGATGTTTTTAAATAGTAAAACTTTCTCTCATGATTGAACTTGGTTGAGGCTTTGTTCCGTTTGCAGTTAAAAAGTTAGTAGTAATACATCTCAGTTCTTCCAGCCATATCCCTCATCAGTTGTACAATTAGTGGTATGTTTAGTCTTCCATCCCTTCTTAATATTGATCACTCATCCATAATTTAGGAATAATTGAAATTTGCACTGCTGTTTGAATAATAGTATTTGAGTTTTCCTGATACTTTAAATATTGAAAGGACTTCTGAAATATTTGAATGTTATTCAAAAGGAAAAACAAAGTATTTCAGTCCTCTGAGAGATGAGAGTACTGCAGAGAGTTAGGAAGCTTGGTTGTTAGGATGCAGCAGCTGAAGCTCTTGATTGGTATGACTAAGTGTAGAAACTTCTTTAAATAGGCAGTGACATTTTTTACACATTAGGCTAATTTTAGACCACTTCTCTACTAAAATAAGAACAGTCAAACCAAATCAATCTAGCAGTTACCATCAAACTAAATCAATCTAGCAGTTCCTGTCCAACCCACAGATTTAGATGTTTACACAAAAACGATATTAGCAACCTAATCAGGATGTGTGCCTCTCAGTGTGTGTGCACACATGCATAAAATCTGAAATTGTAAGAAGGTGTGGTAATATTCTTTCTCTGACACTGCCATTCTGTGCAACTAGGGAGCTTCATACCATTCTCATAGCATCTATCTTCATGTTGCAAGCAGTGTTTAAAAACAAATCCGTTTCTTATCTCCTTTTGGTGTTGCAAGTTTTACTGTTCCAGGCCTACTGTTACAGTAGAACATCTTCCATCATGGTCTAACATGGGGAAAAAAGGCTTCTATTTGTAGTTTTTTCTGAATGCCTTTGGAAGTTTATTTTGTTTAAGCTGTTCCATTTTGAGACTTTTAGATGCCAGAGTTTTTGCTTTTCTGAACATGACACAACCTTTGTGATGTAGGCAGGCAAAAGAAGTAATGATTATGGTAATAAAATCTTGATTGAGGCTGGCAATGGAGAGGAAAATAATTACTGAGGGAAATATATGAAAGGAAACTGTTGAATAAGGAAAAAAATGTGGCTAAGTTATACCTAGAATATCTGTCAGAGGTAGTTATGTCTCAGGACTTGGTTGTAACTGGGATCTATTAGACCAATAACACTGCAAGACTCAGCAAGGCAGTGTTATTAAAGCAGTGGCCCAGAGGACAGTGCTGTAGTGATTCCTGTGAGAAGCTGCAGGAGGCAGCTTAGTAAATCTACCCCCCTGTGGGGTACATAAAACTTTGGTTTCTGTAAATGGTCATGTCTAATTGGATTTAAAATTAAAATGCTGATGCTTCACTGGACACAAAACAGTGCTGAGGGATCAGGAAAAATGTGGATAGAATGAAAAGGTTGACTGCTTTTTTACTGTCTATAGTCTGCTTTTCTCTTCTGTGCGTCCCAAAGTACTGTGTGGTCTCACCTGAATTATGACTGACTTTCCATCTGAATGAGCACAGATGGACCATCATGTCGACCCTGATGTCTTTGAATTTATGAAATTGCAGATGATGATTTTCTCAAATCAGTGCTGCATCTCAACATAACAAAACCATTTCTCAACTCAAAGTGTTGTGCAAACTTTGAGGTTTTCCTTTTGATGTATCATAGAATTAATCACAATCTTAGAATCCTTAGTAACTTCAGTGCAAATGAACTGGATTTGATTTTAGTTGAGTACAAATGGGCTGGATACCAAATGCCTGTGCCTTCATGCCCTGGAAGGGGCAGTTGTCACAAATGAGAAAGCAATTATGACTGAAAATGGGAATGGTATATAGAATAGAATAGAATAGAATAGAATAGAATAGAATAGAATAGAATAGAATAGAATAGAATAGAATAGAATAGGAATTAACCAGGTTGGAAAAGATCTTTGAGCTCATGAAGTCCAACCCATCACCCAACATCATCTAATCAACTAATCCCAAAAGTCACAGCAAATGTGTGAGTCTCACTGATTAGAAAGAGACTCTGAAGGAATGAGAATGCTGTTACGAATAACAAATGTATGTAACAAATGGATGAAAAGAAATTAATGATGTAAATAAAAAAAAACAGGGATTGCAGAAAACTGACAAGAGAAGGACAGAAGGTGAAATTTGTAGTCAGCAGAATGAGGGAAAATACAATTAAATTTACAAAGAACAGGATAAATCTTGACAACTTTATCAGTGTAGTGCTGGGTGGCAATGGGGGAATTGATCATGTCAATGCAGAAAAGGCAGATATATTCAACAAATATTTATATTTGGGGAAGAGAGGGAAAGGAACTCAATGCTGATATATGCTTTTCTTTCCAAGAGTAATTGTGGAGATTAAATAATAGCTACTAAACTCAGCATTCTTAAATCATCAGGTCCCAATAACTTCCTTATTACGACCTGTCACAACTGTGCTCTCTGGCAGTTTGACAAATAAGCCCTTTTTTCCAGTTACTTGATACTTTTAAACCCTTTTGTGCACTGTTGCAGACACTGACTGACCACCAGCAGTTATCTAAGCATTGTACATAATTCATTTAAACCTCCCATTAGTAACACAACTTCATTTCTTCATATGTTGTTTAGCACATTTCATTCAGAGATGTAAAGTTTGCCTTTCTTCTCATCCATCACACTTTCTTCAAGCTATAAAATTGTATGAAAGTAGCTTTTTGCATCTGGGGTAGAAAAATGTGAAAATGTAACTTTTCCCCCCATTCATTGCCTTTAATTGCACCGCTATTTTTGGGACTTTTGGGATATTTGCTGGACTTTTACTAAGAATAATGATGGGGAATCAATGGGATATGAAGTACTTATCATCTTGTTATCCACCAGCCCTTTATGGGCTACCAACAATTCTGATCTACATGTATCAAGGCAGTAAGCTGTGATTTTGCAGAAATTTTTGCTCAATCTATTCATGTTTCAAGATAAAGGGCAAGATTTATTTTTAAGAGAATAGAATTTTGGGTATCAGTATTGTTGTTGCTATGATATTGTTGTTGCTATGCTATTATCCTCCATGCTCTCTATCTACAACTTTAAGCACTGTTATTTCTGTCTCCCTAGCATGTTACTGGTAGCATGTTAGGAAGATACTGAGAGATCCAGTATAATATTGTTACCTCTGCCCTCAGTGTTGTAAGGGTTCAGACATATTTGTGACTACCATGCAACTTGTTCAGGGCTCTTTCTGGCAAGTACCAATCACTGGGAATGCCACTTTATATAAGATTCTTCAAAATATCCTGCTAAGTCAAGCATAACATTTCATATTAGCCTTTGAAAATGAGAAGAAAGAGCACTTGGTTGCTAGATCCTGGAAAATGTAAAAACATATTAAAGAAATGGCATTTGCTGTTTACCAGCATCCTATTCTTAACTAAGTCTGTCTTAGGATATTGTAAATAACTGGCAACAAAGTTATTACAAAGTTAATTGAAACATTTGAGTAGAGGTGAAAACAAAATTAAAATAACTTCTCATACTTCTTATCGTTGAGCTGAGACGCTATTAGACGATCACAGAAAGCTGGTTTGTGTAGTTCTGGTGCAACTATTTCTGCAAGCTGGACATCACTGAAAAGCTTCTGCTTCCTTTTCATATTCCAAATACAAATTCGTTCTTAAGAATATTTCAGATGAAAATGATTTTTTCCCCCTCACTTTTCTCTCTCTCTCTCTTACTCTCCTTCCCCTGTTGCCTGCTGCCCCATTTTCCTAACTGTTAATGATTGCTTCAGAAGGAAATTTTGGATTTACTCCCACCAGACCTCTGACTGCTCTCTGCTCTTTAAATATCCATGTGCCTTGTATATCACCTCTCTCCTGCTGAGGTGATAACACAGAATCAGATGATGACTTCTGTAATACATAGCTAAGCTCTAGACTGGCTTGTAGTTACTGAAAGGCAGTTACTGGGCCAAGCTGGGAAATATGAAGTGATAGCCACATATTTGAGATTAATTTTTGCCTACACATTACTGACTGATGCTGAGTTTTGAACAGTTGTAGTCAGTTTAGAGAAGAAGAGGAAGGTAAAGTATCCAGAAGGTCTATTTTACAACCCTTACAACAGCTCTTCCTTACTCTGATTCTCCAGTTATTGATATAGAATCATAGAATCACAGTAGCTATCAATATGATGGAAAGCATACAATGTTTTTTTTAAATATGTCTGTTCTCTCATCTATTAATTTACTTTCATATAGGGCTGTCATCAAGGTTAAAATGATACTGTGACAGTATTAATGACAGTTATTTACATGGCAAAGAGAAAATAATGCAGAGGGTGAGTAAATTAGTTGTCTGCTGAAAAAAAAGTTTCCATATTTTTTTTTCAACCATTTTTTAAAGTAAAGTTTTAAATCAAAGAGGAATTAACTCTGGCTTGTGTTTGAGTGGAAGTCAGATTAGGTAATATCAATATTGGGCCTTATCTGTGAGGCTACATCAAGACCTATATAGGTTAGATTTGATGATCTCAAAGGTCTCTTCCAACCTGGTTAATTCTATTCTATTCTATTCTATTCTATTCTATTCTATTCTATTCTATTCTATTCTATTCTATTCTATTCTATTCTATTCTATTCTATTCTATTCTAATTTAATTTCCTTTACAGTATGAATGATGCCACTTACTAGGTTGTTTTCATGAACAGATTCCTTCTACTGTGTCCTTTACATTTTAAAATGATATTACATTTACTTCAGCTAAATATTAGTATGCATAAATTATTGCCTCCAAACAAGGATGTATTTTTCTTTATGCTGGCAACTTGTGGACAACAGCACTTTAGTCAGATATATTCAAATAAAAGTGGCCTCTTGTTCTGTATCTAATCTTTCATCTCTATCTGGATGCTTTTTTCCCTCACCCCATGCTGTTTTGTCCTTCTGTCACATGAAAGCCTTTCTCAAAACAGTCCTTCTGGTTTTCCTGTAAAGTAGATTATCATTCCTAGGTGGTGCAGATGAAAAATTTACATTGTTCCTTTTTTTAAAACAGTATCACCACAATGAGACCAGGAGTTCTGAAAGAGTTTAGCAGTAAAATGAGAAAACACAGGGATGAACTTTTTGTTAATGCAAGTATCTCTCCAATATTTATTCACCTATCAAATCTTTCCTCCTTTACAGAATGAATACAGAAGGACTTGTTACTTTTGTTTGTACTGCAGATCTGTTGTGCAAATGAGATCTGTCATGCACTTGGTATTAGTTCTGTGTACATGATACCCACTGTTGCAGAAAGCTTATTAGCAGGAAGGGCAAAAGAAAAACATTCAGTTGAATACCAACTATGCTTTAAATCATAAGTGTCTAGTGAGGAACATCAGAAGTAGTAGGTTTATCTGTGCTGTGAACTTCATTTTGAATATCCAGTGTCTTCTCAGGATAATACAGGATATGCCACAGAACTTGTTTTGTCACATTGCAATTTAGAGATGATGTTAAAGAAACACAATACATCACCGTTCACTTGGTATCACAGCTACTTGAATGGTGGATTCAGTAGCATAATTTAGATTCAGACAGCTCTAGATGAGAAATGTGTGGACATGGCACTTTGGAATGTGGTTCAATAGCTATGGTGGTGTTAGGTTGATGGTTGGATTCAATGATCTTAGAGATCTTTTCCAAACAAACTAATTCTATGATTCTGCAATTCTATGGTCACTTGCACTTGACCCTTCATTGTCTAATGGATTAATTCAGTTTAACTTAAATCACCTGGTCAGTGTGTGGGGATCAAACTTAGTGTGCTCTGTCATGCATCTTTTTGTGTCCATATTGTGCTTAATAGTCTTCCTATAATTTAGCTACTGGCATCCACAGGGAACTTGGAATGCCTACACATTCTGTCTGTTCTTGCATTAGAATATGTAGGTCATCTCGAGATGGTGCTTGAATTCCAGATTGAATCTTATATTGTACATAAAAGACAAGGTTAGCTTTAGTTGCAAAGGCTAAAATTGATCTTGTTCCTTTCTGAGAGGCACTGTAATGAAAAAAATAATCTGTTCAGACAGCCATTAAAGAAGTGATGAGGACATGAAGACATGGAGGTGGTGGAGTCGCCGTCATTGGAGGTTTTCAGGAGAAGACTTGATGGGGTGCTTGGTGCCATGGGTTAGTTGTTTAGGTGGTGTTGGATAGGTTGATGGGTTGGACGCAATGATCTTGAAGGTCTTTTCCAACCTGGTTTATTCTATGTATTCTATGTATTCTATACTCTTGGGACACAGAGAGACTGACTGTAATACTGGATATGCTTCAAGGGCTTGTTGTCAGGTTGTGTGGCTGTCTCATCAGGCCCATGTTTATATGCAGGACTCTAGTGCAATCTGGCCAGTTCTAACAGCTGGATCTGGACTTTGGAGAGTAGAAAGGAGGAAGCTCTATCCACTTTCCCCACTTTATCTTACTCCTGTGTTGCCTGCAGTGTGCTGTACTTCTCAACAATGACCATGACTAGGAAATCAGTCAGGTTACTAGGGAGTTGCAATTTTGGAGGAGACAGGTGCCTGCAACATTTAAAAGTACTGTCCAAATGTACACTTGAAATTTTCCACCCATTTAGAACTCTGCTTGCTTATGCTCACACAGAAAACCAAAAAGATTAATGTTATTGGTTTAACCTGGTATCATTATTGTTTTCCTTAATCAATAGTTTTAACTTTAGAAATAATTGTATGACTAGAAAGAAAATATATAGAAAATTGAGTAAGAAAGAAAATGAGTAAGAAAATAAATAAGTATTCTTTTGGAATAAACCCTGAAGAAGTGGTACTGCATTGTTATTGTAGTTTGGCATTTGTATCCTCAAGGACACACACAAAATACATCTCTTATGGATAAATAACGCGCTGCATTCAACATACTTAGCAAGTATTTTTCCTAAGTGGATAACCTGAGTTTTGTGCAAGTAAAGATAGTAGAAACCCTATGCACCTACAGCCTACATTAAACTTTTAAAGTTGTCACTACAGAATGTAAATTAGTTGGACACCATTTTATGGTATTAACATTTCAGCTTCTGATTTAAAAAAAACCAACCCTTTTTTTTAAACAAAAATAATCTGGCTAATTTTAACTTTTGTTAAATTTTAACTGTCTGGATTGAAAGTTGGTGTGCTGAATTTTTACCTCAGCCCATTTTATTAACAATAAAATGCCCAACCCAAAACCACAAAAGAACAAAGCTCAAGAAACTGTAATCAAACCAGTTTTGACATTTGAGAAAATGAAATTAGGGAATATTATGTTGCCAATATTGCCAAATTTCTAACCTATGTAAAGTTCTTGTGCCTCCTCATCTGATTTCAGTATGACCACAGTTATGCTGCAGTGGGAGTTTGTGCTCTCTCCTACTCATGGTGCTAGCGTGCGTGTCCCTTGGCTGTGCCAAGTAGATTCAGATATGTCTTGGAAGCTCTTTATATTAGTTCACCATTCCATGTAAATGCTCCTGCTGGTCAAGGTGTGGTTACACTGTCTCCTGTGTTGCTTTACTGTCTCTGCATGTCATGTTGCAGCAGCAGAAGCCATGGTAGCTGACATTATTTACAGTGCAAGGGGAGGTTTTTTTCAGTAGAACATGTTTGTCCATGGGAACACAAATGATGTGTGAGACTGGGGTTTTGGCAGAATCCAGACAGAACCCAAGATGTATGTATGTATGTATTTATAGAATAACATTTATCTGGTGTTCTGCATGATGCACTATTGGGAAAGCCAAGAATCTAGGAAGGTCAGGATTGGTAGCCTAGACTCTGGAGTTCAATTGTGGTACCTGCCAGGTGAACCACTGAGGGACAGTACTGATTACAAGCCTCAGTCCTTTGTCTTGCTACCTTGGTTGGTCTGGTAGTTCACTTGTTCATTAAATCAGTCTGTGTGCCAGTTCCTGTGTTAGACTCTTCCCACATCAGTTCTTAATGTGGAATGATGAAGGCTATCTGGAGAGCTAAACTGACAGTGCTGAGGACCAGATGCCTCCTTTGTGTTTCAGTGGTTTTGTGTTGAATTATTCCTGTCTGGGTACATTGTACTGAAAACACTTTGGTGGTTGGAGTACATTAACTACGTTTTTTGAGTTTACTTTCATCTTAAACAAGCGCAGTTTGAGTGTCAGGACCTCTCCATGACACAAATGAAAGAACTAACTACAGGGGATTCATTTAAAAGAGATTACTATGGATTTGAACCAAAAAGCTAATTTTCATATACCCTGATCCTGCCTAATCTACATTCCAGAAGGAAGTCTCCAATGCAAAACTGTTTATCAACATTCTCTAGCAGCTGAGCCATGTTGACTTAAATTCTCAAATTAAAACAAAATAGCCTAAGGTAAAGAGAAAGCGTGGGAAATACTGAGTGCAAACATACCGGAAAAGTTATAGGCAACTGCAAAGAAGGGCTTAAAACAGGGAGTTAGGCAGACCTCTCTTTTTTGCTAACAACTTTACATGAAGCCTATTTGTAGGCATCTGGTACAGTGCTTGGGTTGTTTTATCTTTTAAGCTCCTATCAAATTTGAGGGATTTTCTAAAATCTTGGTGTAGGTCATAAAGCAAATCATTGCTTTTTCCTTCTAGCCTGCCACCATGTTTACTGCCCTTCAAGAATAGGCTTTTTGGCAGACCTTTTTTTGCTGTGCTATTGTATGTGGAACCCCACTTTGTTTTGAACATTTTCAGCTCTGTCACAAAGTGACACATTAAGAATGGATAATTCTTGACAATTACGATTTCAGAGCATTTTCTGCTGCCACAAAGAAATCTTTCAGAAAGCCATTGTTGAGATGCCCAGTTCTTTATCTGAAGCACTGCAATCATGTTTCCTCTCCTATTAATACGTCAAGTCTTTATATGTTTATCCTTAGAAAAATGATTAATACATTATTGTGTTGCTAATCATAGTATTTGTTAGAGAAATAAAACTGGACTTTCAAAGAAAATATTTTTGTGGTTATAAATAGAAATATAAAAATTGGTTTTAAAATGCAAAGTCAGTATTTAAATTTTGATCTTTCCCATACCTTCACCTAATTTGCCACTTAGCCTGAAACTTTAATTCCAGTAGAAGCTTATATCTGACAGGGAGCTGGCCCGCTTCCACCATCTTCATCTTTGTATTGCATAAAGAAATCTTCATCCTGACTGTGGCAAACCACTGATATTCCTCAGGAGTGCCAAGCTGCTCCGAGCCCTTTCCTTTATATTTTCCAAAGCTACTTATTCATGTATTCTTCTCCAGACCTGAAGACTCATACTGCAGTGGAGAAAAAATTATGGATGTTGTTGCACTTTATCCAGCCATAAACTTCTTCACCCTCGCATTGTTCCTGTGCTTCTCTTTTTTCTGTCTTTCAAACAAGGTGCACAGCGCACAAGGCAAAGTAAATGTCTAACTTGATTCTGTGTGGGAAAGAGATTTCTTTTTTTGTGTTGTCTTTGAACTAGGTCAATTGCAGTGTTCAGAAACCAGAAAACAGGAGAATCTTTTGTAGTGATATTTTTCAAAAAGAGATCACCCACAGCCTGGCATCACCTTATGCCTCTTGCATAAGGAAGTTAGTATTACTTTGCTTTAAGAGAATGATGGTTCCTTCTGCCCAGCTGCAGTAACACTAATGCCTTGCCAGAGATTGTGGATGCTACCTCCAACCCTGAAAAGTATATGCAATTTTGGTTTGTTTGATTTGTTTTATGATTTATGTTCCAAGGCAGTATGTGATACCAAACCCAGACATATTCAAAACTTCTGGGCTAAATTTGTATGCTTGTACTTCTATGTCAGTTTTAATAATACCTATAGATCTTAACAAAATTTCTCACCATGTTACAGAAAGTATAATCCAGACACTAGTTTGGGCAGTTTCCCATTTGGGTCCTATGAAACAGGACATGTTTTAGATGAGAACATGAGATGGATTGTCTTATTAATTTGCAAGATCAAGTTATCAGTGCTTGTTATATTGGGTTTTGACTGCTTTCCTTGTGGTGTGTCATTTTCTTTTCCCCTTCAGGGTAAAAACTACAGATATTGACATTCTTTAAACAAAAGCAGGTACACTTGAATGATCTTAAAATATAACTTGGGTCTAGTAAATGATAATTTTGAAAATATTTCTGTTTTGTGGTACAAGTAAAGAATATGCAATAGCTACTCCAGGACTGAATTAAGAATGTGGCTATTTACATACCTGCTTAGTTTGAAACTTCTACTTTAGAAACTCCCATTCAGTTGATACTGGTGACATCTAAACTTTTCTTCATCAACGTGCAATATTCCTTGGTGCCTAATGCTGTGCTGATGGGCATACTCATACTTGTCAGCTTCTGGATCCTACTGAGGCCTGGCTGGGATTCCAGCATCAGATATTTTCCCTCAATTATCTGGAGCAATTGATGTTGTCCATGTACTCCACAGCCAGCTTCAGGTCTGCATAAAAATCTGTTGAAATTACAAGGAGGGCAGATTGAAAAGACCCTGGAGAGAGAAAAGGTTTAAATAGAGATAAGCATGATAAAGTGGGCAAGTACAGATCTCTTTTTTTTGAAACTGACACCGGTGAGGCAGATAAGCATAAAGTCATGCTTATGACTTTGACACATTTCCAATTTAAGCTGTTAGAGGGATGCTATTTTTATTGTAGATGAGCCCAAAATCACTGTGAGTGAAGACATTATCAACTGTCTGAATTAGTTTTAAATACTGCTGCTGTCTGGCAATTCTTGTCATTATGGTCTCTCTTCCCCGCTATCTTGTGCAACTACAGTGCAACAAGGCAACTGACTAATATATTCTCTTCTCAATAGGAATCAATTTATGTTCAACCACATTTAATTTATCATAATTTTAGCCTGTGTAACTACAAATGCTCTTATTGGTCCCAGAATTGACATTTCTCTATGCTAGTGTGTCAATACATATTTTTATTTCCTTGCTCATTTATTAGACAATGACAGAACATACAAAATGTTCCATCAAAAAAGGGAAGAATGACTGTTAGCCTGCAGTTATGCTTCTAAATTCTCAAGGGGAAGAAAAAAAATCAAAGAAGATGATTATTTGTTAATAAGGAAGTTATTAAAACCCAGACTTAATTAGTTTGCCTTTCAGAATTTCTTGCTGTGGGTTGTCTTGTATATTTCAGGAGCTTTTCATAAATTATAACCAACTCTCGCTGCATACAAATATTAAAGAAATTTTAATGGTCTGAATAATTTTCACAAGAAAATTAATTAAAACCCCATATATTTCTAGTGGCTATCAATCTCATGGCTCTCCAAGCCAAGCTATACTTTCCTTCTCCTTCCCAGCATAGTAATGTGCTACCAATTTACAGGAGAGTAATTGCATTTTCATGCTCATGGCTTTTCATGCATTCCATTTTAGAAGGCTGAATGGCTATTTTTATTGATAAGGCAAGAAGTTAGAAGCATCTAAAAAAATCCTCCTGTTGACCTTTTATTTCCCCTTCTTCTCCTAAACTGTCTAACAAAAATGCTGCTGGAAGTGTATTTTCTGACAAGTTAAGTGCTGTGACATCATTAGGCCTTTGAGTTTAGTGGCCCAGAGTTTTAATTAAATGTCAAACAAATACCATTCAATTCTTCCAACAAAAACAGAGTGCTATTTGCAGAAAATCTTGGCATGTCACCACTTTACCTTGCTTGTTTTGTCTCTGTCTAGTGACACACAGCGACATGTCACAAAATAATTCCACTGAGTATATTACAGCAGAAAGAGTTACTGCATTGAGCACTCACAACAGTGGGTATCATAAGGTGACATAAAACAGTGAGTATCATATGGAGACATACAAGCTTTTTGTCCTGGTATTATTTAGCTAAAACATTGTTTGTGGTATCTACTGTCATAACGCTTTGCTGCCATATAATTGATCTCCTTTACGGGAGATTTCTAATACAGTTTCCAAGTCATGTAATATATAGAGTCTCCCATATAAATTAATGAAAATTATTCCTCTTTCCATGCTTTAAGCATTGTGCTAGTTGCCCCTTGTAAAACTTACATGCTGTTATAGTTACTGTTACCTACTGCTGGAGACTGCTTCTTGAATTGGAAATGCTTCTGATATAAAGCATGGGGTGTTGTGGGTTAATACAGCCCAGTCTCAAAAGCTCCTCACCTTGTCCCCAGATGGGAGGGAAAGTAACACCAAAAAACAAACAAACAAAAAAAAGCCAAACCAAAAACCCCACAACCCAACAGAAACAAAAACAAACAAACAAAACCAACCAAACAACAACAAAAAAACCCCCCACACCAATCCCCCAAACAACAACAAACCAAACCAACAAACAAATAAAAATCCACAAAAGCCAACCAAACCAAACCAAACCACACAACCAAAAAAAACAAGCCTCGAAACAATAACAACACCAAGCAAACAAATCAACATGCCAAACCCAGAAACTGGAAGCAGCAACTGGAACAGGAGTCCTCTCATGTTACAATCTGAACTTCAAGCTCCATGATACCTATGATACTTTGCTCCAGGCAGTGCTTTCACTTCAAAATGACAGCAGCATGGCACTGAATATCAGCAGCAGATTCAACTCAATCCATGATAGATACTCTCATTTCCTATGTTTATTATGTGGGTAACCATCAGTGAAAGCAGTCACTAGGAGATCTTGGCAGTTGGAAGTGAGAAGAGTGTGTTCAGGGAAACTTCAATGCCTGGCAAACAATGATCTCTTGTGAAGTCCCTGCTCCTCATCAACATGCAGTACCACCAGAATCAAGCATTGCCCCAACCTGGCTGTTTAGATTTTCCACTTTTGTTTCTTTTTGAGTTTTTGATTGTTTGCTTGTTTTTAACTTCAGTGGGGTTTGGATTTTTTTTTTTTTATTTTTTTTTTTTTTACTTTGTGGGGTTTTTTTGGGGTGTCTTACATGGAAGAATGACATTACCTGAGGACACCATCTTTTACCTGTCTGGCTAAACAACATTGCATTAGAATTGTGACCTAATCAAAACCATGTAAGCTTGGCAGACCTTAAAAATTACTTAAGAGTCATTTATGTCTCACTTGATCAGTTATGCTAATTTCTGGAGGTTAGTTAATGGATATATTTGATTCCTGCTTTTGACTGCCTGTCTAATCTGTACAAAATAAGATGCAGAGAAAGCAATTTCCCCCCCCAGTAATAATTAAAAGCATGCTTCAGCTCTCAGTTGCTCTAGTATACTGACATTAATTTTAGCGTGTTTACCCTCAAATCATGTCAATCTAAGATTTATATAATATTCTAAGAGTACTATGATTTCAAATATCCCTTCTCTATTCATCTTTAACAAAGAAGTATTCCCTAAATTTAAATTCCTGTTTTCCAGGGTCTTTACTATGACACTGTTAGCTGGGATCATCTTCTGCCCTTTTGGACATAGGGTACCATATCCATGTACTTCAACTCTGTGAATCTTCCCTGCACATTATCTTCTGAGAAGACAATGACAATATTGAAGTCTAAAAGGGAGACTGAAGAATCTGTTGCATGAAGCAGGGAGTAAAGTTAGTAAGAGGTGAATCCTCCTTGCATTCTAGCTGAGTCATCAGAGATTTAGAAAGGCTAGGTGCCAGTGGACTTATAACAGGCATGCCAGTTAGGATGGGTTTCTATAGGCGCAACATGAGACACATGAACAACCTAGTTTGTTGTAGATTCAGTTTCATTTAAGCAGTCAGATGCATTAATAGAATGAGTTACTTACACTTGCAACATGTATACAGATTCCTTATGATTACCAGTGATGGGGACTTCACTGCAGAAATCACTGTAGAGCTTTAAGAAAATACAATTGTAATTACTTATGTAATTACCTGGGACAAAATATACTTGGTAGAGACCTGAGGACACAGCTTACCAAGGCATTCTTTTAGGGCCTCAACCAATGTTCCTGTTTTGATCCTGTCTCCAATATGGACAGCTGAGTCTTCCCCATTCACAGCATCTTATTAAGATCTGTATATTTAATCAGCAGTTATGTTTTCAATGTCTGTGCTTCTAACAAGAGTCATAGCTCCAGGCTTCATCTTCTGGCCAGCACCTGTGACCAGGTGGCCTTGCAGTGCAAAATATGTGCTATGAGATAAAAAGGGAACTACTGTCCCCTCATGTTTTAATTTTATTGAACATGGTGGATTTCATGACTCAAAAGTTGCACGTGAGCTAGCTTTAAACACACACAACCTAATTAACTCTCCAAAGAAGGGCTAATATGCTGAATAAATGTGTACATAACATGTCTTGCTTTGGAGCACAAAACAAGCATCCTTTGTATCAAATTCATATTTAAATCCCTAACATCCTACCAAAACATTACTTTGTCAAGTCTGAAGTACCGTTTCATTATTTTGTGCACTTTGAAGTGGAAAATGACCAAAAAAGTAATAGTCTCAGAGATCCAGAGGAGAATTGAAGTGAATGTTTTGCCATTGCTCTACTTCAGAGTCCTGGGGAACTGGACATGAGGCACCTCACACCAGCTGGCCTACAGCCAACCTTCTCTTCTGCTGCCATTCAAAGACTGTGAAAGGATATGGACTGCCTCTTGCCTGCATGGATTAATCCCAAAGGAACACAGAGTACTGACTGGGTATGAATTTACTAACTTTGCTTTGGAGAGCATTGCCTGTCATATTTGTAAATACGTGTGTGTCGGCATATAGAGGATTTAGATGTTTATGTGACTGCAGTACCCTTTCCCCAGTGACTACTCTTTCATATAAGAGTTGGGACAAGCTCAGAACGTAAATCACATTTTCAACAAGCTTCTCAAAGTCTTGGCATTGTCTTGATTCTCATTATAATTCTCTTATCACGGAAAAGCAGAATTGGGAAACTATGGGAAAACATATTGACATTTCAAGCCTTTTTCACCCACATTATTTATGGTTTCTTGCCTTGCTGAGTTTCATTGAAAGTCTTATTTTGATCTTTTGTTGAGCATCTGAAAACTATTAGGCTGAAAAATATGCTATCTTTGCTGTCTGCAATTAGCTCTTAAATGATTCCAATTCCCAATGAAATGTTTTTTACATAGGGAACAGAAATTTATTAACACTTCAACAGAAGCTTTGTAAGTACATTCCACTTTGCAAATTCAAAAAGAGAATTATGGCATTAAAAAAAATTTGAAATGTAGTTTGCCCCTTAAAAATGAAGCATAAATCTTATATAAGGAGTAATGAAAATCTGTTCACTGGCCACAGTTTTCTATGGCTAATTCAAGTCACAAATGTTAGATAATAAACACCTAGTGGATGGATAGAAAGAATAGTTCTTTCGGTGGACTGGAAATTCATGTGCTGCTGGTTTTTGACATGTTCCACTTCAATCTAACTGAATCTAAATCAATTCAACACTTGCATTTTGGGGCTGGGGTTATAGGCTAATCTCAGTGTGCTATCTAACAGACAGCTTAATATGTTTACAAAACCACCAGTATAGTTCACACTGTTAGCTCTGTTGATGGAGAAGCAGAAGGATTAAAATGCTGTAAATAGTCTTTGAAGTCTGCTATTTCATCCATTTCAGACCTGATGCTGACTCTGAAAAGGTTAGCACTGTTGTATTAAATATGGGGGATTAATAGAAGTTTTTTCTCTCAGATATGCAACAGTAGTTAACTCTGACAGAAATGTAAGTATGACGATAAAAGTTGTGACTAAATAGAAGAGCCAAAATGCAATGTTTGACTTTGAGAGAAGACAAAATAATACAGGGCATTAAAAAAACCCAACAACCTAACAGCTGACATATCTACAGCTTAATTAACTTTCCATTAGAGTACACTTGATATAGAAATGAAATTTCAACAAAACTATGTGGCTGTTTTTCTTACAAGTGCATGTTTACTCTTTACTGTCCCAAGATGTTATCTGCAAAATGTCATAGCTGATAGAGACACATGATAAGCAACTTTGTTTTCTGAGAGATCTATAGCATTTTTACATTGTCAGTAATCACGAATTGCACTGAAATAAACAGCTAATGTTTGTCAGAATGATTTTAATGTAAATGTGATTCTTTATAAAGCAGTCTACTTGAAAATGGTATTGAAAAGCCATTAGATGTGAGAACAGATCTTGCTGACTAATGGTAGCTTGGACTGTGATCCAGTGTTGACTGAGTTGGACTGGGAAGGGGTCTTTGGTGATGTGACTGTTGGGCGAGATGCAAGATTAGTGCCTTCCTAGGAACCTGGTCCTGGGTCTCACTGGTGAACAAAGGCTGGATCCTGATTTAGAATTCTATGAGTCAGGGTCCTTTCTGTCAATAATTCATTATTGATGTCAGAGTACTGCCTGGAGCATTGCAAACTTAATAATGGGCCCGGTACTGTTTGTCATTGTGCAAGCATATAATAAAACAAATTGATGCACGTTCATGAGAGGTGTAAAAAAAGTCCCTTTTGCCTGGAATTGAAGTGAAAGGTAACATACCCACAGGAATGCTGCATTTGCATTTGAGTGTCAGTTCACTGAAGCCCTAAGTGAAAGCTTCCCATCAAATAAGTAATTTTTTGCTTTCTGAAGAAATAATGTGGCGTTTTTTTGTTGGCGGCTTTACAGGGCCTGTAACTTCACTGCAAGCTTTTTTCCAGGGGTATGATGCTAAATCATGATTTTTCACAGATCAAAGCTTGAGAGAGCTTTTGGAATTTTTCTGTCCTTTCCTTTGGGGGCAGACTTGGGCATTGGTTTAATTGAATAATACTGGAGATTTGACCTGTGAAAGTATTTCATGACCTATCAGCAGCCGATCATCCACAATGCTTTCTGTAAGTTATTCTCAAATAAGTTATAGCTGTGCAAGCATCTCATTAAGGGTGTTTTTTCACTTGTGTGGAATAGTTATTCTCCCTTTTGTAACTCTGAAAAAGCACTAATGTTGTGTGGGTTTGTTTTTTTTTTTTTCAACGTGGAGAACTTTGAACACTTTTAAAAAAATTTATCCATTTTGTTGCCTGTGACTAAATTTCATAACCTCCTTTCTTCAAGAAAAGAAAGATAAAGCCCACAAATGACCAGCAAGGAGCAAGTCACCTGCAGAACTGTATGAATTATGGATTACTGTAATAGCTAACCACTGAGCAGGGTTTTAAAAGAAGAGTTTACATATTTTGTTGCTGGAAGCCATTTTCACTTAATACATAGACTGTGTAATTTCTTAGCTGAGATAATCTGCCAGATTTTATTATTACATTATTTGATAGATAGGGTGGTGTTCTGGTTAAGCTACTAATTTGGCATGAAGAAGGTTGAAGTTCAGTCCTAGTTTTGCCAATATACATTATGACTTGGGCAGACCACTTAATTTTGATGAGCATTAATTGCCTTGCTCCTGAGTGTTCTTGAAGTGAAGTTTTTTCCTTCCTGTGTACAAGAATATCTACAGCAGACAGGAATTTTCATCACAAATAGTTTTAGGGTATGAGTACGAAGATCAGTTAGAAAATGCTTTGAACTTCTGCTTTCTTAGGAGTAGCACAAAGGTAATATATGTGCATAAACTTCTTAGGTTAATTGATATCCCTCCACTATATACATTTCCCCCCCACCCCCTCCTTGATTCAGAAGGCGATTTATTTCCTGTAATGAAAAATACCTTTGTAGCATTAGGGCAAAGTTTTGACCTAATTCTACTTAATCTACTATTTATTTGTTTATTTTATAATTTATTTTTCTGCAGACAAGAGTTCATCTGCTTCTACTGACTTGTTTTATACCTTAACCTTTTAACAGCTTAACCCCTGTCTGAAGTATCTTTCTTGTTAAGAGCTGGTGGCCAGGTCACTGAATTGACTTTGTGCTGAACTGTTGTGCCTTCCTTATTTTGCATGGTTATCCATACATCTGGTCACTTACATTAAGGCTAAATTTGAGAATAAAATTGTGTGCTCTTGACTTGTGATGTTCCTAGATCATTCATAAAAGTAGAATGCTTCCATTCTGCTTTTACGGGCTACGTTTTCTCAAGCTGTTTGGTTTGCTATATATTTTAAATGTGCTTTTGTGCAAGGATTTGTTGGTTGTCCACTACTGTTGCAGAGAATCTGAAGGCAGGTTCTGTTCTCTTACATATTTTAGTGACAATAGGCAATGTTCTGATATGACTGTGTGCTAATCCAGTCAGCTCAACTGTGCAGCTGAATTGTGGCTTGATGCTGGTGCTCTGACAAGCTTTTGAAAAGCATTCACTGCTCCCTTTGTGATAGGGAGAATGACTTGTAAATGATGATTAAATATCTAAAGTCATGCAGTGTGGTCTCTAGAGGTTGCTAGTCTACCAAACATAGTTTTTGCTGCTGCTTCTTTCTAGAAAGCTGAGAAGTAAACAGTGACTTAGAAATATTATTCTGCCTCCCAGTGAGATAAATCTGAGTCAAACTGCTTCTTCCAGTGCTGGTTGCTTTAGTAGGCTATAGTGATTGCATCAGATACTATTTCTTCTCATTCCATGACTCTTCTTTCAGTGTAAAGGAGAGTGTTTTCAGGCCTGACTGGACACTGGTATGCCCTGAGAGTGTGGACTCACAGTGCACAGTGACAGACTGATACACAGTTCTTAGCTACGATAATTTCCAGAACTCTTTCCTTCTTTCATGGGGATCACTTGGCTGAGATGAAGCCACGTCTTCCACATGGAATGGTCAGAAATGCTTGCATTTTCATTTAAAGAAATGGTTGCTCTTTTGCTAGGAGCATACCTCATAAGATGCATATCATTGTTCCTTTAATTTATATTGATTATTTGAGATTAATTCTCCTGTGCTCCACTGCATTTTGCTAGAAAAGAAGGGTAAAATTAACAGCTTTGTTTAAATCATGCCAGACTAAAACTTGGTCTGAAGTACGGGTACTTAAGAATGTCAAAGTATTTTTGTGTTTGAATTACTCTGTCCAGCACTTGTTGCATCTGCTTAATCTTAGCAGCTCTCCCTCAAAATCTGTGGTGATTCTAAGTGTGGAAGAAGTCATCTTAGCAGTAAAGCATATGTAAAAATACTTGGAATTGCATACTAAAGGAAGCAAGAATATTACCTGAAAAGATCATGCTGCTTTGCGTTGTCTCAGTATGTATGGTATGTTGCTCCTATGTTTTCAGATCTGTGTATAGTATTCATTCCACTTTTTGAAGAAAATAATAAAATAGAAAGTTATGGAGACATGCAATAAGAATGATCAAAGGTGTCAAATGATTTCTATTTGAGGATTAATTAAATACACTAGTATGCCTCAGGCTCAGAAAGAAATGATATAAAGGATTACAAAATCCATAGCAATTGGGAATTGTTCTGTCTCTTCCAGTACAAACCCCTATTATTAGTAATTGAAACTTGTTAAAAAAAAAAAGAGAATGAATGAAAAAAAAATATATATTATGCAGTTTCTGCTACATGAAGAGGTAATTATTTGCTGTCAGGGACTGTGGATGCTAAAATAGGAAGTACATCTAAAATGGGTAGATTTGTGGAAGAATAAGCTATTAAGGTCTATTTAGGACGGGGACATCAGCTCTACCTTGAGAAATTCTTGTGCTACAGATCTTTAAAAATGAAAATATTCTGAGGACCTATCACATAATGTTGGGTGTGTTTCCTGTGTGTTGATTGCTGATTATCTTCTTTTAGGGACATATACTCAGTTTTTCCTTTGTTAAATCATGCCAGTTTTTCAAAAAGAAAGAAGTTTCCTGATGCAGAAAGAAGCACATAAAAAGGTATAGGTGATCACAGCTCTACTTATCTACTTGTATTTAAATATGTGCTTCATGGTTGTCTGACTAATTAATTCAGCTGAAACTGCAGGGAAACGTCAGGTAGGCAGGATGTAATATAGCCCCTTGTGTTTCCACATAGCAGCTCTGGATCTTTAATGGCAACAAGTGCTCAGGGTTTTGACTTTGTATCTTATATAGATATTTAGTTTATCATTAACCTCATGATCTGTCTAATATTCAAACATAATTAATTAACAAGATAAATAGAGTGGTGATTTTTAATTTCTTTGGCCTGGTGAATATGTGAGTGGCTTGTTCCAATGTACTAAGGAAAAAAAATCCCATGGTATGTAATACAGAAGCAATTAAGCATACTGAAACAGAAGACACTTGCTTACATTTTCTAAGGAGTGGTTGGCATCCTAGTAATAAGGACTTTTGCTGTCCACTTTTGAAGTAAAATTAGCAATAAGAAAGCTATTCTGCTCATGGTTTCACCAAATTTTTAGTGTTTTTTTGTTTGTTTGTTTTTTAATCAGTACTAATCTGGTCTCGTTGATTTGTCCAACCAGACTGTTTGGCATTGAAATGTTGTATCTGTTGTGATGGTGAAAAAAAGGCCAGATTTTTTTTTTTTTCCAAGTAAAATAAGCCTCAATTTAAAAAATGCCTGCTGCCACAACATTTCACTTATTATCAACTTTATTATTACATAGCTCCTTATGGAAACTTTCCAAAGCTTAAGGAGGCAAACAACATGGAGGATGGCAATGAAGCTGATGAAGGGTCTGGAGAGTAAATCTTATGAAGACCAACTGAAGGAGATAGGGCTGCTTTGTCTGAAAAAGAGGAGGCCTCATTGCTGTCTGCAACTACGTGAAAGGACATTGCTGAGAGGCTGGTGCTGGTCTCTTCTCCTAGGCAATTAGTGATAGAACAAGAGGGAATGGCCTCAAGCTGTGACTGTGTAGTTTTACACTGGACATTAGGAAGAATATTTTCACAGAAAGAGTGGTCAGGCATTGGAGTGGGCTGCTCAGGGAGGTGTTTGAGTCACCAACTCTGTATGTGTTTAGAGGTTGTTTCGATGTGGTGCTTGGGGATGTGCTTTAGGGGTGAACCTTGTAGAATAGGGTTATTGGTTGGATTTGGTGATCCCAAGGGTCTTTTCCAACCTGAATGTTGCTGCGTGATTCTGTGTGAACATGGAAAACATACAGTGACCTTTCACAACACCTGCTATCCTAATGATAGCTGCTGTGAACTTTCAGCAAATTAAAATAAGGAAGAGTGTAAGCTGCCAAAACTTTAACAAGTTTCACAAATATCTTTCTATTTGTGTTATCTCACCATTAGGTTAACTGAGAAGAAAAGAACGACATCGTTAAACAGTGGGGTTAAGGCAGTTACAAGAAGGCAAATGCCAGCTGAAATTTGGGCTGCAGGTGATCCTCAGTGCAGCTGACACAGCCTTGTGGTTATGGGCAAAGTGATTATTGCAGAGTGGCCTTTCTGGTTACAAGGGTTTGGCTTCCTTCATCAAGTGCTCCTTCAAAAAGGAAAGTACGTTCTGTTTTAGGAAGTGCAATTTACCAGCATCACAATAATGATGGATGATATTAGTCAGGAAATATGTAAATGTTCTCTTTTTTTTCCTTCTGATCTAATTTCACACCCCCTTCACTCCTTCCCCTCCTCCCAGTAACATTTTCCTTGCCTACATGATCTACCTTGTAGTTTCAGTCAGTTTGAGACACAGTTTTGGGTGCTAGCTCCCTTCCCACTCTGCTGCAGAATTGCTTCCAGTTATTTTTAGACCTGCTTTCACACCAAGTCGAGCCAGTATTTAATTAATTGGAGATTTAATCAAGAGCAAGGTTCAAGGTCCCTTGCTATTCCCATATACAAACTTGATGGAAATGTGTTGTTAATAAACTTTATGTATTGGAACCTCTATTCTCCTGTAGTGTCAAGATGAGATACTGCTTATGGATGCTTCTTCTCCAAAATATCTCATAACAGTATATCCCTGCTCTATAGACCCTATTGCATCGAATATTTTCTTTTGTGTGATTTCCCTCTGTAGGATTATGTATCATCATTTTTCCTTCCTCTTTTCAGACATTCTTTTGGAATTATTCCTCTTGTATTTCCCTATTACTACCAGCAAGGAAAGGAATGAACTGTTATTTCTTCCTAGATCAAAAAAGGGAAGAAATAATGACCTTTAGACTGTAGAAAATGCAGCTATGCATAAAGAAAAGGAAATTCAACTATGATAGGTTTTTCTTAGAAGTATAAACTCTCTGCCCTATGTATATCTGCTGTGAATGCTTGTTGCTTTGAATATTATGATAAATCACAGCCATTATGAGGTTTGACCCTTTGGATTGTAGATATTCATAAGTACAAGCTGAGTGTTTCAACATGTGTAATAACATAGCTTTAAAGAAATCAGATTTGTCTTTTATGACTTTTATCTTTGACCATTACAAATAGAACACCTAAAAAAGGGTAGCATTTTGAAATATAAGTCTGATAATAAAACAATAAAAAAATAATAAAATATACTGAATTACATGCAGATCAGTGGATATATCTTAAATATGTCTGAGTCACTTTAGGAGATGATTTTTAATCTTTCTGTTCATAAGAATTCTTGTTCCCACTTCTAATTTTGTTTTCCTTTCACATATTCCTTCCTGATTTAATTCTTTTCTGGCAGAATAGCCCCCAAGACTGTGTCTAAGTGATATTTTCTTAAATCTTGGTGCTTAAAAGTAACCTCTCAGATTTCAGTCACTTGCAGTAAGTGACACAAAATGAAACAAGAAACCTTATGGAAAAAAGAAACTTTGAATTTGATTCTGAGAGCTGTGTGGATATTGTGTATCATAGTGTAATGCAGTCTGAAATACACTGGGAACCATGGAAAGCTGGGATTTCTGAGAGAAAAACCAATTCAATCTGAACTTGAATATTGATAGTGACTCCCTTCTAATGAAGCATTTACTGTAACAGAATGATATTTCAAGGTTATGACAGTAGAAAAATACCTTTAATGTGTAACACAGCATTGTCTGGCGGACAAACACAGATCTAGTGGTTTAGTCTGATTCTGTTTTCATCAGTTGTTAGTATAATCAGCAACTAAAGTGATATGAGGAAAGATGTAATTCCAAACCCAGTCATCTTCTCTGCATCTTCATTTAAACAAATAATTCTTGATTGTAAATACCTTCATCTTGAAACATCAACTTGCCTTCCTGTCCCACGGCCAGCGGCCAGCTAAGTGGTTTCATAGCAAGCCACCATAGAACAAGACAGTGTGCCATGCAAACTTGCTGAGGGCATGAGGAGCATCTGTGGTACCACTTTGTGAGAGTTACTCTTCAGAATAATAATGACCTTATTTTCTACCTGATCTTTTAGTGATGTGTAACAATTGGGAGCAGCCAATGATGTCCACTTGAGCAAATGCTTTGTAGCAAGAATGCTCCTGCTGGAAGAATAGTATCAGGCTGCAGTGCAAATTTCACAAGTATGTACCTTATTCAGAGAACACTCTCAAGCTTTATTCCTTCTTTATTCCATATCTGGAGACTATAATGGCCCGACAGTAGCTTATAATCTGCTTTCTCCAGAACACTACTTTCCATTAAAAAAAATATAAAATTGCTGATATGTTAGGTGCTCTAGCTACTGCAGCATGGTTTGATATCCAGATGAATTCAGGATGTATTGTGTGATATTCACATTTCAGTAGAAATACAGTTACAGATATAACCTGTAAGGTTATGCTTGAAATGCTTTCTTTTATCAGTATCTTCTCATTAACAGTGAGTTGGTATTTATCTATTTTAACAGATATTCTGTTAACTCCATGTAACATAAGTTTTTAAAAACAACATTAATGTGATATTAAATCAAATGTCTTGCAGAATTCTGTCTATCAATGAAGTGGATATTAGTAATTAAATCAGTAATCCTGATTCAGCAATCCTTAACTAAAGACACCAGTGTTCTACTGAATTTATTTCTGTGAGACAACACTAATTGATATCCATTACTTACTAATATCTTTACACCTTTGAAGAATGGCACTTCACCACTTCTTTGGAACGGCCTCAGCTCTCCAGGATTCCTTAAAATAAAGCACTACTGGTATACAAAGCTCCTTTCCTACCATTGTTATACCTATTTATAAGAAATTATCCAAAACTGTTGATTTTTGCATTCTTTCTTAAAAAAATCCTTAATTTGGTGTTTAAAATGCTTCCTTTCAAGTGCAGTTACAGAGAGTAATCCTTTTGTTGTATCCAGGACAGCATATAAACTGGATACAGACACCTACTTTGCTGCAAATACAAAAAAGAACCAGCTAATGTACATGCTTTGACTGTTTCTGAAGTATTGAAAATGCTCCCATTTACTCCAAGCATTTGAGCCACATAAGGCCAACAAAGACATTTGTTTAATAATTTAAAAAATATCTTTTAATATTCAGTATTTGTTGAGCACTAATATTTCAATTATTTCTTTAACCTCCTTTGTGAGACACATGGGTTTGTTTTAACTGTATTGTCCATTATTAACCTGTTTTGTTTGGGTTTTTTTTCTGATTCTCTGTGAAGTGACTTTTTTTTGTTGTTTCTGTGTCTGCTTTTGCTCAGCAAAACTGCTTGGCTGTAATTATATATATATATATATATATATAATTTTTTTTCCCTATATGCCTTAAGGACTTGATTTCACAGTTTTTCCTGGGATGAATTCAGATAGTCCCCAGGTTTTGCAAAAAATTTCCTTTATGTGTTCCTTTTCAGTTATGCTGGCAATTGGTTTGAGCTAATGGACACAAAATAAAACTGTGAAATATCAAAATCCTTCCTAAAATGGTTTTATCTTTCTCAACAGATTTCTAGTGTGAAACCAAGATATTGCAAAAACAGATGTATCATAATCTTGGGCACAATTTTGGACATAAGTTAAGGAGTAATGGAGCTGCTGCAGTTCATTCTTAGTTGTGTCACTTACAATGACACTTTGAAATGAGCGGCTTTCTTCAGGAGTCTGTGCTTCTAATTTTTGTTTTCAGAAATCCTACCTCTGAACACTGATTCCTTGATACTGAGAATATGAATTTCTAACTTGACTAACAGAAAATTATTGTTTTATGGGTTAGTTCTTCAGGGAATTTTATTTAGCATTGTAGAAATAGAAATATTTTTCCCTCATGACTCATTATGAAAACTGTGAGTAAGGTAGCTTACATCATACCCAAAGCTGGTTATCTCTTACTGATTGTTATTGCCTCAAAAATATATGAGTATTCTGTAACACCTACCTAAATTAGATTGTAAGTGAATACTTTACTTTTGTTAGGGATCCAGAGGCAGGGTTCATCAGTTTTCTTGTTAAATTACTTAGGGTACATCAGCTTTCTTGGTCCCCATATACCCAGCTGACATAAGGAGTTCAAAGAAAGACTTGGAACATAAAAAAAGTAAGACGTATAATAATGTAACATTAGATACAATATGCTGTATTTCTAGGTCATCAAGTAAATAGAAAGCAAACAAATCAGTAATGAGTCTATTAAAAACATAGAAACCCCAAGCACTGCAATTTAAAGAATGTAGTGGTGTTCTGCTATTGCTGGGTTTTTTCAACTCCCAGCTGTGTATCTCGATTCCATTTTGTCAGCTTGCTTACAGTCTAACTTGGTGCTGTATAAATGCTGAGAGCTTTGCTGCTAAATTTATTTTTCAAAATGAAATGTTGTCATTACTAGACTGAAGCTAGTGATGATAGCATTTGAGTCAGATGGGGGTTTTTAATTACATGATTAGCATTCTTGTTTCGTGTCTCTATTTTATTCCTCTCTTCTCCTTTTAAACCATTATAGTCATAAATAGATATTGCGCTAAATAAAATACTGGATTAACTTACCTTGTGTCTTTGAGAAGTGTTTGAGATAACCATATACCATTAATGTATATCATGAAGTGTTTTCTGTACATTGAACTGCACATCCAAACCCTGGGAATTTCAAAATCTTACATTAGAACCGAAGGTTTTCCCAAGCTCTGCAGCCAATAGCAGATTGTATCATTCATGTGCTGCATAGTCTGTATGTAGGTGATGCAGGAGATTGAAAAATGCACCAGATTCAGGTTTGAAGTCAACACTTATTCCTGATAAAGATCACAGGTTTTGAGAAACACAAATATCATGCTCAAGAAGCATAAGCAATTTAATGTAATGGCTCAGTAGTCATGGAGAAGAGATTAAAAAAATAAAATAAGAATTTCAGAACATAAACTGTAAGAAACAGTCATGCAGAGTGACAAATAATAGGTGTTGTACATTTGCATAATAGGCAATGTGACTTCTCCAAAAGCCAGAATAAACCAAAAGGAACTCTTCCCTCTAAATTAATAGGTAAAACTGATATTATGTGTTTGATTTGCTGGAAGGACAGACACAGCAAATTGAAAGATTTACCTTTCAACCTAATTGATGAGGAAATTATATTCTCATTGTATAATTCTGGAGATGTGAAATTTTGGAACATGTCATAGCTACTGAATAAATTAAGAGCACAAGCTAGGTAAAGCCCAACAATGCATCCTCTCTACTTGGGAAGGATGTGAAAGAAACAGATAAATGGAAATGTTCTAAAGAAGTAATTGTATGTAATGTTAGTTCAGCTTTTATATGTATTTAAGGGGATTTTTTCATATGGAGTCATGTGGTGAACTTTTAATTAACCTTCTCATTTTCAATATTAAAAAAAAAAAAAAGCTGCATGATTCAGAGTTAATTTTGTCAATGTAAAATTTCCATAAATTGTTTTGTTGAATGACATGTCAGTATGACATGTACAGATTTAATGTTGCTGCTGACTTAGTGCTGAGTGACTGACTGACTGACGGTGTCTGTATTGGAAATACATAAGCAGCCTACTTTTAAACACTGAAAAGATAAATTTTCCTGTAAGCCTCTTCATGTATCTAACATGGTTTTTATCTGCAAAAGACAATGTCAGAAGTTCAGATATGGTCTTGTGTTCACAGAAACTTGGCCACCTGAGCCATACTCCAAATTCTTATGCAGTGCCCTTATAAGATTTCTTCTTTCAAGCTTCTGCAATCTCCCAGGAGAGTGAAGCCCTTTCATTGCCAGCAGGCAAGTTCTGACAATATGTTGGTCCAGAGAAGGGGTGTTTAAAATATACACAGCACAAATTGTCTCATTTGATCAGGAAATTACATGCCTTTCAGTACTTTTTGGTGAGTGGAAGCTCCAACCCTGGAAGCTTCCACTCTCCAAAATGAGAATTATTGGAGTTGACCAGGTTTATAGGTTGAATTTGGACTTCTAAATTGCTTGTATTCTCAAAGGGCGATGTTGCCTTTCAAATAATTAGGTTTTTGGAATCATATTTGTCAAGGTCCATGCATGCCAAGGAACAAAACTGCATAGAATGACTGGCTGAATTCACCTGTGGAGAGAGCTGTTGACAGTACAGCTCCAAAGATTTAGATGCTGCATGTAGTATTTTTCTGAGGTAAAAAATACTTGCTCTCTCTGTGTCCTGGATTTCATTAAGTTTTGTACCACATCTTCATTAGTGTTTATGATGAACCAGATGGCTATCTTTTAGAGCTGAAATCCCATTGGTATTTGTTCTTCACATTAATTTAATGATTTAACTAATTTAAAGATAAAATTTGATTTCAGTTATTGAAATTTCATTTTTTACAACTGTGTGGATTCTTCTCAATCAAATATCTAAATGTAATCAGATTTGATAATGCTTTCTGTACCTCTTCTTTTTGTGTGTAGAATAGTGCTTACAAAACTGCTAAATGCAATGCATTTATTGCAGTAAATAGGAGAAATGGAGTGAATATTTGCCACTTATGCAAAAAGCCTGACCAGCTTTATGTAATTGACTTTTGTACTTAAAATTTGAGATTTAAGATGATAAAAAGCTAGCCTTTGTTAATGGTGCACTAGATTGTTAACTTCACTGTGTGCTTCAAGTTTCTATTTGTAGTTGTGGTGGAATATGTGAATCCCGATGAAAGTAAAGTTCCCGAACATCTGGGAACAGATCTGTGGATTTTTGTGTCCATCTGGTTGCTGCCAAATTTTCCTGCATTATTTTGTACTGCTCAAGTGCAGTGGGTAACATTTTATTTAGGCAATGTATCTATCAGGGACTAAATTTTTGCCACAGGAAATTATTGCTCCAGCCATGACATTCTTTTTTGATTGATCTTAACATTGATGTTTCTGGTTAATGAAGTTCCTATTCTAAATTATAAAACAATTTAAGAAAGGCTTTTGATTTCATTGAGTTTTATCAAAGACTTTATTAGTATTGTGTTTTAATACCTCCCTTCAGGTAGTTGTAGACACCAATAAGGTCTTCCCTGAGCTTCCTCTTCTCCAGGCTAAACAATCCCAGCTCCCTCAGCCTCTCCTTGTAGGGCTTGTGTTTGATGCCTCCCACCAGCCTCACTGCCCTTCTCTGGACATGTTCAAGTGTCTCAATTCTTTAATTGAGGGGCCCAGGACTAGACACAGTGCTCAAGGTGTGGACTAACCAGTGCTGAGTACAGGGGCACAATGACTTCCCTGCTCCTGCTGGCCACACTATTTCTGATACAGGCCAGGATGCCATAGGCCTTCTTGGCCACCTGGGCACACTGCTGGCTCATATTCAGCCAGCTGTCAATCAGTACCTCTAGGTCCCTTTCTGTCTGGCTGCTCTCCAGCCACTCCAACCCTAGCCTGTAGCTAGCATGAGGTTGTTGTGGCCAAAGTGCAGCACCCGGCACTTGGACTTGTAAGTCTAGAAGTGCACGCTGTATGTTCTTAACCTGACTGTGTCTTGTGTATTAATTGATTACACCTTGGTGTTCTACCAAAAGAAGAAAAGGCACTGTGGTTATCAGTATGGAATATATATTGTAAGTAACTATGACACATTCTCCATGCCACAGCTCTTCAGATTTTTGTAGTTTTTCAACAACTGTCTTCAGATGACACAATCTAGATAGTCTATCTCCGTGAACACAAGGAGAAAAGGTAGTCTTTTGTCCTAAGCATTAGGACTTCAGAATTACTTTGATTAATAATCCAGATTTTATTTTCTGAAAAAAGTTCTTGTTTTGCATTCTTTTTTTCTGAACAAATCAGAACTGTCATGTCAGAAAATGTTTCTTTCTTCTCCTATTTTATAATTCTTCATGAGTCATTATGTGCAGATTTTACTCTCCCAGTATTCTTTCAAATAGGAGGTTTCAAACAGAAGATCTTTTGAAGGTTCTTGTATAGACTTTTCAGGGAGAACAATAGAGTTCTGATGGTGAAGGCATAAAACATTCCTGAAGTACTATTCTTTACTAAAAAAGAGTACTATGATTGAAATTACTGGAATCAAAATAAGAAGAAAATATTTTAAAATCTTAAAATAACAATATGAAGTTTTACAGTATTACATTTATGTGTGTGTATATATATATATAAAAATCATACTAAATAGCCCAACAGACATCTCTGTGGTTTAGACCCAATGGGTACCCAAATCCCACGCAGCTGCTCACACAACTTCCCCTTTCCCCTGGTGGGATGGGAAGGAAAACTGGGAGCAAAAATCCAAAATCACATAGGTTCATATAAATAGAGTTTAATAGACCAGTACAAAGAATGAAGAAAAGCAATAGCAATCACAGTGATACTAATGAAGTAAAATATAAAGGGAGTGATAGAAGACCCAACCAGCTCAATCCACACTGCTGTGTGCCAAAAAACCACTATACCCTGCTAGTGCTCACGTCGGTACAGTATGACATACCCTGTTGGCTGGCTTGGCTGGCATCCTGGGTGTGGCCCCTCCTACTTCCTGTGAGAAAATTAACCCTAACCTAGCTGAGCTCAGGACAACATCTTTGCTTAATTAACTTCAGGTGGCAGATGATGTCTCTGAGGTTAAAATCACTGTCCAAACTGCCTGGAAAAATCTGGTAACACTGTAAGTGTGATTGTATATTGAAAACAGTGATACTAGTCTTTCCTTTTGACATTCACTGCATTCACAGTCAAATATTTCTGAAAAAAATAATTACCTGATAAATCAGAGGAAAATTCCCCTAAGGCTGTTTGTTGTTTGGATTACTGGTTTGGGTTTTTGTTTGTTTGTTTGTTTTTAATTATTTTTTAAATGTAAGGACTAATGAGTGCAAAACAGTATTGTTCTTCCTAAATATGTACCTATGTCTTTAAAGAAGCAGGGAGAGCAGAGAAAGGCGGAAAGCAAAATGTAAAATCTGCTTTACTCTGAGACTGAAGGTGGATATTGTCTTGACTCTGTACAAAGCTAATTACAACAACTGGAGATCTGTTGAAGATACCAGGTTGCATTTTTACCTGCATTGTTCCGAGGCTTTCTTTTTCCTCTAGTTCTCCATATAGCAAGAACTACTGAAAATTTATTTTTTATGCAGGGTCCTTAATACATAGTCGACCAATATGAACACTGATACAGTTTCAGGCTATGATGTTTTTCCACTGAAGTTTATATGAGTATAGTCAAAGCATAATGTCCTACAGCTTTCAGTCAGTCTTACCATTCTGACTTCTGCATTTCTCTTTTGCCTTCGGGAAGTCCGTTATCCATGAACAATATCCTTGTGGCTCTTAGATTCCTAATATCTATGCACAGTGGGGTGTAAAGGAACAGCATTAATTTGTGCTTGGCAAGTCTTTTGTGTGTTCCTGTATAGGGGGGTACAAGCTAGCACAGTACTAATCTCAAGTTGTGCCAGGGGAGGTTTAGGCTGGATGTCAGGAAGAAGTTCTTCACAGAAAGAGTGATTGGCCATTGGAATGGGCTGCCCAGGGAGGTGGTGGAGTCACCATCAGTGGAGGTGTTTAAGAAGAGACTGGATGGGGCACTTGGTGCCATGGTTTAGTTGATTAGATAATGTTGAATGATAGGTTGGACTCAATGATCTCAAAGGTCTTTTCCAACCTGGTTAATTCTATTCTATTTTATTCTAATTCTAGCTTAATTTTTATAATGACACTTAATTGTCAGGACTTAACATAGTTATCTCAGATGGACAAAACACTGAGGTTAATAAACTTCACTGCTTTGAAGGTTTCAGATTTATTATATTGTAATCAATATATTTTAGCAGATTTTGTGGGCCAGTTGCTACAAGTACTACCTGAGCAAAATGTTGCAGTTGAGAAGTGTGTATATGAAACCTGCTCTCAATGAACATGATGGTACTTATTGTAGGCTGTAATATGTGGGCAGACTACGGTGAAATGTGGATCTTGGGAGCTGCCAGTGCTTTATGAGGATGATCTTGGCATACGACTATGAGAACATTAGTCACACCAAAATTTTCGTGAAAGCAAGCTCTCTGATTGCATGAGGCTCTTCTCTTAGATGAGTGCAGAATTTGAGAAAGCTAATGACTCATTCTGATACCAAGGAGGTGGGAAAAAGGGTCATCAGTCTTTGCTTTTTGTAGTATTTTCCATGGCAAGATGTACGCCAAAAAAAAGCCAGTTTACAGCACAGTGAGAAGTGACAGATTTAGTCACTACTTCATAATCATGTTTTTTGGCAGTATACTACGCTAACCTTATGCTTCTGGGTTTCTGCTGATCATCCAAAGAAGTCTGAAAATAATTGCTTTTTCCTCCTTGAAACTTTGCTAGAAGAAAAGATGCCAAATTGGTATTCAAAACTTCCAGAAGTTTTGAGAGGAAGACTAGGACATTTGGAAGACCACCCGAAAATAAGATAATAGAAAAATTCTTGGTGCACATATAAGAGACACTTATAGCAAGATACCTTTGGAACTCTGCAGTATTTCTGAATGCATTTGCCCATCTTTAAGACAGCTAAAACCACAGCTTATATCTCCAAATAGTTCCTAGATGAGATTTTAAACTTGTTTTGGCCCTTCATGGGCCAAATGGACAGAAAATACAGATAAAATCTTCAGGATATTTGTGATGTTGTAAATTCATACCCATGTGTTGTGACTTAGGTCTAGGAGTCATTAAGGAGTCTTAACTGCTTTACTTGTGAGTGGCTGAGATGACATGCAACAAAGTGGTCTTGATGCTTGGGGTAGCTGAAAAACAATTCCTGCTATTTTAAAAACACATGAGGACCTCCAGGTGAACAATGGACTATATAAATCTGGCCATCCCCTTCAGTAACCTCTGCCTCTCTGTGGTCCTCTAGGGTGGTGAAGCCTATCTGAAGGTATGTTCCACACAAACAGAAGTAGTGCCTCTGCCACTCCAGTTAATTGGTTTAGAAAGGTTCCACCTGTAATTTGCCTTTCACAAACACAGCTCTCCCTGACTGAGAGGTGAAACAAACTCCTAAGCACTGAGATACTACATGGTGTATTATCTCTGTCTGTCATTATTGATGCTTTTGGACACAGTAATTAGAGTCTTGAAGAACTGTCCAGTTAACTTGGGCTCTGAGGAAAACAGAATACTATGTTTAGGGTAAATCTGAACTCATTTAAACACCTGGAAGCAAGAAAGTTTTGTGTGGGAGTGTTTTTGTGTGTGTGTGTCTGTGTTTTGTTTTGTCTTGTTTCAAAAAATAGCCTGAGGGAAAGTGTTCCTTCAACCACCTTTCATATGTCATGACACCAGAAACTATGTGGAGTTAATACAGCTAAAATAATATTTTGTTTTCCAAAATTCCACAAACTTTTCTTTGTTTGTTTGTTTGTAAAGATGATGACATAGAAAAATATCTCCCCTATTCAGTGGTGAAATTTTGCTTAAGCTATTCCCTGGTTAATCTCATTAATACTGTATTGATCATCAGAATAGCATTTTATGATTTGCTTTTTTATTAAACAAATTTCTTTCACAAATAGCAAACCAAGTTTACATTGAGGGAGAAATATATGAGACAGGCATGCAGTGAGGTAAATACGAACTGAGATCAAATACAGTGCTTCCAAATCGATTCATATAGTGAGGCTGAAAAATGCTTGTATTGTCCTTAGCAGAGGCTGAGCACTTTAGGCTGGCGTAATGGTTTGTGAATAAGGAGTAAAGAGGATAATCCAAAAAGGAAATATAAAGCATGAAAGAAATTAGCAATTGAAACCAAATCATTAAGTTTGCTTGTTAGGCAGTCAGTTACAGCAGTAGCTGCAATGACAGAGGGGAACCCCCACCAGCTTTGGCAATCTGTTGGACTTCAGAACAAATGAAATGACACTGCTACATTCCCCTTCAGCCTTTTTCTACCAGGTTTATACATTTCTTTGCACCTTCTTTCCCCTGTGCCTGGTCAGTGAAGCTGTGTCATTAGTATCAGGAATTAGGAGGCTGGGAGCTGGTGTTCTACTTAAGTCCAAAGTTTAGTGAGTTTAGATATGATTATAATTTGTGAAATGGATAATCTGAAACATGGTTTTGTTTGCAGCCCTAGGGCATTTAGTGTTGGCCCAGGCAAATTTGCTTCACATCCATGAAGTTTTTATTCACTGAAAAAAAAAAGAAAAAAATTTGGAGGATTGCTAAGCACTGAAGTTAGCCAAATCCCTTTGTAATTGCAAGCTTCTTTCAGTGGTGATTGAAGTTCCCTGAAATAGCATTCCACTATCATAAATGCTAAATAAGGGTCTAAATATGCCTATTTTCTCCTTATGTTGCTTCATTGCTTCTATAGCCTAATCACTGTGGAGACCTGCCTTTGTCTTTTGCCTTTGTGTTGTGCTTTGCATAGCAGCATGTTCAACTGCCTGCTGTCCGTTTGGTTATATCCAGATGTATCCTGCATGGTTTGCCTCTTGATGTGCCGAAGAGCACAGTCTTTAGAAAAATGACATTCTTATTTTGTCAGGTGCATTCAGTCAGATGGGGTTCCTTTCAATTTCTCCTGTCAACATCAACAACACTCTTTTGCATCAGTCTTGTCTGGATCATTTTGGTTTTGATGAGGTCTTGTCAGTTGTTATGTGTGTTTCTGCCTTTTTCAAGGTCCAGAGCAGGACTGAGAACCCTGAAGGATTTCTTCTCTTGCAAGCTATTTGGTGGTTCATAGTATGGACCCATGAAGTTAAGAATTTGTGTGGGCTTTGTAATTTAGTGTAATATGCACAAACTGTTTGTGCCTTGATGTTCATCTGATATCAGGACTTGTCTATATTAGGATATTACGACAACATAAGCAGAAGTTTTTGTTCCAGAGCAATTACATAGGTAAGAAAGGCAAACAAAGGTTCAGTGACTTGATGAAATTATATAGCAATAGCAATGCTATGAAATCCTATGCTAAGTGATAATATAGGAAGTCTTGCTATTGATTCACTGGGGTTAGATATTTAATCCAAGTACTCACCTCTAATTCTCAGTTCAGTGGCCCCCAGTGTCATAAAATGTGATCAATCAATGGCAACCTGAGTGGAATGAAATGCAGCTCTACCCAGTTGAGCTCTGCATGCAGTTCATCTAGAAAGAGAAGGGAGATAAGGAAGGGAAGGAAAGGAGGGAGGGAGGGAAAGAAAGAGGGAGGGAGGGAGGGAAAGAGGGAGGAATTTGGAAGGAATTCAGAAAGAAGGGAGGGAGGGAGGGAGGAAGTGAGGAAGGAAGGAAATGAGGGAGGAAGGAAGGAAGGGAGTGAGTTAGGTTGGTTCTAATGTTACAAAGATTGAGATAATTCAAAGCTTCCATCGCTCATTGCTTTCTCAGACAGACAAGGCAGGCATCCTCCTGGTGTTATAACATTCTCTGAAGCAAAACAAGAGACTTGTTTTCTAGGAGAAATGTCTTGTAGCTGCATCTAGAAAAGTGCTAGTGTTGTCTTCTGAATAATACATGATACATGGGTGATGGATTCATTACTCCAGGCTATCTTTTGTATATATTTATGTTCCTGTTCTGAGGGTTGTTTTTTCCCATAAGATACGTGTTTAAAATCACCATCTTTCTTGTAGTTTTGAGATTGATGGGTATGGAACTAACAACACTTCTAAGGGAGAAGTGCTGTTCAGTGAACAGAGCACAGGTCTAGGGAGCTTTTATTATTCTATGTCCATTGAGTGACAATGGCTATGGAGATTCATCTTTTTGTGCCTCATTCCTCTCCCTTTAGAGCAGCCATAAGCATAATCTTTGTGGCATACTTTGAGAAAACATTAATATTAAAACACCGTACAGGGACAAGTTATTATAATTAAAGTCCAGATCTTTTATTAGTGGAAGTAATGCAATATTTTGTTAAGAGCAACCTGCATGAAATTCTATATTTCTTCTGTAAGGATCAGAGTTCAGTTCAAATAGAAAAAAAGTATACTTCCTTCACTCCCTTCCATAAGAAGGGTACACTTGTGATTACCATGACAGTACACTAATCTTTAGTGCCAGCAATTTGGCTGCATCTGTTGACCAAGTGCTGTTCTGCTTTTCTGTTACAGAATTTAGTGCATACTGAGTATATGATAGGTATTTATTTTTGTTGTAGAATGCACTTTCAACACCATGTAGCTACCTTTCAAGCCACGTGCTTTAATATCAGAAGACTTTTCTGATCCAGTGTTAAACTCCTTTTTTTAACAGAGGTGAATAAATAACGCATTTAGCACAGATTTTCATATCAGAAATTGAGGGGGCAAAAAACCCCCTGCCCATGCAACTGTTGATAATACAGCTTCCCCAAAGTTGTGTATTGCTGTTGACTCTGAGGGCTTTTCTGTTTAGTGAGAGCCAATATACATGAATTCCATTTTTATATATATGTTTGTTCACTTTAATATTAATATGTGTACACACACACACATGTCAGTCAACATATCTGTGTGTGTATATATATATATTCACAGATCCACAGCTTGCATTGGATTGGAAGGGACCCTCAAAGATCATCTTGTTCAAATCACCTGCAGTGAGCAGATGCATCTTAAGGCAGATCAGGCTGCCCAGGACTGCATCAAGTCTGATCTTGAATGTCTCCAGGGACAGGGCATCAACCACATCCTCGGACAATCTGGTCCAGTATTTTACCACTCTCATTGTAAATAACTTCTTTATATCTAACCTAAATCAACCCTGCTCCAGTTTAAAAACCACTGCCCCTCATCCTATCGATACAAGCTCTTCTAAAGAGTCCTTCCTCAGCCTTCCTGTAGGTCCCCCTCAGATACTGAAATGTAGTTATAAGGTCTCCCTCATGCCTTCTTTTCTCCTGGCTGAAGAGTTCCAATTCTTTCAGCCTGTCTTCATAGGAGACGTGCTCCAGCCCTCTGATCATCTTTGTGGCTGTCCTCTTGACATATCCAAGCAGGTCTATGGCCCACTTGTGCTGAGAGTCCCATAGCTGGACACAGTACTCCAGGTGAGTACTGTATGTGTATATATAATTTGTCAAATAATGAAAGAGTGAGGCCAGGAGTTTTAGATGTTTATTGCCATTTTCAGTGATCTCAGCTTTCATCTTCAACTTTGAAGTCATAATCTGTTATTAATTTTTTAATGAAAAAGTTACACCAGTTTTTAAATCTCAAGTTAGAAAAGGGGATGTGCATAAGTGAGAGAACTGAGAAAAATAATTTTAATACTGCAAAATAGCTGTTGTTTATGAAACTGCTCTCTTCCCAAAACAGTGTTGTTTGAATAATGTTGTGTATTTTTGAAGAATGAATGTACTTTCTTTTTGCTCATAGAAATATGCAGACATATCACACAAGATATGCACGAGAACTTTATTCTATCTCAGAGAGTTATATATAGTCCTCTCAGTTTTTTCTGTGCATAAGATAGTTTGGTCATTAATTCTGTGTTTTAAAACGTGTGGTTAAGGCTGCTTCTATTCTGTTTTCAAACGCTGAAGAACAGTAAAAATTGTACTGTTGCTCTCCATATGGGAGACAAAGACTCTTTAATGTTATCTAAGGGTTAGAGAACAAATATATCTGAATTTCAGTGCTATAGTTCTTGGGAAAACCATAATCTAACTGAAATATTCATTATAGAAGCTGATCTTCTGAAAGATTAGCATGGAACTAGATGTGTGGGTAAAAAGCAGATTTGAGAACAGGCTTTCTGGATTCTGCTTCTGCCCAGGCTTGATACGTGTCCTGCAGAGAGCTCCCCTCTCCTGATCTTAACTTACATCATCTGTCTACCTATAATTACCTGCTCAACTTTATCTGATGTTCTCTTTATAGAGCTTGATTTGTACAAAAGACTTTGGCATTCATAGATAGTTGTCATGGTGTTGCATGTTATTGCAGTCAGAACTGCTTATACTTTCAATAAAAATTAGTAGAATAGGTCAGAGATTCCAGACTTTCAGTTGTTGAAAATAAAACCCTTTATATTTAAAACCACCCCAACCAAACAACATGAATTATACTAGTTTAGCCACTCATAAAACTGTCTGAGTATCCCTCATTCTGTTTTTGCAAAAGTATTTAATTTCCTTCTTCTATTTAGCAAGAGTCTTCCCTCCTGAAAATACTATCAGCTTCATCTGTCTCACAAGTTTTTATTCAGCTGATCATGGTATGAGCAGAAATTCAGTTCAGACTTTCAGTGAGAGGTCTGACTGAGCAGAACATTTTTGATCTACACTGAACTGTGTGAAATCTGATCAGTGACATAGTAATAAAAATTGTTCTTCCAGTGTCTCTTTGTGAACACCTGAAATCACTAACTGATTTTTGCAGAGGCCAGCTTTTAGTTATTAGTGACCTATAATGGACATGACCTGGCAACCAAGCAGGGAAAGTTTTACCCAATTAAAAAATCCCCTGACTCATCCAGTCTCTTTAAAGTGAAGAATCTAAATAATAGATTGCATGAAGATAGATGTCTTTCTCAGCAGCTACTTTGTTTCATTCTTCAACAAAAAGGGAGAAGAGAAAGAAGATGGGAGTCAGCTAAGTGAGATAAATGTGAATGAGGGTCTGAGAATATGAGGAAACAGACTTAATAAGAACCAAGTGAAAGAATGCTTCAATAATTTAAAGTATCTATAAATCAGTGAGGGGGCTTGTGACACTTGACATAAGGAACAGCAACAAGAACGGTAGCGATCCATCAGCTGTATTGAAGGATGGATAGAGTAAAAGTGAGCCATCAAGAAGGAGTAAAGCAAATGGCAAACATGCTCTAAGAATTTTCTTTAGAAAATGCAGGAGGCAAAAGTCTCTCCAAACTACAAACGTTTCCCTCACACTAAGAAATACCCTATTTTGTAAATGTGTGTAATATGCAAATTACAGAAAGAATCTCTAAGCATCTCTTAGTACAGCCTAAAAGTTTTCTTATGTATAGACTTAAGGTATTTTGGTAATTTTGGGATATTTTTCCAGGAAGAATGCCAGGTATGCTCATGTAATTTTTCAGTGTGACTTTGATGTGCAGCAAGTCTGCTTGGTTTTAATCTGCTGCTATTTCCTGATAGAATGTATCGATCTGCATGCAGACACATCATCTCCTCCTTCTCACTAAAATATCTTTAGCGAGGTTCTTGATCTGTTGAATGATTTGGAAGAACAGTTTCCTTCTCCAAGCAGAATAACCATTGCTCAGTTAATTCACTTGTACCTGAATAAGTAGCCTTTGAAGAAAGTGAAATCATAAACTGGGGAAAGAATTTCAGAAAGATAGGGTATAGGCTTATATATACAGGTTATTGGCTGGATGATAGATGGTGGTTTTGCACACTTCACCTGTAAAGGATTTCATATCTCAGAATTTGCTGTCCTGTCTACATAAGATGTGGTAGAAAGTGACCTATGAGTCAAAGAAAATAGTTGAAGTACTGGAGATATTTAGTCAGTAATTTTACCATATAAGATTTTGAATGTGGTAGTGATTTTATTTTCATGATCACAGTGTATTGGGAAATGATGAAATTGTCAGAGCAGTTGAAGTTGGCTTGCTTCCTGGGTGTGGGAAAAGAGAGTAGAGCCATCTCCATATGGGTCTGTTATTTCTGGGAGGCATTCTTCTTCTGACTAAGAAGAGCCTTAGTATGATGACCTTAATGGTATAGTGTAGAAGACCACTACAAGACAGCATTTCTGGGAAGAGTTTAGGACTTTATTGAAATGATTTGGTGGTGTTCTACTTCTGTTGCATTAAGTGCTACTTAGATCAAATTGAATCATTGCAATTATTTTTCTTTAAATTTAATTGACATTAGAGTGCCTAGAATAGTGTCTTAAGTCCGTGAATGTGTTGAGCAAGTGAGAAACTGAAATAAGTTCGAGATCTTAAGTAAATATATATGTACAAAAGTGCATATTTCACAAGGAGAGAGAATAAAATATTGTTCTGGGAATTAGGTGTAAATCTGCAGTGCCATTTTAAGGACTTCTCAGAGAAGCACTAAACACGAAAAATTTCAGAAGATTAGTGCTATTGGGTCCTACTAATTGAAACAATGATAATTATCATGTGCATTAGCTATATTGCTATTCTGAGTTATGTAGTTATAACAGGACTATAACAGAAAGGAAAGTGTATATAATTAATTTCTAAATTGTCTGGTATGCTTTAGTGCAAATGGCTGAAGCTCTTTAATAGTGGTCTGTTTTAAAAAATGTGTCTGTATATCTTTGAACCTGAAAGGAACAGAATCTTTTAGACCTTTATTTAAGTGATAAATATACGCATAAGTTCTCTGTGAATACACAGAAGACAAAACAGAGTTAGGCTGGAATCAAAAAAAGGAATAGAATGAGACAAAGTAGAATTAGGCTTATGTTCTGATGAACAATGTACTGGTGTGAAAATTAAAAATTAAGCTGAGTTTCAGTGCTTTGCTGAATTCGATCTTAATATACAGTCTGGGGTGCTGAACTGTGCGTAAAGAGCTATGAAATGCTTGCCTGGTGGTTGGGACAATGGGTTCTGACTGAGCCCATCATACTTCTAGTTTCATGATAGTAATGAACAACAGGTAGGGAAAGATACCTTCCCATTGCTTTTATGAAAAGCTTTTAAAGGTTTGTACTGTTTCACAGAAAAACAGTCCTGTTTTAGACAAACTTATTTATTTCCAGTACATAAAGATTAGATGCATTCCACTAACAAAGTCTCAGTCAATTTCTTTCTTTTCTTAAAGCCCATTACATTTCTCATTTAAACATTGTGGCAAATGATTCATAATTATCTCAGTTTTAGGAGTATTCATTCTTTACCTTGCCTAGAATTACAATAAAATCTTGGGATTTTTTTCTATTATGAATAAATTAATTTTCCTCTAGATCAGGTGCATTAAATTTTAACTCATTTATTACAGTTGCTTTTGCAAATTTAGCTTTTCATGATTCAATTTCCTAGACAAGGCCAATGATTGTAGTATTAATTCATTCTACATATAGTATTTGCCCTAATAAATTTCACCTATTTAGTCTTTTGATCAAGAGAGACAGATTAGAGGGAGATGGATTTTGATTTCTTTATTTATTTATATTTGCTATAGGACAAAAAACAACTGCAACAAAAATCCCAAACAAACTCAACAACCCAATCCTGTAATGTCTTTGTATTTGTGGCTCACTGCCAATGTAAGGCAGTGAACTATTCAACAGGTTTAAAATTCCTCCTTAAACAGTCAATATGTAACACTGAATTATAAATGGATATATGAAGCCTTGAAAACCTCTATCTGGCATTTTTGTGTAAGAAAAATAAAGAAAAGAAAGGATAATAAGGCATTTTTACAGATTGTTAGGATCCCAGATTATACTCATCTACTTTTGCATGGTCTTCTCAAAGTGGCTGCAGCTTCTGCCTGGATCTTTTTACTGCCTCAGCAGCAGCAGCTTAAGATATCCACAATATGATGTGGTTTTGTATTTCCCAGTCCTTAACATTTCCATGATCTGTGTGGTATTCCCTGCAGCACCAAAATGTAAGGACAAAATAGAGCATATTTGTAGGGCTGAATTTATCATTACTTGAAAGTTCTACCAAGATAAGAAAACATAGAAATATGTTGTTTACAGTGGAAGACATGTGATGTGGAACTGACAGCAATATTGCATTGCCCAAGTGTGGGCTGGAGCTGTTCAGGTGATCTGAAACTTCTCGGTGACAGCAGCCTTATCAGGCAGGACTGGATCTCACCAGTGCTGTCACATTAGCTTGTCAGATTGCTCTCTACTCCTCACTTCACCTCTTGCCACAGGAACTTAGCGCTGCATCTGTAGCAATGTAAAAATACTCTGCGCTCTGTGCTAGCAACAGATAACTTTTAAGACCTGCTGCCACCCTGCCTTGGAGGAAGGGTCTGTAGAAGTTTCTTTATGGATACCTAAGGAGTGAGGAAAGGCAGATTTATCAGTTGCACATTTTTGCAGATTACTTTGATCATACAGTGGCTCTTAAAGCAGGCAAGGCAATTATCTCGTATGTGCCAGGGAGAAAGAGAGTGAAGTGAGATAAGAGTGGAGAGAAAAGTGACATAAGGTCAGAGGTTAAAGGAAGAATAAAACATCACTACTCCAAGTTCCAGCACCGACCCACATGGTCAATGTCTTCTTGGTGGTGGGTGCATACTGACAGTCTGTGGTGCTATCTTTTATTCTTAAATTCCCCCTTTATTCCCTGCCTAAAGGTAGTCAGTAGAGGTGTTCCCATAGTGAGGCGGATCATGCACCACTTGTGCCATGGGGCATTGGGGTCCCGACTTAGTCAAGTCATTCTTGGGGCACCTGCACAGAGTTATGGTGGTAGCAAAATGGCAAGCACCCCAAATATTCTAGGTGATTTCTGCTTCACTTTTGTTTGCACGGGCTTGCTTGTGAGGTTGATACATTTGACTTCTTAAACTGGTCTAGATTTTGTGCCATGAGAGCTTTGGAAGAAGGGTCATTTGGCCTTTCTTGTTGGGAATATTATATATTTGGGTAAGCAGTCAGATACTGGCCTAATGGTTCTGCAGATGCTGTAAGGGCACTTGGACACTCAACTAAGTTCAAATAAATATTTAAGGACTTTATACAAAGTAGACAAGCCCCAACAAGAAAGATAAGATCCTTAAATATTCATCAGTATAAGGATTAGCTCTTTGGTCTCTTTGCTGAATACCCTAATGACAAGTCTGCAGAGTTCTCTTGTTTTCTCTGTTGCTCCCTGAGCAGCTAAGTATTTCTTAGCAAACAGAACAGCATCGTAGGTACACCATGAGAAACCTTTTCCTAGTGCACCATGTAGACTCATAATTAAGCAGACTATAATTCAGACCTGCCACAGATCAAGCAGAAAAAAGAATTAGTGTCAGCCTCTTACTGCCAGGTGAAGGCTCAAATGTTTACATTTCTGAATGTAAAAGGAGGCATGTCTTTCTCAGGTGCTTTCTGAGGGATTGAATGTGGTTTGAATGATGGTACTCTACTGTCAAATTGTGTCGAAAGTCTAGAAAGTCTAAGGTATGCTTCCCACAAGGCCTGAGGAATTACAAAGTACTTGTTACTACTCTATGGCTGAAGTACTGATAGTACTGTGACTTCAAAGGGGAAAGAGAGAGTCGGTATTTCAAAAGTCAGGTTTCTTAAATGATGGGTTTTAACACCTAAAGTCGTTTCTGGGCCCTTATGCCCTTCTTGGAAATGTCTTCCTCATATGTCAGGTCTATTTAATGGAAAGCAGTTGTAAAATATAAGTACAGTGCCAGATCACTTTCATCTTAAGAAAAAAAAAATCAAAAGGAAATCAAGACTTTTATCCTATTAGTGACATGTTTATCACATTTTTAGTAGAACTTTTTTTATCATGATTGCTCATTAAAAAGTGTCTAGGACACAGAGCCCTTACTGGAGTTGTAATGTTTCTCTTCTTTTCAGGTTTGCAGCTAATCATTATAAGTGTCTGAAGCAGGGTGATAAGTAGGAGCTATCTGGATAGCGGCTTTTTGAAAAAGGAGTGGTGACACTGAATAGAAATGAAATGTCAAATTGACCCAGCTCTTTTTTTTTCTTGAAATAGTGCTTGTTACAGTCAAATTAGTCAAGATAGCATTGATTATAAGAGTCCTCATTAAAATTTGTTAAAAGCTCACACTATCAGATAGAAAATATATGTATTAAATTATGCACATTTTTTTGGCACAAAAAAAAAATTAAAGGAAAGAAAAAAGAAAAAAGGAAAGAGAAGAAGAAAAAAAAGAAGGAAATGTTGTGTTGTGCATAGCCGCTTTTTGGCAGGGGAAAAGAAATCAGCACCTTTAAGTCATTCATATACCAAACTCTTATATCTGTAATTACAGTTTCTCTCCCTTCATAAGCTTATAAGCTTCCAGGACATTTACCTTCATTATTTGTTTTATCTTTAGTTAGACTGACAGCTGTGTGGATCAGGGATCATGTCTCCCACTTGTCTGGGAATTATGCAGCATAATTTGGTGATTTTGTAAATTGACTTGAATTACAGGGTACCCTTTACAGTTAATGACTTTCATCCAAGACAAAATATTGAAACCTGTAGCCTGCCTAAGCAAAATTTCTCATGTTAGTGAAAGCTGCACAGCAGTGAAGACAAAATTAAGTTTTTGTCCATAAAATTCTTTGCTTCTCATATTGTTGTGCCCAGGAAGATAGGGTGAAAGCAGAGGTAAAACTATTTGACATATTACTTTAGTAAATCCCATGCATACCCATGCTTGTGTTTGAGGGAAAAGTCTGTTAAGTGACAATACTAACCTGGTGTGTGTTTTTCAGCTGTTAGAAAAATGCTATTGTACAGAGAAATTTATGAAGGGAAAGAAAAAAAGAGCACAGAATTTCTTTTAACTTTTTTTTATAGGGAGAAACTGTTCCCTCATACTCAGGAGAACAGAGAGAGCTTAATACTATTGTGCTTTGGACACATTTGGTTGGTTGGTTGTTTTTCTTTTTGTTTTTTTCAACCCCACAACAAACCCCTGTTGTACCCTATATGAGTGATAAAGTGGCATTTGGCTGCATCTGGACTTTGCTCTCTTTCTGTCCTCACCCATCCTGTCAGTGCACTGGCTGTGTTCAGAGCCAAAATGTGGCAAGGACATCCTTGTGTCTTACAACCTCAAGCTGAACTGGGACCTTTTAATACAGCAGAGTATAGTGTTTTATGTAGCCTACTGACCAGGGATCCCAGAGGATTTACTGCTGCTTTAGGTCTTTGCATCACTATGCAACCCAGCATCTAGGTGAAATTTGGTTTAAGTGGTAAAATGACAAAGAGATTTTCTGCAGTCTCTGGAGTACCATTCATTACACTTTCCCTGTTTTTAGTATTGTTTGTTACTAACCCATTGCTCCCATTGTCACACAAAAAAATCCCAAAGCAACGAACCAACCAACACAGAGGTTTTACCTATGGCAATGTGTTTACATATAGTATGAAGAAATGGAATTGACCTTCTTTACTGGGACAGCTTGTTGTTCTTAATAATTCTACATCCCTGCCAAAATATCAGCAAAATAATTTTAAGTAATGTGTTCCAAATAATAATAAAAATCATTTAACTGTTAAAGTATAAACAAATCAAACACATTGCATACTCTCTTGTTATGGTTCTAAAATCATTTGGGCTTAAAATTAAGATTGGCAAGCCATGACTGCATTTAGTAAAGAGAAAATGAAGTATTAATTGTTCTATTTTTCAGTATCTAGTCTGCAATTTGAGTATATAATTGGTTTCTTCTGTAACCTCTAACTGATATAACACTTCTCTGCCTTGGAATTGTTCACACAAAGTTCCAAACATGCCCTGTTTTTCATTTAACTTCCCCCCACCCACTGACATTGAATATTCTAGCTTGCTTTTCAACTTCACTGCTTCTGTCATTGCCAGTGAAATCATGTCAATAATCTGAAACTTTCAGTATTCCACTTCCTTTGAAGCTGTGAATAACTGATATTTTGAGAGAAGGTGCTGTTCAGGGACTTTTAGAAATGAAATGTACTAAGACACAGATAAAGTTTTGACTTGTCTGGTCTACTTCTGAGACCTGGGGCCTGATTCTGCTCATTGCTGAACAATAGGAGAGCTAAAATTGATGGTATTCCAGTGATAGACACAGTTTTGCCTCTGATGATGGATCTTAAAACTTCATTTACTCTTTGTGAAATTATGAATTTACAAGTAAAAGATATATTGTGGATCTTGTAACTGTCCCACTGTTCTGTATGCCTGCTGTCTCACCAGATGCTTCATGCTTCTTCAAACTGAATGGAAATAAATTAAAAGCAATAAAATATATGGTGATCTATTTTGCACATACTCAGTGAATGAAAATGTAGGCTTTCCTAGTGAATAGATTCAGACATCTGCAACACTGAGTACTTAAATGCAAACCAGTTATCCATAGTCATTCACTAATTAATGATCCACCCAAGAAGACACAATGAGAAGAAATCAGAGGTAGAACTTTTGGAAATGGAATTAATACTCAAATGCTAATGACATATTTTTCAAGAGGGCAGTGAAGTGAATCAAGAGAACAACGAAGTATGCAGTGAATTGATGGATCTATGGATAAGTAAGTCAGCTCAATATGGAAATAGGAGGATCCCTGTATGGGAGAGGAGGGCAAGGAAATATTCATCTTTATGCGTTCACTACATATTATTACCTTTTCCCTCTATTTTCATATCTTTACATATACAGTATTTGTAAGACACAACTGATAACTAACATAGAGAAAATGTGTTTTGAGACATATGTTACCCAAAATGTATGCTGAGCAGAAGAAACGACAGCTTGAAGCAGTAATGGAGAGAAGAAATGTTCTTGTTGTTAAACCACCAGCAAAGAGCTCTTGGAAGATGAGGGTTCACCTCTCAGAGCTGTTGAGAGTATCATGTGATGTTGGGTAAGCTGGTCAAGCATGGGCTCTTACTTGACCTCAGGGGTTCTTAGCTTCTTGGGTACTTTTGAAAATTACTTTCCATAAACTGTCAGTATTATTTTTTTAAGCTCAGTTTTCAGTTATGTTTTTAAATTTCAGCTCTATCATTCTGTTTAGCAAAGCCTGCTGTGAGAGGACAAGGGGTGATGGTCTTAAACTAGAAGAACAGTGGAACAGGTTGCCCTGAGAGAACTGGGATTATTCAACACAGAGAAGAGAAAGCTCCAAGGAGACCTGGTAGAAGCCTTCAAGTACTTAAAGGAGGACTACAGGAAATATGGGGAGGGACTCTATCAGAGAGTGTAGTGATAGGACCAGGAGTAATGGCTTTAAACTGAAAGAAGGTAGATTTAGATTAGATACTAGGGAGAAATTCTTTAGAAAAGGTGGTGAGACACTGGAACAGGTTGCCCTGAGAAGTTGTGGATGTCACCTCCTTGGAAATGTCAGGACCAGGCTGGATAAGGCTCTGAGCAACCTGATCTAATGGAAGGTGTCCCTGCCTGCTGCACATCTCATGCCTGCTGCACATCTCATGCCTGCTGCTCACTTCTGCCTGATGCCAGCATCTAGTCTGTCACTGGGTTTGGTAAAAGCCTTCATGGGCTTTCTACTGGAAATAGATCTGATAAACCACCCTTAAAGACTGAGATCTGCAAAGTCATAGCTATTGAACTCTTAAGGGTCCACTTCATGATAAACCAATAATTCAATATTACCCCTGGACATATTTTAGTATGCAGGCTGGCATTAGATGATTTAAGGATTTATACAGGATTTAAAATATTTTTTGGTTATTTAATCACAGGAATTTGTTGTCTGCATTTCTGAGACGCTGGTCTTCAGGTCTTTCCTGCTAGTTCCTCAACCTCATCCTACCCTTTGGTTAATAAGTGTACATTTTTGTGTACATGGAATGCTAAGGGCAATTGATAAAGGCTGTACCTATCGCCTCCTTTCATGTAGTGATTCAAATAGACAAATCTGTTGTCAGAATCATAAAGCTGTTTTTTTGACACCACCATCAAGTATCAGAGGAATGATTGTGTTGTCAAAGGATTGACATTGTACTCCTTGTGACCTAATACTGAGGGTAAAGGCTGGACTATGAGAGAAAGAAGTCAATTTTTAAAATGTGTACTAGTATAATGGGACCATAGCTGTACAATAGGACTATAAAAAACATAAATAGGTTCAAATCTTTACTGTCAGAAGCTAAGACATAAAATAAAAATAGAATTTCAGATTTGATTGTTTTGGTTTGTTTGGATTGGTTTAGTATTCAGGCTTATCCAATCATTCTTGTGGAATTGTCTTTATTTTCTTGATAGAGTAGCATGTAACATCACTTTTCTTATGCTCTCCCTCTTTTAATCCACAAAAGAAAAGACTGTTGCAAATTTCTGTTGTAATATCTTGCTGACAATTACTGTGAAATTTTATGAAGAAATGGAAAGTCAGTGATAATGATTCGTCTCACATTCTCTTGACTCTTCTCCCAGTAGAGCAAAATAAAAAGGCATGTCTTCAAAGTCTAATATTCTCATGAAAAAGTTAAATTAACTAAATGTAAGTCTATTTTTGTTCTGTGGGAAAAAAGCTGAAATAGTCTCTCTGCAAATGATAACTCTCTATAGATAATTCTCTTTCCCTTTTTTGTCAGTTTAGTAAAAAAAGGAAAAAAAAAAAGGAGTGGGGTCAACAATAAATACCCTATGCACAGGCAACATAAAAAAAAAATGTTATTACTCATAACAATGGAATAGTTTCAGGTGCTGACTTTTAAACATCAGTGCAGTTACTTATCTTTGCCCTACCATCTGTATGTGAGTACTAGATTTTTCAAATGTGTGTTAATTCAAGGATGGCTATATTTACAGAGTTCAGTATATATAGTTTAGTATCATTTGCAGCAACAGTGGCTTTGATATCTGGAAAGAGAGTACCTTCATTCTGGTTGTGGGGTTATTCCTGAGATTAGAACCCATTTAATCTATTCACAAGCGATGGATCTTTCCAATTTCCCCAACAATGGTGATTGTCCAGAAATACCTTAAACCAGGTATTTGGGAACTAGGAAGATCAAAGGGTCTGTGCAGTGCTTCAAACATGCTTTAGTGAATGGATACAGATGTATTAGTTGTATCACAAAAGTCTTGGGGAAGCTGTGATGTAATGTTTTGCTGCACTTTTTCTATTTTCTTTCTGCCATGATTTATGAGCCCTTACAACAAAGATAACTAATACTATCTCATTCTATAATTTTGATGCTTTAATTTACAATGCAATTTCTAGAAGCTGATCTGGTGTCCAGATCTCTGCAGTGTCTTCCTATAGGCAACATACAGGATCTTCCTTCTCATAGCAATTTTGTGAATTATGAACATAGGTGTATACCTTACACAGCTATTTGTCAGGATATCCAGTGTCACTGTTATGTGGGTACTTTTTTAGTCCCTTAGTATCACCAGGTGCTGTTGTCTCTCACACTGTTTTCTAGCATGTTGTACCATAAAGAACCATGTTGTAGAAGTCAGGGCTTTTGCTTGGCTGTGCTGTTTTACTGGAGAGGTATGGAAGCATCCTCCTTTCCTCCCCTCAAAGGACTAATATCATCCTCGTTGTTCTGCTCCTTGATGGCAACTTTAAGAGATTTATTTAAGTAGCTGTGAACTGGAATGATGAGAATGAATTTCTCAAAAATCTCTAGATTTGTGAAATCCAAGGCATTTTAATCTAAGAATGAGCATTGTGCAAGGACAATGACAGTCATAAAACCTCCTTGAACCGTACTGTGACTTCTTGCACCTTTTAGGAGAAAGCATATTACAAATTCCTGAGATTCTACTGTGATCTGTAGTATTAATAAAAAAAAACCCTTCCCTGATTCTGTTTCTAATTTACAAACATTAGTCTCTAGGACACGCAAAAAATGTGGGATGCTGTGCAGTATGATTTTACATTTGAGGCAAAAATAAATGTATTTAAGAAGTAAGAAGATGTATTGGAGAGTGCTTTTTCTGCAACTTGCTAATCAGTTAAGATTCATTAGAGGAGGGAGAGAGCATACTAGAAAAAATATTTATATAAACCTACTTTTAAGAAATACAGTAATCAGTTATCAGAGCAATGGAAGTGCAATTGACTTTCCTTTTTCTCCAAATGTACTATGCTGTGATCCATGATTTTTGTATAACCCCTCTTTATGTTTCACTGCCTCCAGGTATTAAATGGAGGCTTAATAGAGCTTGTGGCAGACAGAAAGACTAATTACTTGAGCTTCTGACCCTGTTCTGTTCTGGAAAGACTGAGTATCTATTGACATGCATGCACCCACCCCTGTGTTCTGACTGTTGATCATCCTTTGGCAGCCACTGGCTGACGCAAGCACTACTGTAACTGTAAAAATAACACAATTCTGTGTGCTGAAATGAAGAACTGAACTTGAAGCTTACCTTTCAAAAAGTCTTATGATGCAAGTTTGCCCTTCAGTTGGGCTACACGTGGCTGTACACTAATATTTCCCAAATCAATCTTCTCCTTTTGTCACACCACCAGGACAGGCTCTGCTGCACTTGTCACCTGCCTGAGATTTCTCTTTTTTATTAATAGTGGAGTTTGTGTTTTGTTATGAGTCTCCTCATCCATCTGAGATGGCAGCAAATGGAATGAAATGAACAACATCAGTTGATTTTTCATAATTTTTAGAAAAAATACCTCTGTGCTTTTTTCACACTGCTTTCATGAAAAATAGCCCCATGAAGATTTAAAACAAAATCTTTCTTTATGTTTTGAAACAGGCATGTTTTCATTTCTTTTTTAATGCTTTATTATTGTCCACATCATAGCACTGGCCATGCCAAGATGTTGTGGTAGGTTTTTCCATGACTAACAGATTGTGTAGACTGCTTTATTACTGATATTTTTGAAAGTTCTGATTTATTTACAAAGAAGCATTTAATTGTTTCAATGTAAAACATATTGAATGGGATGCATAATTTTACTTCTTTTTCTACCTTCTTGCATATTTTTTGTCATAGAAAGTGGCTATTTGAAAAGAAGAAAATTTCATGTCATGTAAGGCATATCTGTTTTAGATGAAAGTATTCTGTCTCTTTTACAGTATGTGAAGGATTTTGTTTGACACTTTGTTCAATAAGGGATTGCTGCAATTCACCAGGTAATTACTGAACATACCATGTACGCTTCCACAACATTACCAGACTCTTCAACTAGAAACGCAGGGTGAGAAAGTTTAGCAAATCTTATTCTAATGATGTCAGAGACAAATAGAGCAATGTTTGTCCCTTTGTAAGCTGTGATGTATCATAACACAGAATAAATGGATCATCAGCACCATGGGTCATCCATTTATTTTGTCTGTTTAAGGAGTTCCACACATTTTGGATAGCACTTGCATGATAAATACTGGGTACACTCCTTCTGTAGCTGCTGCCAGTATCCTATATTCTAGAAGGCAGTGCTACCATCCAGAGAGAGTTGGACATGAGGAAGAATGGGCTTGGAACCTTGTGAAACTCAACAAGGACAAAGGTAATGTCCTATATCTAGGAAGAAATAATCTATTGCAACAGTATAATCTAGAGACTGGCTGAGAAGCAGGGGAAAAGGTCCTGGAAGTCTTGGAAGACAGCACACTGAACAGCTGGGTAAGACTTGAGAAATTATGCTTGAACAAAATTTTAGTGTATGCACTGAAACAAGACAGATTCTGACTGGACAGGATATAAAGAAAAACTTTTTCAAAATGAAACATTGGAAGAAGTTGCCCAGAGACATTGTATTCTCTCCATTCTTAGACCTTTTCAAGACCAAACTGAATAAAGCCTTGATCTACCTTGTCTAATCTCATAGATGACCATGCTCTAATCAAGAAGTTTGACTTGAGGCCCCCAGAGGTCTATTCCAAAATGAATTGTCCTATGATCCTGTTTTGAATATCTGTATGTGCCTGGGTATGCATTGGGTAATATATCCTTCATTTTCATTTTTGTGATTACTTCTTTGTTCTCTTAGATCAAATGTATTGCAATAAGCAATACTCATATGTCCAGATGGGCAGTGACGAGTGCTGAGGAACCTTATGGTCTCTGAATAATTTTGCAAAGATTTATATACTCTTACCTACCAGAAGAATGAAAGAAGTTGTTAAAACTCCCAATCTTTCACGGCTATTTAAAGAACTTAGGTATGTTTCCATTTTCCTGAAGACCTAAAGCTGAAGATTTTGTGCCTGTTTTATGGAAATCTTTGAAGACTTTATGGATGCATTTCACACTGTGAAAAATGTAAGACAACATGACTTTTAAGAAGTCGTTTAAAATGAACAGAATAAAACAGAAGCCTGATTCATTCTGCAATTCAACATTTATGTGCAGATTTCAAATAAGGACAATTGCTTTCTGTTCTCTGCCCATTTATGCTGCCTTTTGTCTTTTCGGCCCTTCTTTGCTCTCATTTGCTTTGATTTCATGTGTTGGTGCAGAGTTCAGAGAAAGGGAGTGGTCTCATGCTCCAAGGTAAATATATTCCAAAAAATATTTTTCAGTAGTCCCAAGAAGGTGGTTTCTCACAGACAGAACAAATTAGAATTTTACTAAGACAAAATTTTTTTCATGAGTAGTTTTAGTTCAAAGAAGTTTGAAAAGTATGAACAAACAAATTCATTTTAAAATTATGTAGAAAACTTAAAGCAAATTTCTTAATAGAAATCACATATCAAAATCAGCTCTGGTAGCGGCTGCAGACCTAGTCCAGAAAGTAATACTGCTGCTTTCTCTCATCCCCTTAAACTCATTATGAAATTTAGAAATGGCTATAAAGTGTCCTTTTGAAATAATTTCTCCCAGTGAAGCAAATGATCACTGAGACAGCATCTGAATCTGCTGAAAGATTGTCTGGTTTCATTTAGGTTGTGTGAGATTATTCATTAAAAAAAAAAAGGACCAGTGGGTATTTTTGGTACTATGTAAATGATCTTCAATAGATTGAAATCCATCAAATTCCTGATTTAACAGATCCTACTTTCAGGGAATGTTCTCATAATAAAGCTGTAATAAATGATGAAGTTAGCTTTTTGGTTCTTCTCCCTTTTAGTACAATTCTGTTCTTATAAACTCATGTATGTATGCACGCTAAGAGTTTTTGCCTGAGTCAGCAGGAATCTTTTGATTGACTTCTCTGGTTTTAGAGCAGGCTTTTAGGTCTTACAAGCCAGATCTTTGAGCTCTGAAAATTAAGTTTCTCCCTTAAATACTAAATATACTTAGTGACAGGGAATCTTAAGATGAAGAAGTTTCAAGGGATTGGTTTAAGGATCTCAGAGGAGGACTGAAATTTTGCCTGCTTAAATAAAACATGTTATTTTAAAAATAATTCACTTAGCTTTCATTACTTTCTTGGTGCAAGCTAAAAAAAACCTGTAATGGAATAATAAGTTGCTCTTCTGTAACTACCAAATAGGCATGTGTTGGTTGAGATACCTTCTTTCTTTGAATTTCTACTAAAATAATTCATTTTGAATAAAATATTTGTATTGGTTTCTCTTGAATTGTGATCACTCTTATAATGAAAGTTTGGTATGAGGAGGCTGGAGGCCTAGAAGACTCTGAACCACTGAGTCTAGTCCTTTGTTAGAGCAGGAGGCATAGTAAATGTCCAGCTAGTATAGATTTATGGAATTTCTGTTCCATACAGTCCCAAGACCTTCAAATAAACTTTTGGCTTACAGTACCACCCTGCCCCAAGCTACAACTATTGTGTATGACAGGAAGAAATCAGAGAGTCATAACAGTAAGGTTTTTAGATCCCTGGATTGTATTTCTTTATAAAAGAACCCAGAGGGCCCAAGGAAGCAGGTGATGCATTATTTTACAGTATTTAATAATGTCACATGAGTGAAATATTTCTGCCAGATGCTGAGTGATGTTAATTTAAAGCCACACATAAGTGAAAGAAAGTCTCAGCTGGATTTCCAATAATACAAAGTTGCTCAGCAAACCAGTAAGCATTACGTCCTGTGCAGCCATTCATGCACTGGTGGAAAATGAAAAACATCCCTCCAAGGATGCTAGAGGAAGCTTATTACATAGGATTAATTTATATTATTATTTATAGTACTGGCAATTATTGATTGAATGGTCTCTGTTTTCTTTGTACAGTGTCAAAGACTTGTGTCTTTTGATCAAATTCTTTGTTTTCACCATTCAGTGCTTGGAACAGCTTCAGAACCTCACTTCTCATTGGAACAAAGTGGTCTGGAGTTTATAATCGCTTGTTAACAGTGAATAATTAGTATTCGTATTACAGGTAGGAAGGACATAATGTGGTAGCTGAACTGATAAAAACTACGACATGTTAATAATTTGAACCCATGCTTTCCCACATTCTAAGGTTTTTGGTTAATGCTTCTGATGTTTTAGTGCTAGCTCCAGCCTATGCCCCACATTTATCCTATCCTTTTCTTTTTACTTTCCCAAACTTCATGTCCCTTTTCCTACTTCTCTTTTATTTTAATTGAGCATCAGCTGTTCCTTCATGCTGTCGGTTCTGAAAAGTTCACCCACCTTTCTTTGATGCTTCTCTGTACAAATGTTTTTAGCCTTGCCACCCAATCCTGACTGAACAATAACTAATTCATCTTCCCATGGAAACTCTTTTGTAGGTATTTTTTCTGAAAACTTCAGTCATATTATGGAAGGGAAAATTACACCTTGGCTCTCCATTTCATATTTAATAATACATTTCAAAAAGTGATTCTTAGAGTGAAGGTAACATTTCAATTGCATTAAACTTTAAATGAAATAAAACTTACTCAACAATAGGACTCATAATGAACCATATCCTATGGTTCTCCACATTTAGTCTGTCTTTATTAAGTAAATGTCAAAGGAAAAGTTGTTTTTAAGATATTAATCAAAGAGTATTTTATATAATCATTCCTTTTATTATTAAAACAGGATAGTATTTTTTGCAGGTTAGCAATTTGTTGCAAATCCCCACCAATTAATAATCAACATTCCAAAGAAGGATTTCTATGCCTTTGTTAAAAATACTGAGGAAATGGAATGCCTGAAGATGTAGCTATGCAGCATGTTGCCTTTGAGAGAGGCTAACCCAAGCGACTTCTTCCCCGCTAAGTCAGTTACCATCAGATCTGGGGCACCAATCCAACTTTGGGGGTGGCAGCTTCCTCAGCTAACTGTGCTACCAAAAAACCTCTTTGCTTGCTGTGTAAAAACTCACCTCCACTTGGGAGTTGCAATAAAAAATAAATATGTATAGCCAAGACATCCTACATCAGATAATTACCCTGGAAATGCCAGTAATGGGAACATTAAATCTCACTATGTTCCAAAGACTAAGCATTTTGACCTGGGAGGAGGAAGACTGCTCACTCATCTTGGATGTCTTGTGTGTGGGGCTCTGGAGATGAGTGAATAAGCCAAGTCTAAGGCAAGTACATGGTAAGTATTACTTTAGATACCACAGAAGGTTTTTCAGTCAAGCAGGTGATGAAAATTTATGAGACTGGTGATTTCATCAGAAATTTGAATCAGTCTGTGATTCAAGGCAGAAACTGTTTGTGGATGCTTTGTTGTGGTAGCCTGGCTATTGAATAAAGTGATGTTGTTGGTCTGGTCTTTCCTTTAAATGTGCTCATACAACATGGGCATCCCTCTTGTCTAGAATTTTTTTTCCCCCACTATGTTTTGGTGTGATTCATGCCCTTCTGCTGTTATTTCTGTGACAGAGCTGGAGTCCTAGAGTTCTGAGTGGCACAGGTCCTTCCATATACATCCACGGTGCCTTCCATCTGGGCTTTTAACTGAGTCAGTTGTGAGGGTAAATAACAATTAAAATAATTCAGATGCTGCTGGAGAATTAAAAAACATTATGAAATAAAGAGTTGCACAGTAAGGAGATGGTTATTTTTGTCAGAAAAGACCCACATTAGACCACAGGTGATGTACAAAATGCAGAAAGCTGAAGATAGCTGAAGAAAACTCTCAAATACTCAAATTTCTTTTTTAATTTGTGTTTGATCTAGTACGATAATACTTCTATTAAAGGAGCCAAGGTTATGCACAAAAACTTGTCTGAACCCAGGGGATATTCCTGATTTATGTAAGGTGAACCCTTCATTTATGAGATTTTGTTTCCCTGTCAGTTGATATGGGATTAATTAGAGACCCATCACTATTAGTTTCAAAAATCTATTTCTTTCCACTTTCCTTCACTTTATTCTTATTGGATTCAGTGATTTGATTTATGTTTTACTTCTGTACAGGAACATGCCATTATTCAAAAGCTGGTGTTTCTTCAAGTGACTTACTCCTCTGTAACATCTCTATCGACAGCTTCTCTGGATGCTTTTGTATTTTTCACAGAGAATGCTTTGTGAGTTTAAATGGCAGTAATGTCTCCAAAAGATCACATTATTGAACTCCAGATATTCCCCCAAAATTTAGACCTTGGCTCCCAGAAGAAGAGACTGCAAATATAGGTCCTATTTAATGAAACCCCTTTAATGAATGCATGTGGCTTGAATTCATCTCATTTTTCTTTAATGGCAAAAGTAGCATGAGTCTTAATAAGATTGAAAGTATGGTAATTGCCATTAAGGTTAATATTTTCAAGGTATTGTGTGAAAGTATCCCAAATCATTTTAGTCCAAATCATAAACAATTTTGAAAAAAGATCACATTGAGTTTTCCTGCTGACATGCTGTGTTTTCTGCATTTTGCTGACACTCTGTACTCAGAATTAATTTTTAAAGAGATAGTCCCCTTGTCCCACTCCAAAATTTATTAATTGCTTTGTTGAAGCAAGAAAGCAAACAAGCAAGATAAAAACCTTTTGAACTAATGCAGGAAAGCTTTTCACCGCTTTTACTCTGGGGACAGTGTGGTAACTATGTAATATATTTGATGGTCATGAATATTTGTTTTACTCATATGCACTATAATCCCTAATTAATTTGAGATGGCATTTCTTCTCAAATGCACCACCGAAGTGCTATTAAAATATTTTCTCCCCTCTGAAAGAAATTAGCTGGTATGAAAATACAGCTTATTCAATCATGTGCAGTATTGGTGTATCTATGGAGGTCAAAAGTAAGTTTCTGTCAAAATTTTAAATAAATCAGGTGTTTGCTTCTTAGAATGACAAATCTCTCCTCATTTGAATTATGAGCTAATGAACTATATATTTTCCATAGTATTATGTCAAGATATATTGTGGTTTTTAAATAAGTAATTAGATGTGTACCTTAAGATCCAGAATAACAGATTCACCACTCATGACTGCAAATAGATGCATGCTGGGCTTTAAATATACATTATGTTGTCCTTAATTTATTTGAATTTAGGTATTTGCTTGTTCTTGTTAGGATTTATTGAAGGCAGTCTACTGTCGATCTTGCAGGTAAAATTCTAATGTGTTGTCATGACCCAGTAACCTGAGTCAATGCTGGTCGTGCTAAGATTCAAAAAATTCCCTTAGAGTAAATTAAAGTGAACTGATGCCAAACAGCTGATGAGTTAGGATTATCAGAGCCAGCAAAAACTCTCAGTAATGGACCAGAGCAGAGGGAAAGTGGGAAGACAAAAGGAGATGTAAAAGGAGAGAGAAAGAGAGTTAAGAAATAAACCAAAAGGATATCACTGCCTTTGGTTCCCATAAGGTCTCGTGGGCATAGTCCAAGTTCTTAGTGGTGGATGTACATTCCAGCAGGGTCTTCTGTGGTAGGTGCAACATGTGGAACCTGGAAGCTGTGGTCCTTTTAGACCCTTTTGGCAGGCGGGGTGATCGCTCCAAGTCACAAAGAGGTGTGCATGAGCGAGGTGGTGAGGTGTGCACAGAGGGTTTGATCTTTCAGTGGTGCTGAAGCAGTGGTTTTAGAGAGAATTCTTGCCTGAAAGAAATTGTCTCTTTTCATTCTTAAGCCATCTGGCAAGCCAGCAACTCTCCTTCAAAGATATTAAGGACTATCACAACCATCACTCTGTCTGTTCAGATCAGGTAATGCCACACCTTGTTTGAGACAACAGAATCAATAAGGGCTATCAGCTTTGCCCTGTCACGTGTATTCTTTTGAGCCAGTAGTCACTGGGTTCTTACTCTGTTGAGATCTCACCTGCAGTACTGTGTCTACTTCCAGAGCCCTCATCAAAAGAAGGATATTGACCTGTTTGAGTGGGTTCAGAGTGAGATCTGAGGCTGCAACACCTCTCTTACAAGCACAGGCTGAGAGAGTTAGGGGTTTTCAGCCTGAAAAAGAGAGGGTCCTTATTGTGGCTTTTCAGTACTTAAAGAGGCCTCTAAGAAAGATGAAGATGACCTTTTAAGTGGGGCCTGTTGTAATAGAAGAAGGGGTAATGGTTTTAAACTAAAAAAGGGTAGATTTAGACTAGACACAAGGCAGAAATAATTTACAGGTGGTGAAACCCTGGCATAGGTTGCCTGGAGACATGATAGAAGCCTCATTGTGGAAATATTCCAGGTCATGTTGGACAGTGCTCTGAGCAATCTGATCTGCTCATTGTGGGTAGGTTGGACTAGATGACCTTGAAAAGCCTCTTCCAACATAAAGTGTTATATGAAAAGAAGAGTTTTGTCAGTGACTGGAGATGCCAGTCTAGATTTCACTGAGAGAAAGAGGTCAACAAATTTCCACCATCAGATTTTTTTTCTTGCTGTCTTTATAACTACTCAAGTAGATGTAAGTGTAAGTGAGCAAATCCTACATACTTCCACTGTGAATAATAATAAACTTTATTCACTTCTTTTGGAACACAGTTAAATTTACCTGTTGAGGTTTATTATTTTTTTCTTTACTGCACTGCTGGTGCATTATCTCATTTCTTTTGGTTCTGCCCCTCCACCCCCCATAACTTTTGTGGAGCTTTCACTAAGCTTTCAAAGGCATTTAATTTTTTTGTGTTTAGATTTTTTTTTCCCTTCATCAGTTTACAGCAGTTTTGTCTGCTTTTTTTCTTCTTTTTTCCCCCCCCTTCTTTTAGGTTTTACTGCTCTTCATGTAACACTTTAAGTAATTGCCTTACTCTAATTGGAATGAAAAACAGTAGAGAGTTAATTAACAACAGCAACAAAAAAGTTCACTTCAGAGCAAGTTAGTAGAATGGTAAAGATGTCATGATTTACAGTATTTGCACAACTTTCTTTATAAAGCAATTGTTCTTCATTATAATAATACCAGGAGAACAAATAGGAAAAAAAAAAAGTGTTACATTAGCAAACAATTAATGAGCATTTGTAGCTGAATGGAATCCACTTTTATGTATTATGTCATTAAAGGTTTACAGGATCCGTGAGACCAGAGAATAAATAAAGGTAATGATTGCAAAGTAATGGTCTCCTAGGGGGCATGAATATTGAACAAATGTGTTAGTCTTGCCTACTTACCTAAGCCTTAAAACCAGGGGGTTTTATACCTTAATTTTTCTACTCGCTCTTTCATTAAAAGATCAAAGTGTGCTATTAGATAAAAGAGAAACTGGCACAGGTATTTCAAAATTATCATTAGAGTTACATTCTCTATTGTAGCTTAACAAGAACTCCCCTTTTATCTTAAATCCCCCGCAATTTAAATCCTTTTTTCCATTGTGAAGGATAGCCCTTTGTGTCCTTGCAGAAAGTAGGAAGCCTTTTGTAGAGGGTGATAACTTTTGAGAGAATGATCAACATTTCCTTGGATGTATACCAACCTACACTTTTTACTTGGCAGTCTTCCGTCAAATCTGCACTACCGATCTCAATGTTTGGATGCACACTTGTATAACAGGGAGGCTTTTCACCATCTTCACCATTGTTTCACATACTTTTTGGGGTGTTGGGTAATGATAGGACTAGTGGGAATGGAACAAAAGTAGAAATGGGTGGATTCAGATTGGATGTTAGGAAGAAATTCTTCATCATGAGGGTGGTGATATACTTGAACAGGTTGCCCAGGGATGTGGTAGAAGCCCCAGCCCTGGAGGTTTTTAAGGCTAGGCTGGATGTGACTGTGAGCAACCTGATCTAGTGTGAGGTGTCCCTGCTCATGGCAGGGGGTTTGGAACTAGATGATTCTGGATGTCCCTTCCAACCCTAACAATTCTAAGATTCTATGATACTTGCCATTTGTAGGAAGACCTATTTAGCACAAGACAGATTTGATAATGGTTTCAACACAATACAGCTGTGTTGGTTCCTTATGTCATGAAAATATCACATAACTGATAGACACAGACTGTCTGCAAGGACAAATGAATTTTATGTGAAGAAACATGCCTATGAGAATCTTGGGAATTTTAAAATGTTCCCTGAATCCAACAATTTAGATATTGATGCTCATTTTCTTGTTGTGTCCTTTTATCCTGTATTCTTCTGTTGGTTCTTGTCTCACATTTAGATAGCAAAAGTTTTAGAAAAAAACCTGCCTCTGTTGTATGTTGCTGTGGAGCCTAGCACAAAGGAAAGTCTTGTGTGAGCTTCTTAGAAACCAGACGTGGATGTAGATAATTGTCAATTTTCTAGTAAACTTCTGCAAATTTCATTATTGCTGCTACTTTACCATCTCCATTTATAAGCCTGTCACATGTGGTCTAATAATTATTTTTATTTAGGCCATAAACTGCTCTTTGCTTTATTAAATGATGCTTGAATTTGATAAATGTTGTTTTATTGACTATGAGTGCTGTTACAGCAAGAATTTGGGCAGGTTACTTGGAACACAAGTGTTCTTTGTGGCCATAACACCCAGGTTAGATGTCTTGCGCATCTGTGCAATGGGCACATCCACCTGTACTGGACTACCAAATATGAATTTGCAACATGAGGAAACTTGTAGGCTGACCAATTATCTAAGAGGTGTATTTAAAAGGTAAAAGACTGTTATGCTGTAGTATCAGTTCTCTGTAGTGAGAGAGTAAGCAGTTTCTCCAGCAGAGAACTGGCCTATGAGGTATGTTTCAGCCACAAACACTCTTCACTGCCCCCCACTATGATGCCATCTCTCACTCATTTCTGCTCACAAATTACAGGCTTCACAGTCTGTTATCCTACATGCTAGAGGTCAATATTAATTATCAGGGAATACTCTGTGTTGCAGAGAGAACATATTAGGATAACACATTCAATTAAATAAACAAGGACATCTCAGCTGTTCATTTGGCCACACAGTCCATATCCATCCTTTTCAGTTATACTGAACACTCCACCTCTCTTCAGTTAATATTTAGTGGTGAATTAGGCTAAGAATGGTGCAAACACCTGCTCTAGTCCTGTTGCTTACGTTTGCATACTCCTGGGGTGTAGCAGACATGTTCTTTGTAACAGGTGAGAGGAAGCAGCACTCAAATAATGAATGTAAGAGAATCACATAGCAGACAATGAGCCCACAGCAGCAGTAAGTACCAGTCTGCAGAACATATTTATAATGGTTGTTGTCACTGAGTGGCCAAATGAGTGGCTGAGATGTCCTTGTTCATTTAATAAGCAGCCTCTAGTGGGTACCTGCAGTACTCACATTTTGTGTTGGTGTTCTGTGTGAATATGCATCATGGTCTTCCTTTTGAAAAGGGATAAATAGCAGAACTTTTTTTTGTCTGGTAGTCCATCAATTCTGAGACTCACCAGTAACACTCACTTTTACTTTATTTCCCTCTGTCTCATGGTACTGAATTAAGAATTGACACTTAAATCATGGGATTCACGAAGGATGGATTTTAAATATTGGTGAACTTTGATCAAGGGATATGAAATGTCTGAACAGTCTCTTGAATACTCAGGAAGGAAATGCCAATGAAGACTGAAGCTTTTCCTGAATTGGCTGAATTGAGATGGAGGCTTTGTGCAACTCTGGATTGCTATATTTTAGTCAAGCCAAATCCCTCAGAAGAAGATTCAATAAATTATAAGCATAAAAGGGAACTAAAAGGGATGTGATGGTCTTCTCAGAACCACCTAACAAAGGCTGTCTTTAACATTATTTTGGATTGTGGGATCACCTTATGCAAACTGGTTCATTTGTATAAAAGCGTTTGCATTCTTTATTAGTTTAATAGTTGGAAGAAAGTGAAAGGACAGCTCTTTCCCCAGTCTTCAGTACATCTAAATTTGCATGCAAAGAAGTCAGATTCAAATTATTTTTCTTAAAAAAAAAACATATTGAGAGGAGCTATAAACAAGTGCTATTCACCTGAAATGCTGGAATTTCATAAAAATGTAGCTTTAATCCTAAGGGATTTAGGATTTGATTGTTTGTTTTAGTTTTTATTTGTGTTTAGGCAGAGAAACTGAGCTCCTTGTGGGAGAGGGAGACAGTGTTTCTCTTCAGACTTCTCCATCTGATTATTTTTTACAGCTGGTGCTACTAGAAGATTTTACCTGGAAGGAGGAGTAATGGGATTGGAAAGGCAAGGATGTGGTTAAATATCTTCATAAAATTGAAGTCCCCTGACATTTCCTGATGAAGCAAGTGATAAAAAAGACTCAAAAAATTGTCTGACAGGCATTGCTTGAAGATTCTTCCTAATGGGGAGTGACACTTCTTTCTTTTCTTTCTTTCATGTAATTCATCAGGGCAAACCAGGCCACAGATCTTTGCAATGGCATACAAAAATATTTCTAACCCCAAATTCAAACAGCACTTGTACAATCAGAGTGACAATCTATTGTACTTCTTTAGAGAGTTCATTTTTTGGTGTCAGTTATAGCATCATAATGTGCAGTGTATTGTTGTTCTACTTAGTGAATTGCTGATGTGTATAATGATGCACCTGTTAGTCAAGAAATCTCTCAGAAGCCAAACGGTGCTATAAAATTGACATACTCACACACAGCCAGAACTGTCAGGATATTTCCTCTGCATTATGCAATATTTTCTGCTTTATGGCCATTAAAGGCAATAATAAAACATCTGTTGCTGAGTGGTATGTTGTCACATCTCTGTGAAAAGCATCAAGATGATGATAGCAGTGTGATGCACTGTGCAATAGCTAAGGATGGGTCAGTGTTTTTATTATCAGCTCAGTTTTTTTTCCCCTGTGTGCATATGTCTTTGCCCCAGGCAGGAACTTGCCAGACAGCAGATAAGCCCTGGAGCTATGACCAACTTTTGCACTTGCAAAATTTTCAATAAATCTAACTGTGTAACTTCATTTAGTTTCTGGAAATAAAGTTTTGTGACAGACTGCCAGTGATTTTTCCAACTTTGTGGGTCTAGCACTGGTGCTAATAATATTAGTCTTCTGATTTTGTCTCTCTGTACAGCTGAACTGACTTTCTTACCAAGAGGTGATGGGAGAGGGTAGAAAAACATTCAGTGCTTCTAGTCACATTATCATAAATGATTTATTTAATAGATATTTGTTGCATTTTGATTACCTCTTTCTTAAGTATCTCAGGAATACTCTAAATATTAGGGAGCTCTGAAACCTTCACCCACATTTCTGTAGCATCTTCTCTGGCCAGCTGAGTTCAGTATGATGATACCTGCAGTTCTGAGGAAGACCTCGGACCTCTGCCAGCTTTCTGGCTCTGTTTGGAATCCCCTGTCCTTTGAAACTGTATCTTTTTCTTCTACACTTTCCCCCCCAGCCCAGTTTGTCTACTTTCCTTCTCTCTACCTCTGCATTTGTTGGACACAACGGTACTCATGAGAAAATTTCCTTGGCTTGTATCAAAGCTGAAATATACTCTGTAAATTGGTTTTGTAGTCCTTATAACACCACTGGCTACTCAGCATGAGGGTATTAGCATTTATGATAAAATAAAATAATATATCTAGAAGGATATTTGCTAGTAGAAACAGCAGGTTTCCTGTGCGTGGTGGGTAATAGAAACCATGCATCTCATTTTTAGCTTTCTTGGTGTATCTGAAGCAGATATTTCCTAAATGCTCCATTCAGTTTTTTTCAGTTATTATGTACATTTGCTTCTTAGCTTCCAAATAATCTAATTTGATTTAAACTGATTTAAGAGGACTCCCAGCTAAATCCTGAGTTCCAGTCCATATCTCAGGTCCCAGGTATTATTTTTGTTGAATACAGTTGATTTTAATGTCATTAATTTTAATTATTTTAATTTATTCATATTATTTGAAATGCAGGCAGTATCATGGGATCAGCAGCCATGATTCCCATCTTGAAATCAACCAGTACAAATATCGCATACACAAACTTAAACTCAAATGACAGACACCCTTTTTTTTTTTGGTTGTTTTTGGGTTTTGTTTGATACTGCTTTTAAGGGCTGGATCACCATGCATCCTGGTCTTGCTGTCTAGTGGCTAGCACATTCACTGTGAACAAAAGGTGACTTTGGATCCTCTTACAATACAGAACACATTAAGTCCAGCTCTCCAAACTCCTGGTTACAAGCTAAGACTGCTGTTGGATGGTCTATACTGCTGTCATTTTAAAGAAAACAGAGAACCCTGCTACTGGGAGTTACCCTGGGCCCTGAAGGGTAGGTGGTACACATTTGATGGACATGGTCAGAAGGAAGTTTTCTAATAGTAGTCTACTTTGAACCCTGTTTGAGGTATCAGTTTTTCCTTATTCATAGTGCAAAGTCTGTAGGTATGTAAATCAGCATGCTGGCAAAGCCTGCATGAGATTAGTAGAGAGATAGGGCACAGTAATCAGAAGCAAAACCTGAGGATTTATCTGTTAAGGACTGAATTTTCAAAAGGAACCTGGGTTTACAGCATAGCCTGCAGTAGGAAACTGTGCTTTGAAGTTGGGATTAAAGATGCTTCTTTCTTTTCCTAATATTTCAAGATAATTTGTTTCCTATTAATTTATTTTTTTTTGGTAGGTTTTTGATACAGACAATTGTGTGGTCTGCTGGAACTTGTTAGAATCTTGTTTCTTTTTCTTCATATTTCAGAGCAAAAGAGCAAACCTCTTTTAAAGCACCTGAGACCACAATATTTCATGAATATATGATGCAGGAATTAATTTTTTTGTTTAAACCTGAGTTTTTTTGACCAAACAAATTTGACTAGTGATGCCTTTTTGAGGAATAGAACACTATAAAACATACATTTTTAGAAAGTGATGAAGTGACTGATTTCCTTTATATTTAAGGATTATCTCCTTTAGTTTTAAGGATTAAAATGTAGTTCTTAAAGCCCTGCATTTCTAAAAGCTTCAACTTTTTAGTCTTCATGATGTCCTACATCAGTTTCATGAACTGCCATATGCTATGTGAGAAAATACTTAAACATATTTGTATGGTTTTCTGCTTTTATTTCAGTTTCATTGGATGATTCCTTTTCGTATGAATGCTAAATGCTATATTTAATCTGAATTATTTTCCCTTTACTTCCAGTATTTCCTTTTTACAAGTTTAAGGGGTTCTTTCTCATGGCTTGTTTGAACTGAACAGGTTACAGAATATTTTGGAACACTATCATAAAGGTCAAGGCCTTGAAATAGCACATTTCTGACAAACCTGTTACAGCTGCTTGTACACTTACAAAGGCATGAATTTTAAATAGGTGGTTCATGTTCCTCAGGAGATGAGTTCAGTTTCTTACTTTAAAACTTTATTATGGAAATATCTATCCCTTTATTCACCTGGAGAAATGAAGATTATAATGAACCCCAAGAACACTGTTTTGATTACTCTTTTAACATCTCATGACCTTCATTGATTTTTCAGTGAATGATTTATTATAGGCATTATAGCAAAAGTGCCTAATTCATCTGACTGACAGAAACTGGCAGAAGCTAATCCATGACACTGGATTCAGTAAAAAAAACAAATGATGTTTCAATGTTTACCAAGAAAATGATGGGAAGAGTACAGCAGGAGTTCTAGTATATTTCAGAAAACATAGTCATAATGGGCCATGATGTGCTGTGATTTGTGAAGTTAGCTGGGATGACTGGGAAAGCTGAGAGGCCACTGTGGAGAGCTCCTCTCCTGAACTGTGTGTCACAGCTCAGCTGTATGTAACAAAATTTGAAAATTAGATTTGGCATTGCAGGGCAAATCTGAGACAAACAATACTTCATTAACCGCTATGAGCATACTGCAAATTAAGGAAAGACTGCTTTAACTTCCAGGGAAAGATATCCAGTGTAAATTATTTCAGTTCAACTATGCTTTCCACAATGAAGTGGTCAGTTATATAATGGTGAATTCTGTCCTTCTTTCCATCTGCAAAAGAAGCAGGTGGAATTGCTGACTATATGAGTTAAGATTGTTTAAGTAATTGGTGTTGGCCCCTAAATGAATCATCAGTGTTAACCGAGATGATTAAATGGTCAGAAAGGTGGTTTGGTTTTTTTTTTCCAATGAATATTGTTCTATAAATATATATAAGACTATCTTTTCTGTTTGCCTCAATTTTACTGTCTTAGGCTTCAGAAAAATTCATATGATAATCCTATACTTTCTGAGTCTAATCTCTTCTTAAAGAGGAATGGGTACAATTTATTAATAAGAGAAAATTGCTAGCAAACAACACCACCACCCAAACCAAACAAACAAACCCAAGTCGAATCAAAAACAGCTCCACCAAAGTATTTGCATAAATCTTTACCTGAGGATTTATTGACATGATTTGGAAAAACAGTCTTGACCTTCTTGAACTCAGAAAAATCCTGAATGCAGAATAAAGCTCAAGGAGATACAGTTTGAAGCAGTTAGTGATTAAGAAGATGCTGACCTGAGTAGTGGCAGCTGGGCATTTGAAGAAATCAAGTGTCAACGTGACAGGTTCAAAATGTGTTTGTTCATCTCTGACCTGAGTTCTGTATCTCTCTGATAAAATGTATCCTTCATAAGCATATATTGCAGTATTTGATACAAAAGGTGATGCACTTCAATGATAGAGAAATCTTTATTTTTACTTTCACTCCAAACACTTTTAAAAATGGATAATGTTGCTGAATGAACTCTCCTTGCTGTCAACCTTTAATTAGGCATGAAACCATTCTCTCGCAGAGTGAGCTTCCTTTGCACTTAGAGGCTTTCGTCACTTCACTTTGAAGTTCCTCTGGCAAGATTTGTCCCTTTCAATAGCTTCTGTTGTCATCTCACTCTCCCCAAATGCCAGGTAATGTAATTTTTTATTCTTCCAGTGTGATACTGCCTTTATGTGCCTTTTTATCCTGCAGTGAAATACTTGTTATTGAGTAAACTCTGTCCTGAAATTGTGGATACTGTTCAGTTCCAGGTACTGTGTTCACTGAGATTTACTCTTGCTTGGAAATGTGTTGAACACCCTACAATTTCTAGGACTAGAAAGGGGAAAAATAAATAAAATAGTGATTTCGCTGTTTTATTACTTGCTAAGATGTAATCCCTGCATATGATTACAGGACAACAAGAAGTGAGCTGATGTGGACAGCAATGTGGACAGAAAGCAAACCTGAAATTTCTTTTAACCATGCAATATAGACCTAACTTCAGAGGCTGGGACAACATTCAGGCCATGTGTTCATTACTTAGATGCCATAAGGATTGTAAGATCAGGAGACTACAAAAAAAACAACAACCAAGACCAAACATCCACTTGCAAAAACTATTGCATTCCACATTCAGGGGATGATACAAGCATACATTGAAATATAGAGGCACAGGAAAAGCTTAAATCAGCTAAAAATGCCATTGTGCCTGGTAAGTGGCATCTCATCAAAGCCCCTTTATGGCTTCTTTATGGAAAGAAATATGGTTTCAGCCTAGGGAAGTGCAGCCCAGCTTGCACATTTGGTAGTTGCAGCTGTAACAGAATTAGACACACTTTGGCAAGGTCTAGCCTGTGTGCTGCTGCTGAAAAGAAAATTTACAGGGTGAAGTTATCCCACTGGTTACTGAGGATAGCTGCTAGGTTTCAAAAAATAGTGCAGTCTAAAAAGAAAGCGGAAAAATGGACCCCAAAATGTGTTTTGCTGCTCCATTTGTCATTTAGCACCCATTGAAATAAATTTTCTGAGCATGCAAGATATACACATTCTAATGAAATCAGATAGGAAAAATGGGGAAATGAGGAGAATATCATCTCTTATTATTGCAGAGAAAATCTAAACCACAAAAGTACTGAGTCTGTTATCCAGGACAAAAAAGAACCAAAACACAACCACAACCAAATCCCCAAACCATAACATGTTTAGTAAATGCTTTGTACCATTTACCACAGTATCAGGATTGTCACTACTTCTAGTCTTGCATATGTTTTATACTTGTCTTTGAGTTAGAAACAGCATGCAATTACACCTCCAGAAAGGTACAATTATGATTTTTGACTGTGAGGTTTGATTTATGCTGGTGATTTGCAAATGTCAGTTAAGTTTTATGATAGCCAGTGGGACCTTAGAAGTTAATAAGAGACAATATTTTGATGAACTGCTTTTGTACACCATAATCATGGTGTAATAATTACAATATGAAATCCAAAGTCTTTTCTCAGGTTACACAGAGAGTCATACTTCTAGTGTGAGAGTTCTCTACAGCTATCATAATAGATCAGATTATTACATGCTGGAGCTCAGTGAATTGTGTGTTACAATATGAATTGTCACTTTGTTTTTATTGTATGTAAACTTTACTGTAGTTTCACTAGGTCTTGTGAAAAGTTTTTGCAATTATGATGAGCATATTAAATTTTACATTAGCTCTATAAAAACATAGAGGAAGGACTAGGTGAATCACAGTATTCTAATGAATTACTAGTTACTCACTGCTAAAAGAACTAGGTCATGGCTTTGGATATATTTTTATTCTTGTTGATTTCCAATCCTTTTTAAGGAGAAGTAGTTCAATTGATTGATATTACTTGATGTTGCTAAATACTCAGATATACCAACACAAAATAGACATGTTACTGTGGTATCAGGGCAGGTATAATACTTAATAAGAGAACCATAGAATCCCAGAAGGCTTAAAGCCATGTACCATGTTCAAAAATATATTGTATACTCTCATGAACAGGATAGCAAGTGATTCAGCTGTTACACACCAGGGGAAGATGACAAGGAGATAATATGGGGTTCTTCCTGGAAGAACTGTTATGGTTGCTCCAAGAACTGACAGTCTCTAGCCATTGCCAGTTGGGTATCTTTTCCCTGTAGATCTATGAACTTGAATAAACAAGAAAATCAGAAGCTGGAGGTTAAGCTCCATTCAAGAGAGCTGAAATGACATATCAAAAGCAGAATGAGGAACTGGATGCATGAACTGCTCTATCCTGTGTCCATGCCAATTATATGTTTGATCTGCCTTTTCCAATTCTGAGCTTCCAAAGCAAGTAATTTCTTTCTTTGTGTTTTAAATCTGCTTCCATCTTTACCTTTTCTAGTTGCAGATAAAAAACCAGAAATGGTGATTGGAAGATTGCATACTTATCATGAGTTTCTATCAAGTACCAGAAACAGTCTTGATAAGACTCCTTTAAGCAAAAAGTAAGTGCAAGGTTAATTTCTTACATAGACACCAGGGCAGAGAAAGGCTTGTATAACCTTCTTGTTGACCTTCTACAAGTAATGGTGCTAGGAAATATGTCACAAACCTTTGTGAACATGTCTTCTGCTAGTAGTCAGAGTTGTGTAGCCTTTTGAAAGCTAGCATTGGCAAGACCTGACAGATTAATTTCCTAAAAGTTTTCATGAATTAAACAACTCCCTCTTATTGCTTATCAGAAAGTAGAGGTGCCAAAGAGAAATGTGATCAAGATGTGTAGATCTGTCCATGTTTGAATTCCATGAAAGTAGGTAATGAAAAGAAGAGATGTCCATTATGTACACAGTTAAAGAAGCAGAAGTGTGTGCAGGGTTCTTGTGCTCTCAATACTGAGCTACAAGGGGTCTAATGCAACTTTGAGATCATCAAGTCTAACAACTTGCTTAGAGCTAACAATCCCACCTCTACTGTTAAGTTACTATCACTAAACCACTTCACTGTACACCACATCCATGCATCTTTTAAATACCTCCAGGGATGGTGACTCCACTACTTAAAGTGGTTGCTTAAATTGCAGTCCTGAGATAGCTTTTTATATACTCTCATAAGCACTGAATCTGGGACAGATCTTATGTTTCTGCTCAGCGCCCATGCTGGAACATTTGCTAAGTACACAGAATCACTTCTGGGTTTTTAAAAGTGGAGATTAAATATCCAAATTTTTAAAGCCAGCTTCTGTATCTCTGTAAGTTAGTTCCTTATTATTAAAACTAGTGATAAACCAGAAATTTCAGAAAATTTTCTGTCAAAATAGATTTACAGTGGTGTATAAAAAACTCTTGTGGTGTTACTATGAAGAGCTTTCTGATGTCTTTAGTAGGAATGCAACCTCTTGTGACCATAATGTCTGAAGTTTAGTAGTCTAAGGCTCTTCCTCTCTGTTTTTAGCCTACTGCAAGACAGATCATGCACATACGATTTTTTTGGAGGAAGTATGTTGTTGCAGTCACCGTTCAGAGGGCAGCTGCTGGACAGCTGCATTATGCAAATCAATAATATTCCATCTGAGCCAAGAACAACATCCTCACATTGGCACCCTTTGATTGGAACATGCTGCAGAAGCCACCTCCTTGACATGCTGGCACCTCTGATTGGGAAAGTATTTTAGTTTATATATGTGGTTGTAATTTACTGGTTAAGGGATTGATAACAAAGGGTATAAAAACCAGCCACTCTGAGCAATTGTTATCTTAGGTTAGGGACTTACATAGGAATGGCTTTGGTTTGGGCTGCTGGGGACTTCTGCTTCCATTTGTTAGCTACTTCTTCAGGCAAGAGCTTTGGTGTAGGGGTGCTGCGAGGGATATGCTCAGGACTTCTGTTATCTGCATCTGTTAAGGGCTTCCAGGACTTCTTCTGTTAAGTGGGACTCAAAGACTCTGTAATGCTAGGGATTCTACAACACAGCAATAAAGGACTTCTGGGATGACTTCTGAGATTCTCTGCTCTGTGCATTTTTGGAATCTTGTTGCTATATGGCAGCGGGGTTCGTGCCTTCATTCATCAACCAATAGCAGCCTAAATTAGGAGGAGAAAAACAGTAGTATGTGTTCAGTATGAGACCTGGCTTCCACTCACACTTCAGGTCCTATAGTGCCAGTAGTCCAGTGACCAACTTTCCTGAATGCAGCTTAGTTAGTAAATTAATCTTGTTCTGCTCCAATAATATGTTTTGGGATTAAAGATAAAACTGAGTGTTCACCTTTTAAAATCTTTTTTCTGTTCCATGCAATTTGGTAAAGAAACTTGGCAGGTTGCTTCTCATTCTTCTTCACTTGGCTTACTGCCTGTAATCTATGCCAGATAACCACAGCAATATTTAGAATCTGAAACAGGAAAAGGATGAGATACGAATAATTTTAATAGTTGTTTGCATGGTAAGGTTTTATGCAAATATTTTATTCTTACTAGTATTTAGAAAACCTATAGAAAAGATATATTCCTACTACTCATCTCCCTGGTAATATCTGGTTACATTTGCACAAAGTACTGGTGACAACGTCAAAACCTTTAAAAATGCATCTTTTCAGGGAAGTACATCAGTACTGTTCTTACCTTTTTTGACTTTGATGCTAGCAACAAGTTAGATCACAGTTGATAGTGCCAAGGAGAGAACCAGTGGGTGATTTTCTCAGTTCGGCATAATCTTATTCATGGTTTGTCTGCTCAAGCAAATATGTCTCTTTTTGCTCTCAAACAACTGAAAACATTAATGTAAGGTCAAATCTAGTGTAAACAGAAACTTATATCCTAAAGCATAAAGAAAGCATTCAACAATTTTCAACATGTTTTGAACTCATATTTTTCCTTGCAGCTTTATATACTCTGTAAAGGAAAGCCTCATATTACTATTGCTGTTTCTGCTAGCAAGTGCAGTTGTTTCAAGTTCCATTCCTTCACAGGACTTGCTGTTTAGTAGAAAAGCCCTATGCACTGAAGTTCTGTCCTTTCCTTCAGACAGTTGAGCTTTCTGTGCTTATGAGTGTGCTGGGAACCTTTTGACCTCCTCTTTCACATTTCCCTGTTGGACAAATAACTCTGAGTTGTGGCTCCCACACATAGCACAGAGGCTGACTTCACCAGTTGCTGAAGCTTTCATTATCCCTCTCAAGCAAAACCAAAAAGTACTGTGACTAGGAATCATGAAAATTACAAAAAATGAAAAATCTAGCCAGACATTGCTAAGGCTGATGCCAGTTTACAGGAGCTGAAGATCTCAATTTGAAGGGGACAAAAGGAATTTTGAGCTTTAAAATCCATCAGTTCTGTGTTACTGTGAGATATAATAAAATGCTCTGTGTCTTCCCTTCTCTTTCTTCACTTGAGTAGTGTCACAGCTATAGGGTTTGTGGTGTTGGACAGATAAACTTGAAATAGATTGAATTTGAGACATTTTGGTGAAGATTGTTTTGTATTGACCCACACCTATTGCATCTTCATCTCAAACAAAATTATTGCCAGATGGAAAATATTATAGCCTTGTAGCTACAACAGTGTAGTATTGTAGCTTTCCAGCAAGTCCTGACCTGGAAAATGTTGTTGAGATTATATAATCTAATATGGCTTTACATTACAGTGAAAATGAGAGCATGGAATCTCTAATTTTTGTGCCCAAAATTCCATGGAAGATGAACCTTGAAATAGCAAGTAGCCTGATGAGATAAGCACAGCTCTTAAGCATAAGAAACTGCTCTCCTGCTTCTTAAGTGTGCATCCCAATGACCTCATTTTAATAGTGCAAATAACCTATATGGCTTTGGAACCAGAAGGCAAGAGCCTTGTTCTAAAGATTGCTCAAGTTCTATTGTAAGGACCCAGCAGCATTGAATCAAATTTCTAAATCTGCAGCTTTACTCCAGAATTACAACTCAAAAGTGAATATATAAAGTTCTACTCTAATTCTCTTTATCCCAAACCCAACATTTTCTTGCATCCATGTTGTATTGCTACACCACTGCAAAATATTTTTTCCCAAGAATGCATGCGTCTTGTTACCAGTCTCATCGTAATAGTTGTTTCATATCCTCATTAAGATGGGGCATCAGAAAATAATGCAGCTGTATCAATATTAATAGGTCAGCTATCCCTAAGATGCTTCCTGGATGAGATAAAAGGAAGCTGGTTTGTATATCTGGTGTGTAGGAGGGCGTATTGAACCTGAAGAAACCCGCTGTGCTACAGATGGTTTTTGTGTGATGGATGATACTATAGGTAGAGAAAAATCCTTGGATTCCCATAGAGTCAGGTTACTGTCTCTGGCAGCATTATAGCATGGGGAGTTACAGATTTGATGACTGTCTTCTAACCTAAAAGGAACAGGAAAAAGAAGTTCACATTTGAAGCATGTTGCAACTATAGCTGGTATTAAGAAACTCCTCCCTGCTGCATTCAGAAACTGCCACTGCCCAAATGTATCACTGGACAATGAGATTTCACAGTGTTGGGCTACTTCTTAGAGAAGGCAAGACTTAACATGAACAGGCAGAGGGAAAGAGAGGATATAAGGGACTGGCAGGGACAATGGCTAGAGCTGTTCATTCAGTTACTCACCTGTTATGACAGTTACTTCTGAGGCTTAGCAAATTTCCAGTCTTTTTTTTTTCTAGTCGCTGGCTACATCTTCAAAGTTAACCCTCAATAAACTGGCAGGGATTATAGAGGAGAGAAAAGACATGTCTATAAAAAAACGCTCTTACCCTAGGTATGAGTGCTGTGCAGATTTAATAATGACCATTCTGAACATAGAACATGAAAGTTGTTCTAATAGAAAGAAGAAATAAAGCTATTCAGGTTGTTTTGAAAGACTGTGATCTAGAATAACAATAAAGTGAAGAGGCTGAACTCACTAATGGCTAAAAATGAAAGGTAAAACCTCCAATAAGTTGAATTCCTTTTGATGTTTCTAATGTTCTGCTCCAGTTCCCAAAAAGTCACTAGGATTACTGGCATATGATTCCTGCAAGTCTTAGGACAATATGTATATTAAGGATTTATTCCCTTTTCATGGCATTTATTTAATTCATGTAAACATCTATGAAAAACAGATAGTTGCCCTTAATGAAAGGAGAAATAAAGAAGAATGCAAATCAGTCCATAGGCAGAGAGCCTATGAAGAAAGCTCAGATTTCGTCTTACTGGAGAGGTTCAGCTGGGTTATTTGCAAAGGCTCTTTATCCAAAGATGCAGGCTGTAGTAATTTGCTTACAATTTGCAATAGCCACTCGGCTATTGCAGTCACAGTTTGTGTTTTCTCTGAACTTTAATAGGGTAATCCAGCACAGAGGGAAGAGTAGCTTTGTTAAAAGTCAAATTGTAATATTTAGTTCATTGTTGCCATGAACTTTGTTTGTCCAGTGACACACATTTTTTTCTAACCAAGAATTTTGTGAGCTGCCATTCAGCTTGATATTGCATGAACAAATCTATTTGGAACTGAAGTGTATTATGTAGTTATGCAATATTTTAGGACTGATTTAAAAGGTTGTTAGACATTTAGAATTTTTAAAAACCACTGGAAGTTCCAGTATGTTTTTTCATCAGGGCCTAGAAATAACATAAAGTTCTTCAGAGATGTTCACTGCTTTACAAAATGTCAAAACAAATGAGCATTAGGAAGCTGATGTCTCTGTCACTTGGTAGGTTAGATCAGTTCTGCTGCTTTGAATTACTTTTATCTCTCTGATTATGAGCATCTATCTCACAAGTGTCACTCATTTCTAGGGGTATCATCCATATTTACATGCATGTTTATTATGTCTGCCTTATGTCTGAAATTTGGGCTTTTTATACCTTAGGAATAAAAATGCTATTTAATTAAAGGATAAAACCCAATGCTTTCAGAATATGGTTAGTATTTCTACACATTTATGACTTATACAGTAGGTTAAACATCAATTCTGTTGGACTGTATTTATTTTCAATAAATTTCTCATTGTTTCAAGTGTTGCATGATTCCATGTTGATCATTATGTTTTTTAACAGAAAGTTATTATCATGCCTTTTTCCATGACTTCCAGCACAAGTAACTGAGCTTCTGAGCTTTGAGCGACCAAACCTTATCTAAACTGATCTTTTGACTTCGCAATTTTTTAATTATCATGATTTATTTGAGTAAGTATTTTTAATGTTTGCTTTCAGTTGTATGTGTGGATAAAAACCTTTGCATACAAGCAAACAAAGTAGTCTCAGACTTGAAGTAAAATGGAGCAGGTAAACCTGTAAGAGTATGGGGCTGTTATCTGTGAGAAGAGTCTTTTTCTACATAAGTACACTTTTAATAAAAGCTATTTAGAGATTAATAATTTTATTCTGATTTTTGAATGTTTAATCACAGAAACCCTGGGATTTAGACAACTCTTTTCTTCCCAGAATTTTGACTTTGCTGTGCATTACAGACTTTTATGTTAAAACCTATTTCATCAGTATTGCATTTCTTTTTGTCAAAGCAGCAGAAGGAATATTTGAACATCTGCCCATCAGTTGTGGTATTACACCTCATTTATTGAGGGGACTTTTTCCATTATCTTTCAACCAGTTTTGACAGGAGATGTTGGCCTTTTTTGGCTGCCTGGGCACACTGCTGGCTCATGTTCAACTGGCTGTACACTAGCACTTCACTAGATCCTTTTCCACTGGGCTGCTTTCCATCCACTCTTTCTAGGCCTGTAGTGCTGCTTGGGGTTGTTGTGACCAAAGTGCAGGACCTAGCACTTGATCTTATTAAATCTCATCCCATTGTCCCAGCTCATTGATCTGACTCATCCAGATCTCTCTACAGTGCCTTCCTACCCTTGATCAGATCAACACTCCTGCTCAGTTTAGTGTTGTCTGCAAACTTGATCCCCTCATCCAAGTCACTGATAAAAGAGGTTAAACAGAATGAGCCCCAATCCTGAGCCCTGGGAGACACCACTTGTGACCGGCTGCGAACTGGATTTAACTCCATTTACCACAATTCTTTGGGCCTGGCCATCCAGCCAGTTTTCAATCCAGCAAAGAGTACATCTGTCTATGTCACAGGCCACAAGTTTCTCAAGGAGAATGCTGTAGGAGGTGATGCCAAGGGCTTTACTGAAGCTCAGGCAGACAATGGATGTTAGGAAGAAGTTCTTCATAGAAAGAGTGATTGGCTGTTGGAATGGGCTGCCCAGGGAGGTGATGGAGTCACCATCACTGGAGGTGTTTAGGAAGAAACTTGATGAGATGCTTAGTGCCATGGTTTAGTTGATTAGATGGTATTGGGTAATAGGTGGGACTCGATGATCTCAAAGGTCTTCTCCAACCTCGGTAATGCTATTCTATTCTATTCTATTCTATTCTATTCTATTCTATTCTATTCTAATTCTAATTCTAATTCTAATTCTAATTCTAATTCTAATTCTATCCTATTCTCCCTGAATCTGCCTTTTGGCCCTTTTGGTATATTGGATTTTGTAGATCACATATGTGTCTTCCAAGGCATAATGTTATTATATCTTCAGGGGAAGGGTGTTTGTTGAAGGTTGAGTTACTGTGGTTTGTTGAGGAGAAGGGTTCTGTGAAGATGAACAAGAGTACAAAGTGAGTGCAGGAAATTGCCAGGATTCCTCTCACATCTTATTTGTATTGAAATGCTCAAATAGCCTGTTGAAATAGTTCTATTTGTCATCATGAATGTTTTAGGGCTTTCTAGTTTTGCTCAAACTTTTTAGAGAACCTGAAACTTTCAGTATAAAATTGCTCTAGAGTAGGCCCTTTCTACAGCTGTGGGAAAAGTCAGGTAAAAGGGAACACTGAGATGTTGTTGTTGGAATGTGATAAAATACAGAGGCCACAGAACAGTAATACACCAACTTTTACATTTGTGGGCTAGACAGCCAGAGTAGTTTCACTATATATGTACTCTGACATCAGTGAAAAGGTGCATAAAAATGGGTTGCATATGGACACTTTGAATTCTGCAACTTAAAGGGAACCTGAATATACCCAAAGACCTGCTGCCAGATTCTTGGGTGTTGGAGATAATAAAAATAGGCTGTGATGGCATACACAGTGCAGGTATCCCATTCCAGCTCTACAAAGCAGAGCAAGCTCCACACTCTCTGCATTTCATAACTGAATTTGCCAACCATTGTCTGCAAGTTCATGAGCTCTGATAGCCCAGTTCTTGGCCAAGCTTCTTAGCTGGGGCACAGCTCCTGGTAAGCATGACTAGATTGCTCCTAGGACTGTGGTGGATTGTATCCATTTGCCATCTGCTCATTGCTTTCCCACACCTCTTAGTCTGAGGTGATACCTGATACACCTAAATCAGGTCTGACACACGCTTGGCAGCAGTAAAAATACCTTGCCCTTTGCTTCCCACTGCATTACTCTTGTTTAATCCCTGGTGCAAAGTCTCACACAGAAGTTTACTATTTTTATGATACAGACCCCTCTCCCCATCCCCACCCCTTCCAGGTCCTTAGAGAAGACCCTGCTTTCACAGCAAATTAAATATCTGGCAGTACAGGCATCTAATGATGGTGCATTTACCACACGTTATGAAGGTCTAGGAGAAAGAACCTTCATAACAAATTTTACAAGAAATATTACAATGTTTGCAAAAGTTGCTTGCTCATAAAAGATGAACTTGTGTTTATGCATTTCTATATTCTTCTACTGCATGAAAGGTAGTGGTGAGTGTATTTATGATACAAAAATAAATTCTTCACTTTTGAATAATGCTTCAAACACTTGTCATTAGTGATGAAGTGGTGCTGTACGATGAGTGCTTTTCTTTGCTCAGGGACATCTCTAAAATAAGGAAAGCTAAACTGTTCAGTATAGTTCAGTTCAGTGTTGTCTACTCATAGGCATAAGCCAAGGTTAAATTACAGGCTTCAAAAGTAGAATTCTAATTGAAACATAGGGATTTAAATAAACAAGCTTTTTAAATTAAAGTTTGGAAAACAATCAGGCTGTTCTTATGTAGATATAAATAAAAACAGAACAGAATTAAGGGGTAATATTAAATTTAGCACAGTGTGTACAGATTGGTACTATTTATAAATTCTTTAGTAATAGTATGCACTGAAATGAAATAAATTTAAAAATAAGTCTAGAAAAACCGAGCTGTTGTACCAGTATCTTTTCAGGGCTTGCTGAGTTAGGAAGACATATCTTACTAAGTCTCAAAAAATGTTTCAACTTTAGGGTGTCCTGTTTGCCCCATTTTTTCTTTCAAAAGCAATAATTTTGTTGTGGTTTCCTTTTGACTGTCACATTTGTAGATCAGATTACAAGACAATTCATGTATTCAGCCTCAGCTTATGCAGTAGAGTGCAGGGAAGGAGAAAGAGGCACCTTCTTATATATAAACAGTGACAGTGATTCAGATATAAAAAGGAAAATGTGATAGCTTGTCTCTGTTGAGCCTGGTTAAGATGTTACATTCTTCCAGCCTCAGCTAGTGCCCTTGGGTAAGATTCAATGATCATTCCTGGTGAAAACAGCTGGATAGAAATAATTACGATGAAGGCAAAACAGAAGCTGGATTCTGGACTTGATGATGTCTTGTCCCTGAGCAGTGAAGCATATCTCTAGCCCTGCTATTTTGTAGACACTAATAGCACAATTGATGCAAAGACATACAATGCCAGTGCCAGTGATAGATAGTCCCATACTATTTTTGTGGTCAGTGTAAGCAGGGAGGTCCAGACACACAGAGAAGGGTATGCTGCCTTCTCTTAAATGAGAGAGTGGATGTGAGTTTTTTGGCTCTGCCACATGTGCCTGTTTGAGATGCAGCAGCTGGAAGCCCTGTGGTTGAGAGACCCAAGCCATTAGAAGGGATCCTTGTTCCTTCTCCTTTGTGAACACTACATGAATTTGCATGATCTCAAGTACCCTCACTACAGGGATGGCATGCTATGTGATTTTAATGCTTCACTAAAATTAGTATATTGACTCTGATATTGGTTTGGTGCTTTTAAATTATTCTCTTCTGAGCCAGTAACAGGAAACACTGTCAGTTTATAATTTGAAACTGTTTAGAAGCAAATAGTTTCACATTTGCTTTAAATTTTGAAGCAAAAATTGTCTTTCAGAGCTTTCCTCTTTTCTTGTGTTTTAAAGCCAGAAATTCTCATTGCATTACAGAGTCTGCATTCTCTGTCCCATGTAAACTGATTCCATTTACCTCTGCATAGAGTTTAGCAGCTCATACTTGAAGGTATCTCTTCCAAAAGAGTAACTGATCTTGATTAAAATTAAAATGATGGAGAATCCACACCTGTGCTTAGCAGGCTGTTAAAATGAATATTCACCTTTGTTGTAAAAAAATACAAGCCCAGTTTAAACTGAGTACTTGTCTAGCTTTAGCTTCTACCTCCCAGGCAACCAGCACCAGAACAAGGGGACACAGTCTCAAGCTGTGCCAGGGGAGGTTTAGACTCGAGGTGAGGAAAAAGTTCTTCACTGGGCGAGTCATTCGTCATTGGAATGGGCTGCCCAGGGAGGTGGTGGAGTCACCGTCCCTGGAGGTGTTCAAGGGGAGATTGGACGTGGCGCTTGGTGCCATGGTCTAGTTGTGGGGTCTGTTGGGACAGGTTGGACTTGATGATCCTTGGGGTCTCTTCCAACCTTGGTTATACTGTGGTTATACTGTGATCTTCTATTTGTTCCGTGAGTTAATAAACTGCTTTTAAATGTTTGTGAAGAAAATAAATGTAATTCCATATTGTAACCAAAATAGTCTTTCCAAGACTCTTGGGACCTGTTGCATGTAACGTGAGAGTTCTAACCTCTGTGACTTAACAGAAAAACTAAACCTCTGAGTTGATAGTGGAACAGTAGAAAAACACAAACAGCAGCTTGCCAGTATCAGTGACTCAGGCATCTCCTTTGCCATCTCTCAAAATACCATTAACTCATGTAACGTGGGCTTGCTGGATGTATGGAGATGTTTAACATTCTCTTCGACAGCTTTTAAACTGAAAATTTTTCCCCCAAAGCTGTGAGAATGAGGCAACCTCAGACACCTTTCCAAATACTGAGCAGCTATGAACATCTCTGCTATCATATTAACAGTTAAGCTTTCCATTTTCTAATGGGACTGCTGTTTTTCATATTATTTTAAAAAGTATGTTTATTCTAAATCATGCCAGACATGAGTCCTCTAATCCCCTCAAGCTCTCCTGCAAACTGCTTCCTCCCCACATCTGCCTTTTTCTTTTTTTTTTTTAAAGTGTTGTGCTATTCACTTTACCACAAATCCAGGAGTGGATTTTTATCCCTAAACTGTTCTCTCTCAGTCTTGGAATAACATTTAGGCTTTATAATCAGCTTTCCATATAAAAGTCACATTTTCCTGCTTAATATTTTCTGACCAAGAATTTTTGCTGAAAGTTTTCTTCATCTTTGGGAAATTGCTAGTAATATTATATTATGACCTTTCTCTTCATTGTTTCCCTGTCCTCTCAAATATTCTTGAATGCACAAAATATTTAAAAGTGCTTTTGTTAGGTGCTTCCACCAATTCCCACTCATATAGATTAACAATTTAACTGCCTGTGTTTTATAGGATTTGATCTGATATTTCTCTTGACTTTGGCTTAACTTGAATAAGCTCTGATTAAAAGACAAAAGTTTTTACTAAATAATAAACAATAACATGAATTTATATATATATATATTTATGTGTCTAAAAGCCAATTTTTTATATTTATATATATATATATATATATATATATATGAATTAGAATATGGAATTTGCAGATGGAAGTAATTCTCTGATTTGAAATATGAGATGCTCTGGTGTTGCAGAATTGATTATTAGTTGCAAGAATTATTAAAATGGGCACGTACTGGCCCTATTGAATCTGAAACAAAAGCACTAAAAAAAGACAAACTTCTAAATTTTATTCAAAGAAGTCTAGGATAATGTAATAAATTAAATACTCTGTGTTCTCTGAGGTTCATTTTGTAAATTATTAGCCTGGAAAAGGCCAGTTACTGTGTATCACCTATGCCAAGGCTTTCTCTACCCAGGGCTGACCCCTGCAGCCTGGTATATTTTAAAGTGAATCTCTGCTGGGAATTCTGTAACTCCTGGGAACCTAGCAGCTACCAACATTAATATATTTTCGTGCTTGGCTTAAGTCCTTCTCCCTTTCCCATTCTTCATGTTTCCACATTTCTTACAAAAATTTATTCCCTTTCATATTATATATTCATGTCTTCAAATTCTTGCGTGCAGTGCAGATCCATTGATAACAATTTTCCCAGAAAAACTGGGATTTTTTTTTTCTCTGAAATTTCTAGCTCTGTAGAACCACATTCGCCAACATTGGTACAATTCACAGTCAGGCTTTTCTATTTTTTACTCATTTTGAGGAACTGAATGAATATTTATTCCTTTGCTTGTGTTTCATGTATTTATGTCAAGTTATAATCTCCAACAAGCAGCACTGGACTCTCTCATTAGTTATTGTTTTGATGCAGAGAGCAATTAAATATAATTAACTGGATGATTATCGTTTGCTTGTAGAATTTGCTAAGAATGCATATGCTCCTGCAGGGAGTTGCTTGCTATTTCCTGCACCACTGATCTGATGCTGTTTGGAGAGAGCCTTTTTTCCCTCTCTATTTACTGCTTCACTGATCTGGGGAAGGAAGTAAGTGTGTGAAAATAAGTATGCCCTAGCTTGTGAGTAACTATCTCACAGAGAGCTAAGGGATAGAGTTTCACTTTGGCTTTGTTACAGTGCTCAGAAGCAAAACCACTAAAATATTCATAACTGGCCCTTGAAAGAGAGGTAGCAAGGAAAGTTTTTTTTACTGCCTGTGTGACACTAGGGAACTAACTTAACCCAGCTATAATAATAATAATGTAATAATTATTATTATTTCTTTTCCAAGAGTTCTTTGCAGATGTGAGATACTGTGTCAGTAAGATGCTCCTTAAGTGTGTAGATCTGATAAATTTCCTGCTTAGGAGTATATGTCATTCTCTTTCCACAAACCCAGTCTGGTCTGCCTGCTACTAAACCCTTACTTAAGTCTTAAGATATTCTCCACATGAATTTAAATAATGCTTGGCTGAGGAATAGATATTCTGCATGATGGTTTTGTAATTGCCATTATTAAGCCACTTCCTCAAACCTGATGTTAATATACTGCTGTTTGCCATCACACAAGGTAGCAATTTGAGCTCCTGAGATATTCAGGAGCTCATCTCAGCTGAAGGTAAAATTCCTCTCATTAACTTGCTCTTTGGTCCTCCCTGTTGGAATTCCCATTTAACATTTCATACCTTGACTTGTTATTAAAGTGTAGTAAAGAGTTTTCTGTGAAGCTAAACTGTGGGTTGATACAAAAAGGACTATTTTTATACAGAAGCCCATTTTACTGTCATCCAGAAAACCATTCATTTAATTTTTGTTTAGATTTAGTACTTTTCAGAATCACTATACTACCAATCTTTTGCCTGTTAGATTGGTAATTCCAGTAAGCAATAAATGTAAGAAACCCAACTGCTTCAGTGAGATTTCTCTGACTGATTATTGCGTTCATAGAATGCAACCTTACCTGTAAAACGATTTCCCCATCTTTGCTTTTGAAAACGTCTGACTCCTTTCTTGCAGATTTTCAGGACTTTGCAAACTTCTATGTATTTCTGTTCCTTTACATTCCACAATGTTCACTATGTGTGAATGTGAATGTAGCAAGCACCACACTTAGAAAGCCTTCAGATGACTGTGCAAATGTTAGCTAATTATGCCTTCTGTCATTCTGTGAGATAGGCTAGTTTTATCATCCATGTTTGTACAGATGGGAAATTCAAACAGATTTGAAAGTGATTTGCCCTGGGCCAAGTTACATGAAACAGTTTCAGAGCTGAAAATGGAGCCTGGGAATTGTTGCCTCCCACAACCCAGAGCGATTCACCTGTTTCGGTGACTTTGCATAAATAACTCTGGTGAAAGTGCAGCGAGCTTTGTACAAAATATTCTGTGTTTCTGGCAACAATAACTATCCTGGAAAGAAATGAAGAGGCTTGCTTCTTAATGCTGTAAGGGACAGCTGTAATAATCCAGCTGTAACTGCTGCATAATATAGCCTGTGTGTCTCACCCAATACTTCTTGCATGTGGCCCTCAAACACTGAAGCTGAGTCACAGCTTAAAGAAGACATTTTTTGACATAAATGTTCCATGGAATTATTTGCAGTCCTTCCTTATTGCATGTCACTATAGAAATGCACACACAGTTTTTTTAAGGAAAAGCTTCTAAAAGGAATATGCTTGCCACTTTTCTGTGTTATTTTAGTAAGTAAATATCATTACATACATAGTATATATATGAAAAAATTTGTATATGTAAAGCATTCTAATAGTCTTTAAGTCATGTAGCAGTTCTGAAAGAGCAAGAAAGCAGCATCTGAATGTGAGAATACTCAGCATGTACCTCACAGTACTCCAGTGTTTAAAAGAAGGCCGTTTTTGTGATATCATCTTGGTACTTAAGGAGGTACATTCATACTTTGTAATGAAAAATACACTTTCAGTCCAAGCAACTGAGAGAAGCAGTTCTTTCTCATTACTTGAGGGAATTAATTAAATTCAAGTTTGAGATGTGCCTGTCAGTGTCTTCATAAGGGATCTGCTACTGCAAGATGAAATACTCTGAGGTTTTTCAACCTTTAATGTGGAGTCCTTTGCACAACGTGTTCTATAGATTTAAATACTCCTAATCTGTTTAGAAACGTGACGTTGGGCTTTCCTAGATGGACTAGCTCCATGAGTAACAGTTTAACGAAGTTTCACCCACTTGAATCTTATTCTGGTTGTGAGAATTATTATTCCTCCTTTCTCTCTTTATTTTGCTCTCTCTTTTTTTTTTCCTTTTTTTTTTTTTTTTTGTCTCCCCTCCCCTGACCCTTTTATGCCTTGACAGGCAATTGTGAAATATTAAAGGTGGTCTCTGAAAGGACCTACTGGAAGCCTGGCTTCTATGGGAGATACTCAGAGTCTGATTAAAAATTGCTTTCAAGATTTCCCATTGTGATAAGAATAGTGCACATTCTCAGCAGAACAAAATGCAATTAAAAAAGAAATCATTCCTATGCAGAATTAGGATGAAATGTTGACAATTATTAATTAAAAGTAAGCCAGTCCTGTAAAGAACAATCTTCCTGTAGAGAAGTTCATAAGTTTTATTAGAAATTAAAATTAGAGCTTGTTTGGATGTGTCAGGGTGTCAGGTAAAGCCTTCACAAGCACTTTGAGACTGAAATCCAAAAGATAATTGATTCAATTTGAACTTTAGAGAATTGTAAACAGTGTTTTCCAATGAAAAGCACATTTTCATGAAACTTTTCTGACCAGTTATATCCTGCACTATTCAGCTCTATGCTTCTGTATGTATAGAGGTATGTGGAATTCTGATTTCATAATGATGTCTGGTAAAAGAACAGAAAGAAAGAACATTTGGGTATAAACAAGAAAAGGAAAGTGAAGGGATAGTAATACAACCCTATTAATCACACTTATCCTGGGAGGAGCTCCTAGGTAGCACTACAGTTACTACCACCATAAAAAACATTTTACTTCTATGTTATTAGGCATTCATTTTTAAGGCCTCCATTATGTAAAGTAGCTGTCAGCCTTGGTGGAATCTATTACAATTATCTTTATAGCTTATGTTTCACTTATCTGTGCACAGCCTTTTCCCTAGATGAGCTAAATTCATGCAAGGGAATACTCTAACTATATATATCAATTTTTTTTTCACATTTATAAAGCAATCTAAATATAAATGTAGCATATGTAATCCACCTATAGATGTAACTTCACATCTTTCCAGAAAGTATTTGACTTGGAAAAGTTACTGCTTGACAGATCTCAGGTATATTTTATTAGTAGTAGTTGAAAGTTTCAAATGCTACTCTATTGTTTTCATGTCTGTCAGACTGCTTAAGTCCTGCAACGTTCTCTATATATCTTGTTCCAACTGCTGGACTGCCAGCTCTGATAAAGGATTTTGAACTTGCAGAATATAATCAATCAGAGAATTTTTTCAAAACATTGAATTACCTTCTTTGCTGGAAGGTGTCAGATGTGGATCTTAATTCCATCCACTGGCTAAAAGGGGGATGTTTTGAATTTCCCTCCTTCATTGGCCACAGTTGCCATGTTGTTTGAGAATCATTTTCTGTATTACCCTACAGTTAAAACTCTACAGTCAAGAGATTTGTAACAAATTCATGAATCAAATTAGAGAATACTTAATTTTGATGTGCTAGAGGAAACTGCTGGAGAATTGTTACATTCCTACTGAAATTATCATGTTGGTACATCCTGCAATCAATATTTACAAAGAGAACAGAGATAGCACATCTGATCTTCTGGCAGCAGGCCAGAGCACTCCTCTAGAACTGTGAGTAGAGATACCTTGAGGCCAACAGAAAATGCCAGAAGCTTGTAAGAGAAATAAGGCCATAGGAGAGTATAACAATCAGGGAAAACTCACTGGTGTATTTTTCAGTCAACACACCTGAAAAGAAATTACAAGACTTTTGGGTAAAACAGCAAAATACAAATGCAAAAGGGCGTTACAAATGTTTTACTAAATAGTCAAGGTTTGCAAGCAACTGTGACCTTGTTTGGAAAAGACAGGACATCACAGTATTAAGAGTCCAGAACATACAAAAAGTATGACTTAGCAGTGCAAAACTTGTGTATAATG